>NC_092671.1:24364069-24678569 GCF_964355755.1 Antedon mediterranea
GGCAACGTAACTATTAAAACGATATAATACTCTCTCAAAAAAAAGAGAGTAATGAAATTAAAGAAAAAAAAAAATAATGTATCGCAAAAATACACTTAATAATAATCATTTTGCATTTTGTCTTCAACATTATGATGCTGTACTCTAGCTGTTCAACCAGTTTTCAGCTATTAAAAACAATTATCGTAGGAGGAGATAGGAAAATGCGAAGCCTCCTCGTATTTTTGTGGCAGGTATTTTTCAAGATGGACATCCATTAGACAGTATATACCACGATCGGAAAACACCCCTATTTGGGGCAAATCGTTGAACCTAAATTCGTTTTAATCGTCAATAACTAATTACCTAACTCAATTTAATTAGTAAACAGGGTTACATCGGATGGTTAAAATCAGTACCGAAAGTACGAACCAACTTTATATACCATCGAGTAAAAATTCTAGAAATAAACCGAGATTTACCGAATTTTGCCCTTACGTAAATTTATATATAGATATATATATATATATTACGTAAGGGAAAATTCGGTAAATCGTGCGTTACTTCTTGAATAATACTTGGACAATACTGTAAATACATATTCACCATTTTTGGTCGCCATTTGAATCGCAAATTTTTACTGTGAGTACTCTGTTAGATATATAAACACATATAGGCTACAAATAAACTTTTTACTCTGAATGTGGATAGGCCCCAATGTTAGATATATAAACGCACAATATACAAATAAGCTTACTTACTGACAGTTACTTCTCAACGTTTGTATTAATTAATATATACACAAAATATAAACGTACTTTTTCAATTTCAATCGACTATGACAGTGACAGTTTTAACAAAGTATTAAATTGCAAATGTTTTACTATAAAACATGAAAAAATTGTTCCTCTATCTTCCCCATCCCTTAACTCTAATGTTATATACAAAACACAAATATAAACAATTTTGACTCATTTTATGACAAGTTTCTCTTTCGGAAGTGGAAGGCCTAATTCCCAAGGTGCTAATTTGTGTTGACTACATAGATCATCGTGTCTTTTTATTCGTTTCTCTGTGAACGACAATGTATTATAGTCCCGCGGTACGTACATTTGAAATCGTCAGTTTATTTACGCTGACATTACTGTGTATTCGAGAACCATATGTGAGTACGACCTAGATGGTACGCGAGCGATGTACTACTTTATTTTCTTACATTACAAGTTTAATTATAGGCCAAACAATTTTACAATGCACTTCCAGTCGATACTGGTATTGCAAAATAAAACCACACTCCATAGTTAGTTGACTCACTCTCATTTCCAATACTGTACTGTAGGCCTACTAGGGAAAAACAAGTTGCAATATTTAACTTAGGTGATAATCACTATACACTATCACTTTATTGTCATCCATTCATAAACCGATTAACTGAACCAACAAAATATCTCCTATGAGTTCAGTAATAAGACAAAAGCAAATAATAATATAAAGTTATACAAATTAAATAATAACTAGATTTAATTCGTCACTATGACGAATTATAGGTTATATGCATTGATTTAAATAAAGATAATTGATTTTTAAAAGATATAGGCCTATTGATTGATTGATTTTCTCAGAATCTTTAATTATTTATAATATGATAGGACGTGACCTGGCCTTGCTAACTCGACCACCATAGCCGGTATCACAATCCGATCAAAGATCCATATGCGTATAATGTCATAAACCACATTTGTTGTTACATAATAATAAAGACATAAGTTAATTTTTATCTAGATTTCATTATAAATCATGTGTATAATCTATACACTAAGAAATAAATTTGAACAAACAATACGAATAATAAAAAAAAAATTCTTATTTCGTTTCTCGATCTCGGTACCTTGAATGCCATAGAGACGAGCACAGACCATCGAGCCATACACCACTGACTAAAAATTCCTCCGTGTATTTACTATGCAGTAACTAGTTTGGTGCAAATAGATTATTACATACCGCAATGAATTATAATTTTTTACTATGACATCTTTAAAATGTAAACAAATAATGCACTGTCAAACTATATACTTTTAACTTTAATATATGAACTTTGGAAGGAAGAAAGTTAATGTTAAGTTTGTTATTTTGGCCTAAGAAAATGTCATAATTTGTTTGATTGTCGAAATTATTTTTTTAATATTTAATATGCAATTAATGATGACTTAATCAACTTTTGTTCTCTTAATTTGATAATAAATCATACATATGATACATACACTTCAAGAAAATGAAATAAAAAATAGGTGTTCCCCTGCATTCTGACGATATATATTAATTTTAAAATTTAGCATATTTTCACCATTTTGTTAACTTATACGTGCGTAGCCAGTCACTTTTGACGTGCTCGTATAACGCAATTTCGAGTTGAAACGTGAATCAAATATGATGATATTATTAAAGAAAGATTTTAAAACAGAAATCGGGCAAAAAGAGTGCGCATTAACGTTTAACGCGCCGTGCGCGTGAAAAAATCTGCGCACTCATGGCAATTTTTTAAACGCTTAAAATTGCCTGAAACGTAGTCTAATTTCATCGAAAATAAATTTTGACAATTTTGAACATTTTAAGCGCGCGTACGCAAGCGTTATATGCGCTACGCACGTAATTGTATTGCCATATGATGAAATATGACCTGAAATTTATGAGTACCAAATTTTGTTTAATTGTGATTCATGCTTGTGAAGATATGATTACAAACGTGATTTCGTAAATCGCGCGTAGACCGCGTAATTTTTGATTGCGCATCGTGAAAATATAACCACATCGATTCCTGGCCGGCCCCATAAGGAATATACTCTGAAAAATTGACTTAGATAGATGAAACTGATATCAAGATAATTCACGGACAAAATAGTGCTAAAGAAAGAATAAATAAATAAATAAATAAAGATTTTGACAGAATCAAGAGGTTATATGCATGATAATGCATATAACCTAATAAAGCCTCATATAAATTAAAAACCAAGTAGTTCAGGCTCGATAATTATATTATATCATTTTTCAATTTTCTTTGTCAGCTTCAAATAGCATACATAGTTTATCGATTGGTCTGGTCAGGACATTAACTTTTAACACGAATACGCCTAATATACTCATCCTGGTTTGGAAATACTTCTATTATTTTTCCCCACGGTTATATGTTCCTTAAGTATTCTCATTCAAAACGAGTACTACATCACCGACTTGAGCATTTATTCAGGTGCCAACCAATTTCGTCTTTGTTGTAGTTCAGGAGATACTCCTTTGTCCACCTTACCTAAAATATATCTGCCAGGTATTGAATTTGCTTCCATTTCATACGACAGTGTCTAGCATTATCACCTAAAAGGCATGGTTGCGCATTTATATCATCTTTCAAGAGCAAAATATGATTAGGTGCAAGTGTTCTTAGATCATTACAATCTTTATTTGAAGTTAAAGGTCTGCTGTTCACGATATTTTCTACTTCGCACAGAAGGGTATGTATGTGTTGTCATATTTCAACGTCTGTTGCTTGACAAGAGCACAAAGTATCTTCCTTATCGTTCTAATTTGGTGCTCCCATATCCCACCATGATGAGAACCAGAGGGGGGATTGAACGACCATTGAATTTCCTTCTGTAGCAAAGCTTCATTAATTTAAGTTTATTCCATTCCATTATTTCCTTTCGCATTTCTCGTTGAGCTCCGACAATATTGGTCCCATAGTCAGATGTGATTTTTTTACACAGGTCCTCGACAAGATATGAATCTCTTTATGACATTGATGCAGGAATCTATATTTATTTAAAGAACAAGCTAACTCTATTTGAATTGCCGTTGAAGACATACAAACAAACACAACACCATAGCGTTTCACCCTACTCCTGCCTTGTTTGACTTCTAATGGTCCGACAAAATCTATTCCCACCTTTGTAAATGTTGTTATCACTCTATCCAGTGGTAGGTTGGCCATCATCTGCTTTATTAGTTTTCCATATTGTTTTTTGCAGGGTACACAATTATAAATAATTTTTCGTGCCATTGAGTTTGCGCCTATTATTTAATATTTCTCTCTCAAACCAGACAACATCATATTCCTACTAGTATGTCCACCCCTTTTGGTGAATCTCTATCAGTATTAATTGGGATATTTTTGATTTTTTTGGCAATATTATTGGACGCCTTGCATCATGAGAACTATTGACAAGATCAAGGCGACTTCCGACCTTTATAAGACCATTCTCAATCAGTGGGTCTAGCTGACTCCACTTGCGTTATAAATCCTTTCATTTCAAGATCAGAAGGTTAATTTCAGGTGCCACAATTTGCTTCGGCCAATTCTGCTCATCTTCCCACAAGAAGTTTGGTCCTCGCAACCATTTTTGTTCAAGGTGCAAGGTTCTGGGATTCGTTCCTCACGATACTATGTCAGCTATACCGCCATTGGCAAGAATTGGTTGCCTCTCGAATTAAGTTCATCCTACGCTCTGATTTTGGATGTACCTTAAAACAGTGCTATCCGTCCAATAGTAGCTTTTGTCTATGTGAAAACTCAATGTGTAAGAAACAACTTCGGTAATTTTTACTGCAATCATGGTCACCTTTTTAAGCGACGCGACCCTAGCCTTTCCCAGTACAAATGAACAATACGCACCTTTCTGCTGGTCGGTCTACCGCAAGTAAACAACACATCCCTAACCTGTACTGCTCGCATCAGCAAAGGTGTGAATTTCACAGCAGATCCACAGTTGTAGGCACATAGCACCTTGATATTCTGATTCTTTTAGCTTTCACATTTTTCAAGATATTCCCCTTTAATTTGCTCATCTCAAGTCAGGTTCAATCCACACATCTCTTGTAAGATTAGTTTGGCAGGAATAATTAATCGAGCGATTAAGCCTAGGGGGTCGTAAATAGAGCTTACCAAGTATTGCTTATTGAAAGATTTCCTTTTAAAACTAAAAGTATAATTTTCAACATGATACTAAGAGCCCTCTCTGTCGGTAAATAATCGTTTCGCATGTCAACTGCAACCGGTCCTCAGCAGGAATAGATGCTAAGACATCTCGATTGTTGCTAATCCATTTCGTCAAGTTAAAGCCTCCCTTTAAACACATTAACTTAAGTTCCGTTATCAGTTTGACGGCTTCTTCTTTAGTTTTAAGGGATTTTAGGCAGGCATAGACATCATTAATCAGTGTAGATACAGCTTCTTCACCGAACAGCTCACAGTTATCGGTAGCCGTACGTTTCATGTGTACAACCATGTCAAAAGCCTTTTAAATTCAAGTGGCTATATTTAATAATGTCATAACATCCGGTAAAAAATTCTTTTATATAAAATCTACAATTCATCAGCTTCAATAATAACATCAATAATAACATGCCTAATGCCTAAGCTAGTTCAAGTTAGGCCTAGCCTGAAAGCTATACCTACTAATGTCTAATAATAGCCTATGCTTTTCTTTTTCTTTGGTGAATATTTATAGCTAGCGTGAGTATCACATCGTATATCCAATATTATATAACACCTAAATAAATTCCTTTCATTTGATTGGACGATTAGTTGTTTTTCGCAAGTACATTTCTGGAGAGATATATATGTACTAATTTAGATCAAAAAGGCATTTAAATAAGCATTTTAGATGTTTGTAAGATTTTAGTTAATTAATGGAAACACCTCTACAAGACGTGGAATCGTTGGAAAAACATAATTATGCTAGATGAGTTCCAGTTTCGTTGCCTGTCGAAGTTTTGTTTTTCAGCCTGGCTAGTAGGCCTAGGCTAGGCCTGTTATTATTAGGATAGACATAGCCTACTGTAGGCATTTTAGCCTTGCTAGGCCTATGATGGTTTGGTCGTTTGTTGACATAATTAACACTACAGTAGGTGTGTCTATATATAAATTAAGGTTAATTCTGACATAGTCGAGGACAATGGAAACACTTTGGGACAATCCGCCTTAGATACCTACCTTATCTATCTCAGATGTACCGCGAAACGATTTGATAACATTTAGTTATAGTTTCCACTATTACGATATTGTTCCATATTTCTATCTTAGGAAGATATTATAAAGGGTTTTGAAACGAAATCTCTGATTTCATCGGTAGATTTTCAACTATGTGCTCGCTGGAAGTAATTTCTGGGTTCACGGTGAGTCCAAGGGTTCACCTTGCAACTTCCTGGTTTCAAATAAGTTGGCCGTTGGTGGCCATTTTAGAGAACTAATGATAAGACCTTTTGTTTTGAAATCGAGTGAAACCCCGATAGCCTGCCCATGTTGCAAGCCGTCTAAAACGTCTTCCAGCTTAGGCCAAAACTGCCAACTCTGTCGCAGAAGTTAGTTTCAAAAGTTGTTTAAACAATGGAAACTAAATAATGTATTAACCAAATAGGATGGTATTTATTTGAATAAACGCCGAACCCCTTTTAATAATCGCATCTTGTGTTATATTTATAACACAATTATACTATTTTTAATAGAATGTATCGGACTGTTGTATCTACAATTTACCAAGCATTGGAAACTACTACTTCAATCAACGAAGTTAAACTTGACCATACTACTGACATTTTAACCTACTTCGCCAACAAGGGGAACAGATCGCTTCTCAGCAGAGACAGTTGGAAACGTTGATCTCAAGCATAGCAACCCAAGACACAATACAAGGGTGTGCTACAATTGCCAGAAGCCTGATCACATCGTAGGCAGAAGAAACAAGAAAAACCGTCCAAACATACAACATACTCCAATGAACACGATTTAAACCAGACAGCAGGTGAATTGGTGGACGGCTTTGTGTGGGAGGTGCAGATAATGTAAAGTTTGACCTCCGGTGTCTCCTTGACTCCGGTGTGCAAGTATCGACGATTACTGAATCATTTTATCATAAATGTCTCGCCGATGTAGATACTTAGGACGTCTCTTTTATATCCGCATCTCTGGAGCACAGGGCTCAGTAGTTCCCTTTGTCGCATATCTTGAGCTCTCCATCAAAGTTATTGACAGAACATTAAACAACCTAGGTTTCCTTATAGTACCTGACCCATCCAACTCCCCGATATCGAAAAGAAAGAAATTAAGTGTCTGGCGTTATCGATTCAAATCTTTCGGCATATGAGACGTCTGTTATAACTATGGTGATGACTTCATCTCAAAGATTGATAGTATGTCTGCAAAGGGGTGCAAGTGGGATCATGTCCTGGGGGTCTATGAAAAGGGAACCGCGTCAACGAATATAGTACATGCCCATGTTCGAGTAGCTGTGGATCAGCCTATTTTTATACCTGCGAGATGTGTGAAAACTATACTACTACTACAACCAAACAATCAAAAACTAAATACAACTCTCTCATTGAGCAAAATTACACTCACTCTCTACCAAATGGAACAGCCATTCCCACACTAGTAAACGTGAATAATACTGAAATCGTTAAATTTCAAATAATGAATGTCTCGAATTCGTACATATATTTACAGCCGCGAGTTCCCGTTGCGACCATTACAGATGTTCAGCCAGTACCGAACGTGACTGTTCGGAAAAGAGGTCATCATAGAAGGAGCTAGTTCTACGACCAGTTCAACTAGTCCAATTCAGAAATTAATTGAACGGATGACGTTAAGCGAATTAGTTAGTAGTGACCCACAAGAACTGAAAGAGTTTGAAGATCTAATTGGAAAATATTATGCCCGCTTTAGCCAAGATGAATTCGACAAAATCAACCATACAATCAACCTTACAGACGATCATTCTGTACGTGTTCCACATCGCTGAATTCCTCCACACCAGTGGAATGAAGTGCTAGAATACCTAAAAAAATCTATTCAACAAGGCGTCATACAATTATCCTCAAGTCAATACGCCTCAGCCGTCATGCTTGTTCGTAAGCGGGATGGAAAGCTTCGCCTCTGTGTTGACTACAGAGCGTTGAATAAAAAGACACATAAGGATGCGTATCCACTCTGCCGTATCGACGAAGCGTTGGACGCACTTCATGGAACCAAATATTTCTGTAGTCTTGACCTGGCGCATGGTTTCCACCAATTTTTAGGACATCAGATGGCTGAACTGGGAATTTCACCTGATCCAGAGAAAAATCGTGCTATCTGAGACTGGAATACTCCTACAAGTGAGACTAAACTAAGAGGATTTTTTAGGATGCTTGGGACGACTCTTGTACGAAAGCTACTGACGAACTCAAACACCATCTCACTACCGCTCCTGTTCTCGGGTATCCAGATTTCAAGCGTCCTTGAGATTGATTCCAATTTTTTTATAGTTTAGGCGCAGTCTTTCTCAACGTAATACGGATGGTAAGCAAAATGTAATCGCTTACGCAAGCAGAGGATTACGCCAAAACGAAAAGAATATGGACAACTATAGCAGCATGAAGCTAGAATTGTGTGCGCTTTGATAGGCAGTTTCCGAAAAGTTTAGAGATTTCCTTATAGGGGCCGAATTTGTGGTATACACAGACAATAACCTGTTAAGCTTAGAACGACCGCCAAACTTGGAGCCATAGAAATACGACGGCAAGCCGAACTGGCCCAGTTTGATTTCACTTTAAAATACAAATCAACATCAATGCGGATGCCCTAAGTCGTAAGCCTTTCCACGGAAATAAACGAATGGGAAGACTTGAAGAGATTACCATAGAAGATGTTATACACTATGGAACTGGTATATTGATTCCATCAGACTTACTATCAAGAATCCTTGAAATTGCTTGTATCGATGAATTAACTCTAGAAGGTGGTGTAAAAGTGTCGACAACGATCCCTACCTTACCTAAAGCCGATTTAATCAACTTACAACAATCCGATCCTGTGATTGGAAAAGAAGCCAAACAGTGGAAGAATGGTAATGGTAGACTCCCTACATCACGACAACTTAGGAAAGAGGACAAACGAACCAAAAAATTATTTAGACAATGGCAACGTCTATCCACACAAGATGGAATGATATTCCGAAACGTCACGATCAAGGGTCAACCAATTAGGCAAATTCTGCTACCCGAGACCCTGAAACTACAAATCCTGAAAGCAGTACACGATGATGTTGGGCATCAAGATCGTGAAAAAACGATGGCACGTCAACACTAACACTGGCCTGATATGGAGATAGATATCATACTGTAACACGTGCCAACGTTGTATGCTTTCTAAGGCCGGGAAGAAGGTAAATCAACAATGATTTCCACGATTGCAAAGAAACCACTTGAAGTAGTCGCCATCGACTTTACTGTCTTAGAGCAAAACACTAGAAAAATCGAGAATGTACTTGGCAAAATTGATGTATTCACGAAGTTACCCAAGCAATACCAGCAAAAGACCAGAAGGCGACAAATGTTGTTCGACTGTTAGTCAACAACTGGTTTGTACGTTATGGTATCGCGATACAAAGTCACAGTGATCAAGTGAGGAATTTTTAGAGCAAGATTATCAAGGAGTTATGCGCAGTTTATGAGATACAGAAGACCCGGACTACACCTTTACCATCCAGAAGGAAATGGAGGTTTAACCGAACAATGCATGACCGACTTCGCACCTTGTCACCTAAAAAGAAGATGAAATGGCACGAAGTCCTCCCTGAACTTGTGTACGCCTATAACTGCACGCCTCATTCCTCAAAAGGTTACTCTCCACACTTCTTTTTGGGCGAGAACCGACCTTGCCAATCGACCACATATTAGGTTTAGATGACAGCAATGAAAAGTGTCTAGTGAACCACCATCAACGATTAAAGGTAGCCTTTAATTTTTTAACAGATGACAGAGAAAGGCATTGCAAAGACAGGAACGAAATAACAAGAATGCTGATTCTGGTGACTTAGTTATTGAAGCTCGAGTTTTTCCGCGAAATCGTACACTTGGACGAAGCAAGATTCTTGGGGCGATTCCCCGTTCAAAGTTACCGCAATTGATTCAGCCCAAAAAAGTTAACAATGTGGAAGACACCACACTGCCTCCGATCGAAAATCATACTGTACCTCCGGAGACGAACAACAGCATAGACGAGGACGACCCAGTATAGGAAGTATATGTCAGACCTCCAGAAGTCAACAACGATCTACCAAATGCTACTGACAAAGCAGGGGAGCATGTGAAAGTTCCGAATGTAGGAAATACTAATACCTCAGCAACTATGGATTCAAGTCTAACCATGCAGATGTGCACATACCAGCTACAACACCTAATCAAGTATCATCACTCAATCCTGCTCCACCAGTTGTTGTTGAACCAACATCTAAAGCAGAGGATCAAGAAATGAGGAATGAACCAAGACGTTCGAGACGGATCCAAGGGAAACCACTGGTTACAGGAGAGGTTTTGGCAGAAGTTAGCAAATCGCACCTGTTACTAATGCAGATATTAGCAAGTCACTCAGAATCTGTATAACTTTTTGAACTATTATACTGTACTTTGTTAATGATTTATAATTATATAACCTTTAGATTTTAGTTTTATCATTGTCAAGGATGACAATGCTGTAACAGGGGAGTGAGTGACAAGTGTATTTGGTCACAATAGAATAACCTCACTTTTTACAAATGTTTAATCAAATATCCCCACGGCAAAGGGACTCTGGAGGAGATTTGAGGCTAATTTTATCTTGGTTACACATTCCAAGATTCAGAAGAGAAGCAACAAGATCATAAATTTATCTTGATTCATCTTTTTATATTTTATAGAATTCTAGCTAGGGTGAGTAAATGTTCTCATTCATATTGTAATTATTTTAATCATGGTTATGGGTGAGGATAGCAAATAGGTTTGTTACTGTTTCTTTTTGGCTAATCTAAGAATATCAGAGAATTTGTGCACATGTTTATAGTCTCTGATGGCAGAATGATGATTTTATGTAAATCATTAATACTGTGTTAATGTAGAGTGTTTAGTAATCGATACTTTAACCATGAGATAACATGACGTTCATCGGATATACTTCTTATTACTTATTATTTATTGATTTATATATAATATTAATTAATATATATTATTTGTAATGCCTAATTGATACAATGCTTTATGATTATTAATTACTTTAATGTTAGAGATCCTTGATTAGTTAGTACAGTTAGTTATAGCTATGTTATCTTAGTCCACCAAATGCACCTATTGTACGCGATTGGCGTACCATACTTACCTGGGGGTTTTGGACAGCGTGGTGTGTTCACGCAGGTTGGGTTGAAACGTTGTCATGTTATGTTGTGTTGAAGTATAGAGTATCAATAAACTTCACTTTACTGATAATAGTGGTCGATATATTTATTCGAGTCAGTAAAATTGGTGCCGAAACCTCCCTGATCTACTAGGCCTAGAATTTGGATGATAACGATCGGGATAAAGATACCAACGAATCAGGTAATATTATGGATAAATTATTGAAAACACGATCAGCCTCCCGTGGATGGGGTGTGTCGAAAGCGAAGACCTCGAAAGCGAAGATCGACACAGTGCATTTCGGCCGCCAATCATTTCGGCCGCCGGTTATGGAACGCCCAAATTAATGAAACTCCAAAAAGGACAAAATATGGCATGATCATTTCGGCCGCCAGGTATGGCGCGCCAAATTGAAATAGCCAGAAATAACTCATTAACTGTACAGTATTACAGTGAAAAAAAATTCGCCGTGGTTAGGATTCCGGCACCGGAACTCAACTGCCCAGCGTTAGGGAATCCGACACGCTATTGCGCATGCCCAGATCGAGGTAATCGGCGACTCTATACTTCAACAGCGATGGATCATTTCATAGCTACTAGCCTAGATGCCTATAATACGGGATCCACTAATCTAGGCTAGGGCTACCAGTTAGACGTGACCAGTGGGGCCTATTTATTTTGTAATTAAAAAGTGGTTGCTTCATTCATATATAAACTTCATATCATTATGAATTATATAATTACATGACTAGTTTATGATTTTTTATAACGCATTATACTGTACGGTACATAACAACATGCAATCACAAGTTGATTTGTTGACGGCAGCAACCGCGTGGATGTGAAAAAACTGTTCGGGAAGTCAGGGTCGCAACGCTAAAAACAGCATTACGATTCTTAGATAGATACTGATACTTATTAATATCATTATGATTATTTTAACGCGTGGCGTAGTATTATTTTAATTATTAATTCATTCATGTATGGCATAGGCCAAGTTTCATCCATCGCTCTCTCGCTCGCGCAACGACTATCTAGGCTACAGTAAATCCCTATAACACTCCGACTCTCGGCGGTGGTGTAGTGTGTGTGGCACTATTAGCGCAAGCTATAATTCACTTCCCAGAGCTCTGGGCATGCGCAATAGCGTGTCGGATTCCCTAACGGTGGGCAGTTGAGTTCCGGTGCCGGAATCCTAACCACGGCGAAAAACAATTACTTTATCAAGTCTATGGAACGCCACAGAGAACTATGGTCATTTAAACTAGAGATCAGTTGTGCAATGGGCTAAATACATTTTGTTTTTGCCGTAGGCATAGATTTAAAGTTATATTAGTTACGGTATTTTACCGTCTGAATATTTTGGTCAAAATGAATATTGATTTAATGTTTATTTTTTTATTTATTTTACAAGTCCCGAAGATGCGTGTGCTTTGTAAAAATGTGTTTTATGAATCAAGTCAAGTGTTTTTGACTGGCACATAAAAAAAACTTCAGCATCACCTCCTTCTTATTAAAAAAATATCATTAATATTCACTGTAGTGATGGCAATGTGCACGCTATAATATCGCTGCTGTTTCTGGAATTGAAGACCACCGATTCGGCTTAATAATACAGTATTTAGGCCTAGTAAAATATTAACATTTTAACACACATGGCGTGTCATACATATTCAAGAATAATTACAATTCTGGCGACCGAAATTAACAATACATATTTTGTCCTTTTTGGCGTTTCATGAATTTGGCAATTCCATAACCGGCGGCCGAAATGACTGGCGGCCGAAATGATCAGACACCAGATCGAAGACCGAAGACCTCGAAAGCGAAGACCCTACGAAATGGTAGTGTGCACAAAATCCGACCAAAATCATACAAAATCGTGATAACACCTTGAATTTACAGATCCTGAAAAAATATTTCAATTTTAATCGTTATATTAAAAAAAATCATGACTTTATCTATGAACAAGCTCACATGTTTTCGCCAATGGAGTTAATATGTGATATAGTTTTACGAACAAACACATCGTGCTATTTGCAAGGCGACGGACGCACAAGAAGGACCTCGCACATGAAATGTCACTTGTTCCGATAACAATTTAAAATCATAGCCAATTGTTTATAAGTATAGAAATAAACTACAGTAAGTAAATTGTAAGAAGTAAAGGATGGCGGTAGGCCCGGTATTTAGGTTTATTTTAGAGCCTATAGGCCTATAAAAAGTGTCCGTATCATAGATTTTACACTTGCTTTTAAATGTTAGGTACAGAGATCTTTTTTGCATTTAAATACTGATGTTGCTATGTGTTTTTTATCTATAATATTTGCCTATTGTTTATTATCTAAATGTATGAATAAATACAATAAGATATTCATTTTCCTGTATTGTATTTAAACTTTTACATTTTCCCATTGTAACTATTGCTATTTTACTTAATCGCCAGTTTCAAAATGTTTTCTAATGTATTCATAATAGACAAATAATAGGGCCTACAGGTATATCAGTATCAGAATATTTAGTGTGGTTGGAGAAGCGACAGATGATGTAAAGAAAAATGTAAATTTTTTTTTGGTTAATGAAATATTTATTTTCCTTAAAAGGAAAATAAATATTTCATTAACCAACGTATGAACCACTAAACCAAAAAAATTCTGCCGCAACGTATCGTTGGCGCGCGCAACAGAAAATCTATCCATCTATCTTCTATCTATTTTGCATCCCCTCTTACTGTACGATCGAGAATCATGATGAACGTAATAAAGCAGAAATAGTGTTGAACACATCGGTTTCCACTTGTGATGACACGCAACGTTATTTTCTTACGGCGCACTTTGCGTCGATCTGAAAACCAATTACAGCTCTTAAAATATTTCCCGGGCCAATGACAGTTCGTCCCAATAGCTTACCGTGAACTAACGGAACTTTATTTTATATCTTTGTATTGTCAAAGTAAAAAATAATACTGTATTCAAATTATGATTTGACAAAAGGCTAATACTGTAGAACGAACGATAGACATCACACTCTGAAAATTTTTCTTGATCGTTAACCCGTTATAATAGTATAATTCTGTTAGATTTGTTTGTATTAGTGTCAATTCTATATTTAAATGGTCAACAACCGGTAACCTGTTTCTTAATTAAAATTTTATGTTTTCTTTTTTTAATGGACACTCATGGCAGGGATGCAAACATTTAGAAGCGGGACGTCGACAATCTGTTGAAAATCGGGAGACTGTTGAATAGTCGTCTCAACCACAAGCCTGTGAGATAGAAGGTTGGGGGTTAGAGTGGTTAAGCCCGATAAACATTCACCATCACTTAATAAAGATTTATAGAGAGTATCTCTTTTTGTATTCACCACGGGCAATGCTTGAAAACAAAAGTCAGTTTTTTATTTGATGATGAGGAAAATTGTGGTTGGCGGGACTGGAACTTAATTAAACTAATCTTTTGACAGTGTCGGTAAACGTAATACCGATATGAATAAACACCCGTTTTAATATTTAAAAAAAATTAAACGTGAACACACTATCGTCACTAATCACATTGCAACCGTAACAAAATCGGCAACTTGTAATTTTGGAGGGAATATTTTTTATTTCAATCTTTGTTTTGAATGGCTTTTGTCTTTGTGAACGTTGACATAATGGCATAATTATTCGGAATTATGGAAGCCGTGAAACAGATGATATGTCGCAGGAAACGACCGATTTATAACCAAAATTTGCAGAACGCTGATGCCTATATCGTTCGTTCTTTTTACTTCTTGTCAAATCATAATTTGAATATATTCTGACAAATTTGGCCCGGGAAATATTTTAAGAGCTGGAATTAGTTTCCAGATCGACGCAAAGTGCGCCTTAAGAACAAACTTGCGTGTCAACATAAGTGGGAACCGACGTGTTCAACACCGACTGCTTTACGTTCATCATGATTCTCGATCGTAAGAGGGGATGCAAAAATAGATAGAAGAGTATTTTCTGATGTTGCGCGCGCGTCAATACAATACGTTGCGGTAGGATGTTTTCGTTTAGTAGTTCACGTTGGTTAATGAAATATTTATTTTACATTTTTCTTCTTTACATAGTACTGTCGCTTCGCCAACCACACTAACCGATACTGATAATATTATTTGTCCATTATGAATACATTAGAAAAACATTTTTAAACTGGCGAATAATTAAATCAGTAATACTGTAGTATTGGCTACAATGGGGAAAATGTACAAGTTTAAAATACTATAGGCCTATACAGAATAACTAAAGGAAAATAAATATCTTATTGTATTTATTCATACATTTAGACAATAGGCAAATATTATAGATAATAAACATACATCAACATAATAATATTTAAATGCAAAAAAAAAAGATCTCTAAGTTGTATTCACGCGTACGTATAACATTTTTAAAAACAAGTGTAAAATCTATGATACGGACACTTTTTATAGGCCTAGGCCTATAGGCTCTAAAATTAGGCTAAATAAGCATATGGCCATCCTTTACTTCTTACAATTTACTTACTTTAATTTATTTACTTTACTGTAGTTTATTTCTATACTTTTCTATACAGTTGGCTATGGCTTTAAATTGTAGGGGACGTGTGCTACAATGCTAAGTTATCGGAAAAAGTGACATTTAATATTGCATTCAATTCGAGGTCCTTCTTGTGTGTCCGTCGCCTTGCAAATAGCGCGATGTGTTTGTTCGTAAAACTATATCACATATTAACTCCATTAGCGAAAACACGTGAGCTTGTTCATAGCTAGATAAAGTCATGTTTTTTGATAACATAACGATTAAAATCGAAATATTTTTTTAGAATCTGTAAATTCAAGGTGTTATCATCGATTTTGGTCGGATTTTGTGCACACTACCATTTCGTAGGGTCTTCGCTTTCGAGGTCTTCGGTCTTAGATCTTCGCTTTCGAGGTCTTCGCTTTCGACACACCCCCCGTGGATGGGCGACGCGGGAAGCCACCCAACTGGCTACGATGATAAACAGTCCGAGTACCACATCGGCTAGTCTGACTCTCCAGGTAGGAGAGTTAGACAAACGAGTCGAAGCTTTGGACGCCCTCCAGAGCCAGGTAGAAGAAAAGCTATCGGACGATCAATTAAATGACAACATTGGTGAGGCCTACGATTTTCGTTCTCGTTTGTTAAGGACAAAACTGGAAGCAATAAATAGAATAGCTGAACCTTCCGAGCAGTCACAGTTACACGTGAGCTCGAGTAACGATAATAATGACACTACCAACGGTATTGGCAGTCGTCTTAATAATACAACAAAGCTACCTAAATTGGAAATAAAGAAATTTTGTGGTGAAATATCTGAATGGCAGACATTTTGGGATCAATTTTGTGCTGCAGTGGATAGCACTACCATTCCCAAAGTTAATAAATTCACATATTTAAAAAACCTTTTGTCAGGAGAAGCTTTGAACAGCATTGCAGGTTTAGCGCTGACAGACATAAATTATGATATTGCAATTCAATCACTAAAAGCTCGGTTTGGTCGACCGGAGCGTATAATCTTTTTACATATTCAGGCACTCATTAATATCAATGTCAATACAAGTCAGGCTTCAACCGCAGCGGAGTTGTGGTCTATTCGAGATGAACTTAATGGACATGTCCAATCATTAGAAGCACTAGGGGTCAATGGAGAAAAATATGGCATAATACTGACTCCCCTTATTTTATCACGCTTACCTCCAGAAATCCGCCTTGAATGGGCAAGATCAGGAATCGGTAAGGAAGCAGACTTAAAATATTTACTGGAATTTCTTTACACGATAAGTAGCGCTTCTCAATTGTGAGTGCGTAAACTTTCGGACGTTGCACCACTTTCCATCTACAGAAACAACGAGATAGCGATCTCGTGCACAGGTCTTGCGACGATCTGTCCACAGGTAGACTAAATCACCAACCGTAATAGAAACGACAGGTGCTGCACACGCGACGGGTGCCTTAGACTTTTCACTGTGCGCGTGACTAGAGGCTCTGGGGTGCTGTTGGCTGATAATCAACTTGCGGTCAGAAATAAAGATTTGGTCATGAGTGAACTGATCTCGCTGTGTCCACATTTTGCGAGACGACAATCCTCGTGTTCGGATACGGGAGTTAAGATGAGATGTGGCGACAGCAAGCACTGTCGATGAGATTGGACCGCCACCAGGCTCTTGCCGAAGTAACTCTTCTGACAATTCGCGTACAGCTTTCTCTCCAACCGGGTTTTTGTTGATGTTCTTAACTCTGCCAATTTCGATCGAAATCCTATGTTTCAGTAAGACGGGATCGTGGACGAGTGCCATGAAGCCCGGGGCAGGGTCTGTGCGGATGGTTGCTGAAGGGCCCTCCACGGGGCACATGCCAATGCATAAGAGAATTAAGGTATCACGGAGAGTATTGTGCTTCTCATCGCTGATTAAACACGAAAGGGTGTAAGACGTCACCGTCTCTCTGACAACAAGAATAAGTTGACGCTCGCGTTTTAGGACATCGGCGGCAAAGGTGACTCCGAGCTTCGACGGAGGATCATCAGTGGACTGTTCAATTGCGGTGGTGGGTACAGTACGGATCGAGGCACAGTGATGACACAATTCTGACACCTGTTCGATGGTTTTGTCCAAGTCAAGCGCAAAGAAGTGGTGGCGAACGGATAACTTAAGTTGGTGGCTAGTTGGGTGATCTAGCCGGACGTGATGTCAGCAGTCCGTTTAATACGGGGCGAGGGACAATGATACATTCATGCTTAAATGAGAGTGGTTCAGTGCGGTTGACTACAAGGAGACCATCTCTTCCAATGGAACAACAGTTAAGGTACCGTTTAATGTCCCTGACATTGGTTAACTTTTTAGATGGACGCGTTCCTTGAATAAGATGAGCTTTTACACGCCGAAGGTCTGGACACTCGGATTGGATGGCTAGCCAAGCTGGCCGACTGGTGAACGGAAGTTTGACGTCTCCAGTAATGAAATCACGTATCGATGAACGTAGTACCATTGACTCTATCGCGCCGTTGACAAATGAGCAAACCTGACAGTTGTCAACTGAGCATGGTGGAGCGTTGCGACTAGCAAAGTCGGATGTGACGTTGGCTGAGCCTGCCAGGTGCCGAATAGAAATCTGGTACCTGCTAGCGGTGGACAGGAAGGTGGACACACGGGGACTGACTGAGAATTCTCCCCTGCATAGCTTTTCGAGCGCTTGGACGCATGGCTTACTGTCAGTTAGGACACATGTGTTATGTCGAGACTGGAAAATAAAAGGACTAAAATGTTTAATGGCTGCCGCGATAGCCAAAGCTTCGATCTCGCAGGGTAGCCATGTGACCTGACGTGCACGGAGTTTGGCACTAAAAAAACCGGCTAACTGTGGTTTGGATTCACGAGTAACGTATAAGGTTGCGCCTAGACCATGACTTTTAACAGCACCATCCGTAACGATCCACAGTTGGTCATCGGGTGAGGTAAAACTATGACCTTGTTTGAGTCAAGTGCGTTCTGTGCTACTTTAAATGCTTCATGTAAGGCATCGTACCAATGTATTGCTTCTTTGGACTGTAAGCCGGCTATGGCTTCTTCCAGTGGAGCGATGAGAGATGCGCACTGAGGTAAAACGCGTGCTAGCACCTTATATGCCCCGATAAAGGAGCGTAAACCTCTTACCGTCGGTGGTGGAGTGTATGCCTTTAACGTTGAAATACGATGAGTATTTGCGCGAATAGAATGGTTGTAGTTTGTGGACAAATCACCGTTTTGCTAGCAGACAATCGCAGACCACACTTGTAAATGCATTGGAGTAGACGCCGCCAATTGTAAATTAACTCCTCTAAACTGTTCCCTCCACAATAAAGGTCATCCGCAAGCTTTGCTACTACTCCCTCCTTAATCAAATCCCCCAGTACCCTACAAGTCAGTTCTTCGAGGGCGGTCTCTGAACCAGGCATACCCATGGCACACCGGGCATAAACTCTGACACCTCGAAATGGTGTGGCAACGCCGCAGTACTTCATAGAACCGCGAGACAAAGGAATCTGGTAAAATGCCTTTGTGAGGTCAGTAGTGATTAAGTGCTTCCATTTTGCGATGTTACGTAGAACGGAGTTGACATCCGGCATAAGGGAGGGTTGGGGTTTCGCATATCGTCCGACCTCGGCGAATGCTGTAACCAGACGGTAACCACCACTCTCTTTTTTGACAAGGAAAGATGGGTTAAGATATTCGACTTGGACACCGACGTCCTCGGGGCGAACAAATACTCCCACTTCCTCAAGCTCATCACATTTGTCCTGTAGCTCAACCAGTTTATCTCTGGAGTACTGAGGAACTCGACCCTTCCCCTGAGGAGGCTGTACAGGTCCCATGTTAACAACAGCCTGGAATGGGCCAACAGAGCCGTTGTAGGCTTTAATCATAGGATCGAAAACAACATCGTATTCAGTAAGAATGGATTGAAATTGGGATTTCACATTCTGTGGGAGGATATGGTCTAGATCTAGCTTGACATAATCAGAAAATGCGACAGAGGAAGGAGGCTTACAGGGCTTAGATGGCGACTTTTGGGGAATAGCATTTTTGGCCGACAATGGCACAAAGGTGGGTCGGACTTGGCAAAAATGTTCGTGTCGTTTGATGACCTGAGGTGTGTCGGTGGAGTTTGGGATACGTACCCTTCCCGCAACACTAGAGACCAAGTCAAACTTTGGCCAGGTTCGAGGAAACGTACCCTTACTATGTGGTTCGAGAGCAAACACGTTATCTTGTTGGATGAAGTCAGACGGAATGGCTACCTCGATAAATTCTCCCGGCCATATAGTGGTCTCCCCTTCAGGAGCACGAAGCACACAAGGACGACGAACCGTGTTATGGTGAAGGCCTTGTACCTGGGAACCATAGATGTACGTGGTACCGTCACCCAATTTAATTTCCCGCTTCGCGGGTCGGAGGGCGATATCATTTACTGTAGCTCCATAAAAAAAAATGTCGACGTCAAGTTTTTCGACAACGAGACCCTCAAATTTGAATTTCCTGTCGTCCCTTGTGAAAATAATTGTTGTTTCGCCTACGACCGAAAATGGAGAAGATCCCTCAGCCTGGTGGGCAGACTGAGAGCTACTTTTAATGGTGGCGCCAATGGCAGTGGCAGCAGTAAAGGCAATCATGTTTCCTGTAGCCCCACTGTCGAGTGTGATTCTGGCTGTGTGGTGTTGGTGAAATGTGTCAAGGTATGGGGACTGGCGAACTTGGACTCGTAAAGCTGTCGACGGTGCACTATTATCACCAGGCTCATCCGAGGTGTTATCACCATCGATGATGCCAACGATTTGTCGGGCCTTAGCCATGTATTTCCTGTCTGACTCGGGCAAATGAGGGCATTCACTGAGGAAATGCTTGTCGTCCGATCGGCCGCTCTGTTTACAGATAGGACTTGTGTTGGGAAAACTGTGGTCGAGAGAATGACTGCCGAGTATTGGAATTTCGGCGTGAATCAGTGGAGCGGGGTGTGAAAGCTGAAGGAGAGCGAAATGTGGATGACCGAAAAACACGCGCATCATCCGCAGTTCGTAACTCTTCTAAGAGAGAGTCTAAAGCCTGAGAAATCTCCGGTTTCACTGACGCCAGTGTTCGAGTGCGGAGCTCGGTACCATACCTTTGCTTAACTAACTTAGGAAGGCCTTTGTGGATGAGAGAGAGCCAAGTAAGAACTACCAAATTTTCCAACGAGGGTGAAAGTTCTTCGTCCTCCTGTATTTGGGCATCATGGTGGGAAATGCCCCCGTCTTGACGTAGTAAATTATCATGGACGAAAGCAACTAAGCGCTGATAGAGATCTTCAGGCTTTTCATTATCTTGTAAATGTATATCAGCAAAATCAATAAAATGGGCGCCGGTTGACTGGAATCCACAATGCAGTCGGATAGTTTGCCAAATTTGTGAAAGTGAGGAGGAGCTTTTAACAATGGTATTCCGGGAAATTATAGGGCAAAAATTAGCGATCTGACCGAGCATGAGTTCAAGGATAGTGAGTTTTTGTTGGGCGGTATGACGACGTGCAACAGGTACCTCCTCATTGTCGTCAGTTAAGCCACGAAGGGGGGATGCCCTGGTTTTGGAACGCCAAACAGAACCATCTAGGAGAAATGGGGCAAAATTTGCATCAAGTGAGAGTGTGTAGATAAGGTTTTGCTTCCAGTTTTCGAAGGTATTTATAGTTTCATTCTTGGTTAAGCACCATTGCTTGGGTGCTCTAGTACCGGCCATGGTAAGAAATGTATACAGAAGTCTAGGTGTTGTCAGTTGCACGTGTGAAGCAACAACCGATCGGTGCCTGTGAAAGCGTAGAGTATGTGATGATATGCTAGCTCGATTTGTTGGGCTAGGCCTACTAGATTGGGTAGGCTACTCACCAGTACTAGTCGAATAATGGTGGATGGGCTCGTAATCGTATAGCTGCCACCACGCCAGTAAGGCAAAAGGCACACCACAATAAAGACGACCGGACACGTAAGACTCAAGTAGAATAAGATCTTTATTCGTCAAAACCTTAAAGCCCCATTCCCTACGTTTTTTAGATCTAATTTAAGATCACAAACTATATTTAATGTAAAAATAATACTATATGGTCCTATTGCGATAACTTTTTTCGTCTTTAAACGGTTAAAAATGTGAAAAATAAATCGATTCTAATAATTATAGCGGCCCGCTATAAATCCCAAAATGCATTGCGCGTGGATTGATATTTTTGTTTTTCACCTGTAATTCGCCCACTTTTCGATCGATCGTGGAGCCAAAACAAATGGAAGACTCCTAACTTTTCAGCGAAAATACCGGGTTTTCCCCAATTTGTATCAACGGAGTCTGGCAAAAATAGAAAGACAATTAATGCAGCAACTATACAACGTCAGGCTAGGTATATAGCTAGCGTACGATGTTCGTACGTTATCGATGTTTACCAGCTAGGCCTACAAAACTAAGCCTAGCTAGGCTAGGCCTAAGACCGTCCACGAGAGGTCGATCGCCGCGAGCTACTTAGGTAGTGCATTGTTTCTCACTTTTTATCATAATTTACCATAAAACGTACATTTAAGACAAGGAATGACATGGTTTAATGTTTTTAAAGTGATATATATGTATTATTTTCCAAAAAACGTCCAAAATTGCAGGGAAGGGGTCTTTAATATCACAACAATAACATAACAACCAGCGGCCATGATATGAGAGTCAATCCAGGTAGGAGGCGCTAGACTGGCGCAATTATTACTTCGAAAACTTTGTTTTATTCGTGCAATCGCCAAGCAGCCAACAGAGACAAATATTGCTACAGTATATAGTACTAATTTTAATTTTAATTAGCTTAAGTATCCGTATCCGTCATTTTATGTCAGTTGTGTTCAATATGGATGCACCACTTCCTGTGTGTGCCACCGATGTAAAGGTGCAATTTCCAAATAAATTTATTATTATTAGAGGGCGTAACTTGTTTACATCGTTCGCGTGACTAAAAAATAATCATTTTCGACAATGTTTTCAAATTGTTTGCTTTATTGCATCTTTATCCCTAGTAGTACTACACCATCGTCTCAGGGCCGAATCGTCCTGGGCCGAAAAGTCCCGGGCCGAATCGTCCCAGGAATCGGGCCGAATCGTCTCAGGGCCGAATCGTCCCGCTAACACACACGTACGCGAACGCTTGTCATTGAAAAAATGTTAAAAAATAATGAGTAAATTAGAGTAGGCTATTCCGAATATTTTCAAAAATTGTATACATACCTACATACCCGTATGCATATATTTGCGCAAACTACTTCATTTAGTTTTTGACGGGAATCGGATCCGGATCACATTTTATTTCCTGGCGGAGGTCACAACTCTTTTATTGCCCTCGTTGTCATTTTTAACAATGTAACAACAATTTTAAGGTAATGGTAGTTCTAAAACAAATAAACATAAAACCATTGACCATAAATAATTGCATATTATTAAATAATAAACCTTACATAAGCACATTTTATTGCAACATTATACTTTTATACATTTACTTGTTTACTGTCTCTATAATTCTATTTTTTGCTGTCTCACATAAGCAAATATATCTACTGTATATCTAAAACTTTCTAAAACTGCCTAGAACAAAAAATCATAAAACATAGTTTTCTATAGTACGATTTGATTTCCTTTATTTCGATGCATCGTTAGTTCTAAGTAAACTTAACACAAGAATTTTCTTACATAACATTAAGATTGTTGGCGTAATCTTGTCAAATCTGGCAATGCCATGGGTGAAAAAAGCTTCTCTTCCAAGTTTGCCAGTGGATTATTTTTTTGTTTCAGAAAGATAAAAAATAATTTGTTAATAATATTATTATTTATACTATACTGGCTAAATCATAAAACATGTGTATTTTCTACTTTTACATGTACAATTAACTGGGAATAGCACTGCTTCTAGATATATTAGCCGTATTACACTAATCGGAAAGCATGTAAGCCTGCGAAGTGTGACAACTTTCCAGACTGAAAACAGAGCAAGCATCTTCTGAACATTTCTGGCGTGTTTTTGTAAATACGCCCTCTATCCAACTTCATGGAAATTAATTTATCATCTACATAAATTAATAAGGCGGTATTGGAAATTTGCGTGTTTTACGGATGTCCTTAGCTAATTTTTATCCATGGTTTCTATAAGGCCTAATCTAAAAACTATAAGCCTAATAATTCAGTCTGTAACAAATTACATTTTATATGTTTGTATGATAGGACTACTGTAACCTTCCACGTGACTTACTGTTTCTCAAAATTCCCATTTCAAAAAAAGAAGTCACAACGAATAACATATTTTTTAAATAACACAAATAATGAAGAGTTTCGGCAGCATCCTAGTATTACCTAACCAATACTATTTGGATTCAACGTATTTGTAACCATTAATATATTAAGTAGGCTACATTAATCAGAGCGCAGACCCTGTTTAGCACCGTTAATATATTACATCATGAGTTTAATTGCTCAGAGTACTCGTACGATACAAAATTCAACCCAACGGCAAAATAAGGATGATGCAGAATGATCAATTCAAGACCACATAATTACAATTAATGGGCTTTGCAACACCATTGCGTCATTATTAATTAAAGCCAGTACCAAGATAATATTTGCTCTATAATGTCAAATAGGACATAATATCACGTATAATTGAAAGTCGCGATTAAATAAGTTAATGGTTAACCTGTAGTATGGTGATAATAATGTAATCAGATTCCTGTTGTTGTAATTGTGCTACATTTAGTCATTGCGGCTATAACACCTAATTATCTGGTAATAAATCATCAATATAATTTGGGATCAAATCAAATCAACATGGTTAACCAATGTATAATCTACTTGTGGAATGTTAATATATTATTATTATAATTTGAAATTTTGTTTAAATGATTTCTTTATTTATGATCTATTGTTATAGCACTTGGACACTAAAGGTCCAAACCGACCAACACATCCCTTTCTTCTATTGAATTTCTTTTTGCTCTTCATCGGTTTTGCTCGCTTTCGTAGTTGTCCTGAAAGAACAAATAGTAACAGTAAACATGGTCATCATTATAATCACAATACTGGTAATAAGCCCAAATCATTTGGTTTGTTCGAATAAAGATCCTTCCCATTCGATTAACTTCATATTTTATTTATGTCATAGTTATTTTACTGTAATGTTTGTTTAACTAGAGCAATACTAGCCATATTGTAAATCCGTCTAATGTAATAGCTCATGCATTTTCTTAAAACACAATATGATCAATAATTAATCTCTTTAATAATATTATCAATAAGAATAATATTTCGAGACATAAGAGACAATTACAACACGAACACGAAACAAGTAGGTCCAGAAAAGTCAGACGGTTGATTGATTGTATACTCAGAGCATGAGTACCTATCAGCCGGCTAGGTTATATTACTGAACACCATATTATTGGTGTTTGCAATTACCTCATTTGTTCATATTGATATTAGATTTAGATGCAGACAAACTTTTATTTTGTAGAGAATGATAAATTTGCTTTGTTTCAATTATAAAATAGGAAAATTATAATATACAGTTATTTAAAATAGTTAATAATCAATAAATTAAAATATCAAAAGCCTTATAGTATATAAATCTGTGTCAAAAATGTAAGTGAATGTCTATCGTTTCGTTTAGTTAGTAATACTGGATGTTTCAGTCGAACATGCAGGAATCGTGCCAGTTCGTACAAAGATGATCAAAATGTGTGTTTATTTTTATCTATATATAAATTATGGTTAATTCTGACATAGGCGAGCACAATGCAAAAACTTCGGTACAAATATCCGCCTTGGATACCTACCTTATCTATCCGAGATGTACCGCGAAACGTAGATTTGATAACATTAGTGTGCACGCCGACGCTATTGTTCCATATTTATATCTTAGGAAGATATTATAAAGAGTTTTTTAACAACATTTATGATTTCAACATTGGATTTTCCTCTCAATTTCAATTCTTCCCGGTCAAAGTAATTTCCGGGTTTAAGATAAGTTCACCTTAGTTTCAAATATTTTCTCTCTTTTATACACAAGGGAGCAGTTAAAATAATAGATTTGACCCTAAAGGTGACTTGAAACAGGCACTTTCCATCAATCAAATCAATACAGTGTCCCTTTGGAAGACGAAAAAAAAAATTGGCCATTAATCATAGCCATTTCAGTTTTTTTAATTTTAAAACATACCGCACTGTGTGAAGGTACAGTAGTTAAATAATAGGAATTATACTGCAAATTAATAGAGATCAAATTAAATATACGCCATAAAGAATCAGAATATATTGTGGGGAATAGTATTATAAAATTACATAGGGAGATTTGATAAGACATTTTTCGAGTGAAATCCCGATAGCTGAGTTTTATTGAGTAAGCTTGCAGGAATAACTGTAGGCTATCTTCCTGTGTCCCGTTAGGAACGAGATGTTTGCCCATGTTGCAAGCCGTAATGTCTTCTTTCTTGGGCCCACTCTGTCATGGCAGTTAGTTTCAAAAGATGATTAAATTAAATAATGTATTAATAATTATTAGGATGGTATTCATTTGAATAAACGCCTCTCCAATAAAACATCACTTTGAATAATAACACCCCCCCCCCCCCAACCCATCTAATAAACGTCCATCCACATATTTATAATAACACAATTATACTACTGTATTTGTAGTAGAATTCACCGCACTGTTATCTGCAATTTACCAAGCATTTGTTATTCTTTTTTACCACTTTTCATATCTATGAGAGGATTTCATTTGATTATAAATGTTACCATATTATTAGAACTAAAAAATTTAACATATATCCCTCGAATAAGCACCTCCCTCAAATGACCTCCGCCTCGCCAAAGGGTTCTACCAAACAATAAAAACTATACTTTAAAATGTTATTAATCATCTAAAACACTGTGAAACAAAGTAGTTTAGTTTTACGAATGTCAAGCATTTTCAATAATGGTAACCGACAGAAAATGTATAAGGAGAACATTATCATTCCGAGAACCATCGTCTACACTTCCTAGAGGGGGAGCGAGCGAAGCGAGCTCACCCTCTAGTATATGTAATTATGATAAAGTAAAAAATAATTTTTGTTGGCGTACTAATCTATAAGCTAGAATGGAATAAGACTAGGCCTAGTTTTAAAACATTCAATTCTCAGTTTTTGAATTGCGGGAACCAATGACAAAACCGTCGACAATATTTTTTACAGCAAATTTCTCCTCAAATAATGGCAGAAATCATAAATTAGGACACAATATAAAGCGTTTGAAGCCCTGACGATATTAGACATTTAAGGGTAGTTTTGGTCGCCAATAAAAATGAAAGTTGATTGGACCTTCAGGTTTGTTTTATTTTATCTAGAAATATTTTTTCATATACTATTGATAAATAATCCATCAGACAGGGCGATTATTAATATCATGCTGCGTCTGTCAGTACTATATGCAGATCTGTTACGTAATAACTAAGTAGAGAGATGGGCCATTAAAAGGTGATGATTTGTAATGGTACAATTACCATGCATATGAACATCTCACAATTTTGTGCAATACTGTACACGATCAAAATGTGATATATAGGTATGTTTAAGTTACTGTACGAGATTATTCAATTATTCAGAGTCGACACACATTTATGACAGTTTTTATGCTGCATGTCATTTTTATTGCAGTACGGTATCCATAATAGTAACTATCAAACTAATTATTTTTATTATTAGTTAAAGTTATATTTATAAATGCAACTTATATTGTGGTGAAAATAAACTCGATATATAACCATAATAAACGTTTGATTAAAGTAAAGTAACAAAAGTAAAATGGTGCCTATTTTCTGAGCAACCAATTTAATTAAATACTACATACAATGTATACAACTTCCCTAAAATAATGGTATTGAAACTTTGGGAAATAATGTATTAGAATGTTCAGATATTAATCACTATTAACAATTGTAAGTAACTGTTGCCAACACAAATTACACATGACACATAACTACGTGGAAAAAAAACCCCAAGAGACTATTCATGTCAAAGTAAGCGCTAAATAAAGTTAATTTTAATAACAAGCCAATATATTTATAAATACATAGCAGGCCACTCCATTCCCTCGTAATTAATCATTTAAGATGGCACAAGGCTACTTATGTTTATAATTATAATTATTAACAAAAATCAATGTAAATGGTCGATAAATAGCCTACATTTATACTGAACTTTGTGAGTGAGTGCATTGGTTCAGCAATGCGGAAAACATCAGTCTGGATATTGTTTTTGTCTGATTCCATAGAATGTATAGATAGAATAGATACTTATCCCAAAATCAAATCAAAAGGATGCTAAACCTGATTTAAACTACAATGACGCTCCCAATTAAAATTATTTCACGCTTATTATCTATTTGACGGAACAGAAGACGGTGTATGAGAAAATTAAACCCCGTCTTCCGTCTCCTGAAACCAAAGTTTAGCTTTATCCGGATAATCCATTAATCTGAATAGAATAAAATACGCACTGTAGAATAAATATGTTAAATACGCTTTTTGGAATTTAATATGCATATGTATAGATGTTGTTATTATAATAATAATGATGTTCAATCTAATATAGCGCAAAGGGGCTCCTGATAGCGCTTATCAATCAACAGAAAATGTTATAAAAGAATGTGGCGATTTAAACAATGACATTTGATTCGTTTCTTTGAGTACACATTTTACTTTCCAATACAGGTTAATATTACGTAAACATATTGATTGACTGTTGCTAACAGAAAAAGCAACGGAAGTTATTTATGTCACACTACTCAATACTCGACCCACGCCAAAATCTATTTGTTGTAAATAATAACGCTGGATTTAACATAACGTTAATTATTATATAACTACTTGAGAAAATTACAGCACCGATATCATAAAGTTGATCAAGAGATCTTAGACGCCGTCGGACCAAAAGAATGATGGAATTTTACACCCTAACTCTGTTTGCATAGCAGCATATAAAAGTTTCAATGAACGTGAGGAGTAGGCCTACCGAGAAGATTCCGATAGACCCAATAGTAACTCTCTCTCTATATTAGAAACCCGTCATTCAATATATTCTATAACAATACCCACTACTCTGAATCATTATGATGACGTGAGTAATGATAACACGATCTAGTTTTATTGTCAAAATCTCAGTTTGTTTGTTCGTTTAATTTTGATATTATTTTACCGACTACTATCGTGTAAAACCTCGAACCTCTTTTTTAACACCCTTGTTTTGGCTTCTTTTAGCGATCGGCTTCTTTTCGAGGTGTTGACTATAAAAAATGAATCTAAAGAAATGATATTGAGTACATACTAAACAAGAAATATTTCTTACAAAAAACGCCGCTCGACATAAAATTAATCATTGTTCTTTCTTCAGATATATTAATAATTTATATAATCATTGTTCTTTCTTCAGATTTTATTATAATTTATGAAAATACGTTTTTGTTACCATTAAAACGTGCAAAATAAACTTTTGTTGGTTAATCGCAAAAATACAAAAAATCTAACATATTTATTTAATTATAAATCACATCATGCCCATTTTGGTGGGTGTTAGTAATCTAGTTGTATTTCATTGAATAATTGATATTTCTGCTAATTTTAAACAGAATTTGAAAGAAGACCCGTGTACCTTTCCAACAATGTATTATTTGCCAACAAATATTAATCTACTAATTAAAAAATGGCATTTAAAAATGATCAATTTTGAACTTTAATGTGCTGTGTGTGTGACCTCAACCTGTAGGCATGCAACTGAATACCCTCTAGAGAAAACGTGACTTCACGGTGGTACAAGTGAGACAATTCTTCCGCAGACTGTTGATTCGCGTCAACCAATCAAAGGGCGAGAATCCAAAATCGTTCACTTGACTTCTGTAAAGTTAATGGTTATAATTATGATGAAATGGGATCTAAATTATAATTTAGTGGCAAAAGAAACATTTAGTATGAAATTAGGGTGTTGCCCGGTCAACTCGGGCAACACCCCTGCGTCCGCCCCTGTGTTCGATACACTACCGTACTAAGATAACACAAGTACAGAACAATTTTACATTTTTAAAATAGGCCTACAATACAATGAGATTTATCAGTGATTAAAATTGATTTTAAGATGTAAAAAGATGAGGCGATTTAGTTAATTAATTTATATTATAGTTTTATTACAATAAAACTTGATGTTTTTCTAGATCATGTTATTAACATTACATTTGGCACTCTTCGTCATGGGATACATTTTATGATGGGTTCTTAATAAGGAGAGAGTAAATATGTATACTATATCATGGTAATGAACATAATACGAAATCCCGTTCGGGTCACTAGTTTATTAGATTTTATAGAATTTGTTATTAGGAGATTGAGTGTTATAGGCAATGATATGAGTTAGGTTACCGTACGTAGGCCTACCGAATTGATACGTTTGAAAATATGTGTTCTGTCAATGGTAGGCCTACAGTGTACGCTCCAAACCAATTGTTACCCTGTGTCAGCACTGCTGCACTGTGTAATGAGTAATAGTGTCCTTATTTTGATGACGTCACAAATATCACATTTTAAATTTTAAATTTAAAAAAACAGATAAAGAAACACAATGTCGGCTTAAATTTAACAACTGCAATTTGTTGAAAACGTCACCTGAAGTGGTAGAGTAATTGTTTAAACATTTGACATACACCCATCTTGTTTATTTTTGTAAATAAAACACATTAATAGGGTCTAATGTAATAATTGATTAGTACTAAGGCTTATATAGTTTCTTATGAATAATGCAATTTAACATTCCACTACAACATCTTTATTGGTGGGTGGTCTATGTTATGATGGATATTTACTTTAGGATATTTGTATTATTTAATGTTAATATTTTGTTAACTTGATTATTATTAAAAAAAATTACCTTGAAATTAATAATGCCTCTGGTTCTACTAAGTTAGATAGGATATACTGCTGAACTTTAACTAAATCTATTAAGACACCTATTGCTGACAACATCACGTTCTTTTATGAATTTCCCGCAACTACTGGCCATTTCACTTAAAATGTAAGTCAATTGTTTAATTTGACAGCTTGACTATCTATCCCAAGAGAGACATTATTATGAAAATTCATTTAAAAAACGCATAAGTTTATTATTAATTTATTCATATATGAGGGTTTAAATGTTATTGTCAGTCCCAATTGTAACATTGAGGCTTGCCGATTTATTGAAATGACACTTTAATCCTAATCACGCGTTTACTCCGAGTAAACAATTTTTGTAATTCTGTACTCCTTCTGAATGATATCGTTCTAATGCGCAGACTATGTATATAAACATTATGTCTAGTGTTTAGTATTAATCAATTATATAACAAATTCATAGTACGTGGTTCATGCCTAAAGAATGTTTACCTATTTCTGTTATTTTTATAAGTAAAGGCATGGTAGGCCTACAGTATACCAGTCAGAATTTAGTAACTCTCAGAATATTGTATAAGTTGGATAAGTTTAACCCGTTGAAGACGTTGCCGTGGCCCCATATGAGTAATTTACTGTCCCATGACGAGAGGCCCGTATATGTAGCCTACGGGTTGATATTTTGGGGTCACTGAATTGCACTTTTTGAGCATTTGACCTTTGACCTAGGTCAAACAAAAAAATTAAGTTTTTCGGAAAGCCAATATTAAACTTAATATTATAATATGCGCTAGTCTTTTGATTATCAGTAATAGTGAAACAAATAATACATAAAATAATGGCATCAGAAGAAATGAGAATCGGTATGTTTAATATTTTGGAACACATGAAAAACATGTTTTGGTTTTGTAGTAGGCTACTTTTTAATATCCATGCCATTAGTAGACTAGACTGTTATTATTGTACTAATGTAAAATGTGTTATATAGTATTTTAGTGGTAAACAGATTGAGTGTTATGCGAAATGCAATAATATGAATTTGAATTTTAGATTTTTTTTTTTTCATTTTAGAATTTTATTAGGTTGTACAGGTAGTTGAAACAGTAATATTACGTACTGAATTAGAAACGTTTGAAAATTCGGCGGCATGTAAGTGAAATCACACCCGAAATGGGGCAAAATAGATAAAGAAACATATTCTCGGCCTCAATTTAACATTGAATGATTAATGATAGGAAATCCTCCCTCGCTGCAATTTTTAGCTCCGGGTGAGTCGTCAAACAAAATTTACAGAGAATTTTTATAAATTATTCGATACTCTGTAGTTATTGTTTGATTGCTGTGCGTAGGTCTCTCCGATATCCGGGAAAATTGCGTCGTGTGAACAACAAACCTATGTTTGCGCCATTTTGTGAATTCACATCGGCATTCAATAAAAAATAATTTCATAACTGCTTGTCAGATATCAATTGAATTCACTGTATATAAACTTCAGCTCATTCAGGACATTATTTGCACATTAAATATAATAATAATATATAAAATAATGTTATCATCAAACAAGCAATGACATTTTATAAGAACAAAAAACAACAAACATTTTTACTTGTTTTCTTCACATGTTGAAATTAAAAGTATACACTTTCACAATATGTTACTTTTTAAAATGTTTTGAAAAATTCACCATTGTAAACATTATGATTTAATACGGTTTGTAATAATCTCTCTATATCAAGGGGTTCAGGACATACCGAATGCACGAGGAATCTTTCTTCGGATTTTGTTCGTGCAGCGCAACGTTAGTTCAACCGACTTTGCGCTGATTACTAGCTGCATTAAGGGAGTATGTTTCCATACGGGTTTGATCCAAAAAATTGTTTAACAGCATAAGGCGCTATATAGTCCAGGATATTATCTACCGTATCAATTATTATGCTACTAATTTTTTTCGTGTATTTCTCCTCCAAAACCACTGAACTGTACGTGCCCACATTTGGCACACTGATGTTTATTGATGTACCGCACACGATAGACTATGTCACTTTCCTGAATTTTAAGGATAGACACAAAAAAAAGGCAAAAAATAGCAGTAATTTGACGTCTCAGCGACAATATTATGTCACTGTATAAACTACGCAACCTCCTCTATTGTGTACCGCCATGGCTGGATCTACAAATACCATGCCGGGCCACCAAAAAACAATCTTTAGTCAACCGTATCGAATGATCGGTTTTTTTTTTAATTACACCTATTCTTTGAACAGAATGATTTTCGGTTTGGTTCAGTGAGTAAAACGCCATGGCCATTGATATCAATGATTAGTACGTTCGAGTTCGAATCCGTGACACGTGCAATAATTGAGTATCACCGCTTAAAGCTAAAAATCAAAACCAGACCAAAGTGTAATGACAAAACTAGCAAAAAAATATACGAAACCTCTTACAAAAACACATTTTAATGAACAATAAAAAACCATGAAAAAAATTTTTTAAATGAACAATAAAAAAAAACCACACACAAATAAAACGAATCCAAATGGGTGTCGTGTTTCCGCTAAATATCAAATCAACGAAAAATACACTAAAATGTAAAAGTTTGTGTGCGAGCACATCATATCATTTCGACTACTTTTTGTGTTGATTACACTGGTTAAACTTTACACTGGTTACACTTTACACTGGTTACACTTTACACTGGTTACACTTTACACTGGTTACACTTTACACTGGTTACACTTTATACTGGTTACACTTTATATTGGTTACACTTTATACTGGTTACACTTTATACTGGTTACACTTTATACTGGTTACACTTTATACTGGTTACACTTTATACTGGTTACACTTTATACTGGTTACACTTTATACTGGTTACACTTTATACTGGTTACACTTTATACTGGTTATACTTTATACTGGTTACACTTTATACTGGTTACACTTTATACTGGTTACACTTTATACTGGTTACACTTTATACTGGTTACACTTTATACTGGTTACACTTTACACTTTGTACTGGTTACACTTTATACTGGTTACACTTTATACTGGTTACACTTTATACTGGTTACACTTTATACTGGTTACACTTTATACTGGTTACACTTTATACTGGTTACACTTTATACTGGTTACACTTTATACTGGTTACACTTTATACTGGTTACACTTTATACTGGTTACACTTTATTTTCAAAAGTAGCAAGTAGGTAACAAATCAGTGAAACAAAAATTAGATGTAAATAAAAAAACTTAACAATTCGTGTTTCCGCAGCAATGTGTTTTTGATTCGATTTTTGTCCACTTTTTTATTTTATCTGTAATGTATCAACTAATTAAATACACCACGAAAAACACCCAAAATAATATAGTTTGACATTTTATACTTTCGTTCTTATTATTATAATTTCGTAAAGTCTGAACAGTAAAAAGTAAAGTCTAAAGTTCCATATCCACTATTGCATTAATTTGTTTATATTTTAAAGTAAAGTAATAGTGTATAAAAAATCAATGGCCGTAAATACAGTAGGCCTAGTTTATTTAATTCGTGATACAATTTGTTTTTATTTTAATAATTTGTCAAAGTACTTTTATCAGATTGCGCTTTTATTATACTTGCCCTGCAAAGTATATAACCACATTATTAAGGCAGAAAAAGACTGTGCGGAGCACGGATTACTGCTATTGTTATTATCACAGGTACTGTGATCGAATATCCCATCATATCAAACAAAATTAATCAAAAGGATTTATTAATTTATTTAGTACACTGGATTAATAGTATATTTTTTAATGAGCATGGAAAAGCAAAAATGAAAGTGCATTACGTTGCGGGCGGATAACCAAACTCGTCCTAGTGAAAGCGCTTAAAAATTGCCATGAGTGCACAGCATTTTTCAAGCGCAATGCGCACTATTTTTTATATCCGTATTATTTGTTCAATTTTATTTCTTAGTGTAGGCCTATAGAATATACGCATGATTTATAAAGAAATATAGAGAAAAAAACTTATGTTTATGATATTATACGCAGATGGATCTTTGATCGGATTGTGATACCGGCTATTGTATTTACGTTAGCAAGATCCTAGACTTGCCCCAAGTCTGTATTATCTTTTTTTTAAATTTATTTGTTTTTATTTCGACCGCGATTTTTGTATGTAAATAATCAAGTAGTATACGTATGAAACGCCATATGTGCCAAAATATTTATCTTTTTACTAATATTAAGACAAAACTCCGTCTGGAACCCAGACTAGCAAGATCCTATCTTTCATATATTATAAATAATTAAATATTCTGACAAAATCAATCAATCAATAGATCAATTATCTTTATCTAAATCAATGCATATAACCTATAATTCGTCATAGTAACGAATTAAATCTAGTTCAAATTTGATTGCTTGTTTTCCTTTATGCAAGAAATGGAAGTACAATATTATACAACAATTTATTGAACTAAAATACATGCCACCATTCCACTCCACTTTGTTTACCATACTAATAATAAATTAACAAGACATATTTAATTAACCAGTGCCATTAAATAATTTTATTCACAAAAAAAGTATTTTACATAAAGTATAACATGTAATATCTTATATTGTTTGAAGGTTTGCATAGGGAAATCAAATGTTGGTATAAAGTGTGAGGTACACCACGTATGTTAGATCTGAAAAGAACTGTTGAGTTTCTCGACGTATCGATCAATAAGCGTTGATCGTCCTCAGGAGTGAGAATGACCTCGTTCTTTTCAGAACTAATATACGTGGTGTACCGCAAACTTTATATCAACATTTGTAATATCTTGTTTTATATATCAATATTTGAGTTTAAATTATCGCGATAATAAAAACGGTTTTGATGTTTTTAACTTTTAAAGACATCTGCTACAAACATCAATTTACAAGTATCATAGTAGGGATGTTTTGCTGCACAAGATGAATCGTCAGTTTTGTTGCCATCAATACTGTATATTACATTAGAAATCATAATATCTTACTACGACCATCCAAATTACCTCCTCCTACCTACATTATTATTCCATAGTCCTTTCTTTGATATACATTGAGGGAAACCCAGTATTTTAGCTGAAACGTTAAGAGTCCTCTATTTGTTTTGGCCACACGGTCGATCGAAAAGTGGGTGAATTACAAAAGAAAACAAAAATATCAATCCGGGTGCAATGCACACATTTTTAATCATTTAAAGACGAAAAAAGTTACCTAAATAGAACCATAACAATTTTTTTTTCATTAAATGTAGTTTGTGACCTTAAATTAGATCTACTAAACGTAGGGAATATGACTTTAAACTTTCAGAAAAGATAGATTAATATAACCTATACCCAACCCCTAAGTTTTCGTGCTGATGAGAAAATTTCCGGATTTCCTTACGAAACCATTTCATGTTTATTTTATGCCTAATAAAATAATAAAAAGAACACCATGTTTCTCGTTTGTTTTTATCGTTTATACTGCATACCATAATATTATACAAAAAACTTTCATGCGCGAGAAAAAAGTTCCCGATATTACACTCCACTCAGAGGTGTAAATATACCACGCTAACGCTTGCACACACGGACCAGGGCGGCGGAAATTAACTTCAATGGAAAATGGTGTATTTTGGAGAGTGATGACGTCAGCATTCACACGAGTAGCGAGCTTGACAACGTGACTCTGGTAGTTTTAGGAGTGCGTGTGTTTTGAAAATGGGTATTTTCCGAAGATTGTAAAACTCTTGAATTCATAATAGTAATTGAGCTCTTTCACTGTGTAGGCCTATTTACACACAACTATTAATGCTAACCCTAACCCTAGCTCTAGTAGGGCCTAGCTAGGCCTACTCTTCTTAATTAAAAGATTAATCCACGTCTAGCGACGGTCAATCGCGATTAGGTTGCATCTTTTTTTCTTTTTTTTTGAGAAATAAGCGGGGTGGCTAGCCACCCTATTCACCCCCACCTAGATTCGCCACTGCGTGGTCTAATCTGCAAGCGGTCTTTAAATTATTTAAAGCCTACTCGAGTCTTAAAACAGTCTCAAACATCTATCTTTTTGTTTCTTATACGTATTCGTGAAAGAAAACCAGTTTTAAGTGTTAAATCAAATAATAACGGTGATTTAATTCTTACATTATAGGCATAGAATAGATTTTCTCGCGTATAATTGTACATATTGTTATGATTGTGAATAATTGAGCAAGCGTGGCCAACATTACCTTATTTGGTATTCTACGCGTAAAGTACACCTTCAACACTGTAAAAATACTGTTTAGATCTTATCTATATCTTGTACCCACTTTTCCTACACATTTAGCTTTTAAACACGCAGTTACATGCATATAGCGTGTTTAAAACATAAACGTGTTTATAGCTATGTTGTTTTCCTCCACTCGTTTAGCAGTCAACATGTCACTATTATATTCAGTCAACATGTTAAGGTACGTGTTTAGCGTTGTGTGCATATGATTTTACTGTGGCGGAAAAGAGCTCCACACATGAGCTCCACAAATGGCAAATTAATCACGTTTAAAACCTAAACGTGTCTTTATATTGTTTCAAATGTTTATCAATCAAAACGTCAGTGATTTGTTGTGTTAAGTTGGATACAGACTACATGTTTAGAATGTATTTAGAACCTGAACATGTTTATATCTAAACATGTTAAAGGTTAAATATGTGGAAAAAATGGGTACAAATTAGATGTTTAAGATCTAAACACTATTTTTACAGTGAAGTTGTTACTGTACGCGGTCTTAGCTAAGACTGTTGCATTGCAATTGGTCTATATGGCTTTAATCAGTTACGACTGTTTTATAGCAACATAAGACAGGTTTAGGCAAATAAGAAAAGAAACATAAATTCCTAACGAAAGATATTTATAAAGATAAAATAATAACGCAGAATATTAAATATATTTTGAATAAAAATTGTAAAGATGAGTGAATCTAGTCACTGAATTTAAAAATGAATGTTTTGGCCTACGGGACGGTAGTGATCCCAATAATATCATGCTCGTTCTTATCCAATTTTCACTCTTGTGTAAGGTACTCTGATCTTAAATCAATAGCCTCGACGTTTATCACCACTTTATATTCATTTTTTTTTAAATCAAAGAAAACATAGAAGTTTTATAGTACCGGTATATTCAATTATTAGATTTTTTTCTCAAAATGTTAAGGATTTATAATCTTAATTATTAGAATTATGGCCTTTGATGCAAATTGAATTTCTTAACAAATGGACCGAATATTAAAAGCAACATCGATGAATAATCTAATAATAGAATGCTTTATGATTTTATATTTTCAGGTACACGTGTGGTGATAGTCGGAGCCTTTTAATATGATATTTCATACAATGGAATTAATAGAATTGAGCTGTTGTTACACCAGTCGGCGCTTTGACATTTATAATAACTTTAATGATATTGAGTAGGCCTAGTTTTACAATTGACATTTCAATAATATTTTGTGATTTATCTTCGCTATAATAGCAATTATATCATGGTATGCTACATCCATTTTATTCCTTTTCATTTTATATTACTTGTGTTCAATGTTCAATTATTTGGCTTGATGAGCAAAGAGCTGTATATAGTATATACATACAAATACAACACGATTGTACAACTTAAAATGCCACCCCCCCCCACTCCTCAAAAAAAAAAAACACAAATAAAAACAAACAAATACAATTAATATTAAGACATTACCGTACCTGTTCGCCTTGATGTTGCTGTTAATTCACGTTGAACGTAACCTCTTTGTTCATTTATCAAATACTGTTCTTCTCTATTGTTTTGGTCTGGCCGACTTCTTAGAAAATCTAAAACCTTTTTTGGAATAAAAAAAAGTTGTTAATAGATATATCTGTGTTATTATTTGGACACAATTAAAAAATAGCACAATATAGGCCTACTCGTTTTCTTTTTACAGCAGACTGATAATCAAAAGTGTCATTATCTATAGTTTACCATTTTCATGGACAAATTTTCTAAATCTATATATGCCATTAAAATGAAAAAGACGAGTATTTAAAATGCATAATGTATACGTACACATATTAATTACTATTACTGTTTTAAACTCAAATCACCTTTACCCAATTAATAGTCATTATGTAGGTCTAACATAGATACGGTAAATCGAGATCCATAATAATATCTAATAATCCAACATTGGAATAGCATATTATATTCCAATTAAGCTTTTCATATTAAATTACGAAGAAAATCTAGATACCTCCTCTATCTTATTTTATAAAATAACCAAAAAGATATGATAAAGTAAAACAGCCTGAAACAAGGCCATAGAGATGGCTGCAGTCGCGTGCTTAGTGTTTACCGACCGACCGACCAACCTACCAACTGACCGAAATTACTGAACATGTTTAAAAATGTTGAAATGTTTAAAAACAGTTATATTTTTTAAATTTACACGTGCGTAGCCTGTCACTTTTGACGTGCTCGTATATAACGTAATTTCGAGTTGAAAAGTAAGTCAAGAAAACAGAAATCGGGCAAAAACAGTGCGCAATAACATTTAACGTGCAGTGCGCGCGCAAAAATCTGCGCACTCATGGCAATTTTGTAAATGCTTAAAATTGCCTGAAACGTACTCTTATTTCATCAAAAATAAATTGTGAAAATTTTAAGCGCGCGTACGCATGCGTTACATGCGCTAAGCACGTAATTGTATTGCCATATGATGATTTATGCCCTGAAATTTATGAGTACCAAATTTTATTTAATTGTGATTCATGGTTGTGAAGATATGATTACAAACGTGATTTCGTTAAATCGTGCGTAGACCGCGTAATTTTTTATTGCGCACCGTGAAAACATAACCACATCGATTCCTGGCCATAAGGAATATACTGTGAAAAATTGACTTAGCTAGATTAAACTGATATCAAGATAAGGTCAGAAAGCGGTAAAACGCATAGTGATACCGGACCGACAGACAGACCGACAGACCGACAGACCGACAGACCAACCGACCGACATAGTGAACTATAGAGTCGCTGCCGGCCACGCGACTAAAAAAGTAGCAGAGCTTTCGGGCAACACTAGCACTTTATCAGTGTATATATTTTATATTATTTTTCGCAGGAGGCGTTATTATTTATAAGGTGCATTTGCTGCTTCAAAATAAAATGAAATACGTCATAATTAGCCACAACGCGATTTGAAAATGTAAAAGTAGAATTGATATTGAGACATTGAAAACCGCTGTTTATGTTGCAGCTAAAACCGGCACCATTGTAATAGGCTAAACGGCCTCGCTGCTAATTACGTTCATTTTCAGCGGAATTTAAGTAATTATTTGACATTGATTCAGTTTCTAGCAACGCGTTATTCTCCTCTTAGATAAACAGGTCCATACTGTTGAACTTATCTGTAATAAAGACTAACTTTCAAAATAACACTGTACCATTGAGTGATACAAATAATCAATATATACATTTAGGGCGAAATTCAGTAAATCGCGCGTTACATCTATAATTTTCACTTGATGGTATAATTATAAAGTTGGTTCATATACTTTCGGTACTGATTTTAACCACTTGATGTAAACCTGTTTACTAATCAAATTGACATAGAATTTAGGTTCAACGATTTTCCCCGCCCGCACACAATACTACGAGGATGCTTCTACAATACAGTAATTGTTTTATTGGGTGAAAACCGGTCAAACAGCTTGTGTACAGCATCATAATGTTGAAGACAGACCGAATTTCTTAATACATTCGGTAAATCGCGCGTTACTTCTAGAATTTTTACTCGATGGTATATAAAGTTGGTTTAGGCATTCGGTACTGATTTTAACCACCTAACGTAACCATCTTTACTAATTAAGTTGAATTGATAATTGTTATTGACGATTAAAACGAATTTAGGTTCAACGATTTGCTCTAAATAGGGATGTTTTCCAATCGTGGTATACACTCTCTAATGGAAGTCAATGCTGAAAAATACCCGCACACAATAATACGCGTTTACCTATCTTCTTCTACAATACAGTAATTGTTTTTATTGGCTGAAAACCGGTCAAACAGCTTGAGTACAGCATCATAATGTTGAAGACAGACCGAATTTCTTAATATATACATTCGGTAAATCGCGCGTTACCTATCTCCTTCTACGATAACTGTTTTTGATAACTGAAAACCGGTTAAACCAACTTTATTTTTAAAATATACTATTTTGATTGAATTATTATTTATATAAACGTATTCGTTGTCGATGAATGGAACATTCCAATCTCTCAGTCTCTCACCATAATTATTTGGTATTACACAAGTAGGTAAATTTATGGGCCCTTTGAGGATAAACTTAAAACCTATATTTTAAAAGTATTGCAAAGGTATAAAATACCATTTTTTGTCCCTATTTGAATCGCAAATGAGTGTGGGTATTGATACATAAAAACATTATTACTGACAGTTGCTTATCAACGTTTATTAATTTTAATTATAACTATTAATATATAACTATATATTTTTTAATTATTAAAATAATTAAAAAAATATAAAAACGTCGTAGTTAAATTGCCGTAGCATGAACCGTTCCTTTCTGCTGCAAATACTAGCACAGGTAGAATCAATCATCAGTAAATAATGTTACTCTTTTTTCCAATTGATATTGTGAAAGACAATAATTATTTTGACCAAATAACAGGATATAGGGATGAAGTGTTGTAATAACACACTTCTCTGATTTGATACAAAATCACGTGTCTATAAACTTGAAACCGTTGTAACTTGGTGACACTCAATGATCTACATTTCAATTATAATGATTATTAAAATTACTGTCTTGTTAGTTTGTATTGTCTTGTAAGCTTACTGTTACGATACCAGCTATTTTTCTGTAACAAATATTCTTATTGTAACGCTAGCATTATTTTACTTTAACAATAGGCCTTTGACAATATTTTGACTGTAACAATACTACAATGTTCTTACTGTAACAACACTGGCAACAATCTTACGGCAATATTTTTCTGTACCAATATTTGCATGATTTACTATTATTGTCGTTCGTATTATTATGAAACTACCGAAAATAAAAACCTTCATTAGTAAACTAATAATAATTTTATTTAGAAGGACAATTGGAGTTTAAATATGATGCAGGTGTTCTCTCTTTGGTTATACGTATTCTCTCCGTAAAATACCTTTTTTATAATGAATACACTTTTCTTTATCAAAAACTTATCCGTCGACTCGAAATCGTATCAAAAAATCGTTCTACAATCTACTGTTAGGCCTACTTAATAAATATGTTGTAAGATAATTACTCATGAAGAGATCTGGATCATAAAATAATGTGTATACTTTCTAAATCTGGATCTCTTTTTATACTGTAACATAAGGAATAATATATATGCCTTTATATGTTTGAACCTTTTTTTCTTCTGCAGACAAACAAAGATTTTCCGATTTTTTAATTAGACCAATAAAGATGGAATTTAATTGAAAATTATCCTTCATTATCCACTTAAAATATGTAAGTAAAATAAAATCTAATATTAGAACAAAGATATTATGCTCAATGAGTCATGCTCCATAAGGCATTTAAAAAGTGTGTGGAAATAATAATGATGATCTGTCGGAGTTTTTTCCGTCAATTATTTTACACGTTATTGAAAGTTGTGGTATATTTTGATTAAAGTACATAGGAAAGGAGTGTATACAAATGGGTACATGGAATATTATTGGTCTACAATATCATAATAATATAGAAAAGTTTACATAATATACCGTACCGTACATGATCAATGCAGGTGCGATAACGGAAAGAAAACTGTTAGTGAACATTTCAAATAACATTATTAAGCCGAAAATAAGATGTCGTCTAAACCTTTACATCATTAGAATATTACTAGGCGTATGACTTTGTTATGGTAATCAAAATATATGAGAGCTCATCAAATCAATCACATGGTTTCTTTGCGTTGATTTAGTGTCCGGATATGCGCTATTTCAATAATATATTGCTATGTGGATTAAATAGCATCAATTCTTTACCGTTTAGTGTATGTTAGTTAGCAAAGTGAAAAACATGTTTGAATAAATTCTACATCAGCCAACAATAAAAGAAGGTAATTGCAGGTTATGACATTTGTTTCGCTCACCCTAAAATTTTAAATATTCTGGCGGAATTGTCTCTAAATGTTTTCTTTTTCAAAATCTATTTACATTATTGGAGTTGGATAGCTGAGTGGTTAGGACACTTGACTGTCATACAGATAGACCCGGGTTCAATTCCCGACAACTACCAGTCCACTTAGCTGTAAATGAGTACCTAGTTGAAAATACTAGGGAGAAAAAGGCGGCGTGGAAAGGAACTGGCCGCGATTTTTTTTTTCGTACATAAGTTGGGGACCCCCTCATGAAACGTCACAAAATAAACATGAATAATTCATCAGTTAAATGTTCTTGTTCCGTGTGCACCCAAGCGTATAGCAACAAGAAGTGATTACACAAGTGCGGTACGATTCTAGGCCTATCTCCGCGCTGTTGTTGTTGTTTCATAGTAGAATAGCGGCGTTTTGTGTGGATTGTCGAAATAATCAGCCTTTAGTTTATGATAGTGTTTTTAATATAATTTACTAAAGAATTACGTGTTAAAATTATAGTTTCTATTAATACTATTAGGCCTAGGCCTAATTATTAGTCTCTAGACATATGTCTATTCTAGTAGAGCTGTGTGTGTACTGTGTGTTATAGGTATGACACAATCCGAGTAATAAGTCAACAAAATTAAACAATAAACATTACACAAAAATACATTTTTTATTCTCGTGGGTCTAATCTTCCCATCTCATGTGTTCATATACGCGCATTTTTAAAGTTCCTTTGAGTACATGCATTGTTTGATAATAAAATAGCAGAATAAAAAAAAAATACAGTACACAAATTATACACATTCTTTATTCTTGTGGGTCTAAGCTTTCTTTGGGCTATGTCCAATGAATTACTACTTAGTTTAATGTCTTGCCTAGCTGTCGATTAGCCTCGACTCGACACATTTTGTGTGAAGAAGAGTGCGCGAAGGCAATCGCGTGAATTGACTTACCTAGGCCTACTGTAGAAAGTATCGTATCGCAGTTGTGTAATCGCTTCCTTTGTTGCTATACGCTTGGGTGCACACGGAACAACAAATTTAACTGATGAATTATTCATGTTTATTTTGTGACGTTTCATGAGGGGGTCCCCAACTTATGTACGAAAAAAAAAATCGCGAACTGGCCACCCTACCACATAATTCCGAGGCTTAGTACAATGAGCTCCTAACAGCTTATTCCCCTAGGTTAAGAGAACACGGGACTCACCTTTACTTTTATTTAAATATTGGAAACCCTTTCCTATGAAAACAAGTTCCTATCTACTGATTTTGTTTTTGTAGGTTCATCCCGCTTTTATTTCTTTAAAACAACATTGATGACTTTAAAATCACACAATAATAGGCCTATAGACTAGATTTAAAAATTTAGGCTTTCTTGTTATTTTCTTAAAATTATAAAAAGTATAATGTTAACACCAAAAAAAACATAAATAAAAAAGCAAATGCTGTGGGTATCACTGGCTGGATCTCAATGGAGAAAAAACGATAGTAACGATTAGTAAAACAGCCGGAAAGAAGTTGCAGAGCTTTCGGATAACATTAACCCTTTCCCAGTGCAAAAAAGTCCCAAAACATAATAGTAGGGGCGCAGCCAGTGGGGGGGGGGGGGGGGGGGTCACGGGGGTCCTGACCCCCCCCCCCCTTTTTTTTAAAAAAATAAATAAAAACATGAGACAACAATACAGATCAAATCATCCTGGAGATACTGTGGAAGATTACTACCGAGCAGTATTACCAAATCAACTTCTTGATTACAAACCGAGTTAAAACCCCGTTTTTCTGCCGATAAAAGGCCATGCTTTAAAATATTTGGCGTAGCACCCGAGTCTATAGTGAAGTGTAATGTTGAAGAAGTCTTCAAGGAACTTGAATTTGGTACGATGATCTGCCAAGACACGAACATCTTCATTCCGAGCTTCAGTGATGGAAGCGACTGTGTAAAATTAGCGGATCCAGATGTGTTCCCGAATGTGCGTGCACTTCTTCTAATCGCGTAGGCCTATGCACGTAACGTCTGCTGAAGCTGAGCGGAGTTTTTCGACTTTATGGAGAACGAAAACCTGTTTGGGAAATCACATGTCTTATGAGCAGCTTTCGGGATTGTGCCTCATGAACATACACTTTAACATGAACATTAATACAGAGAATGTCATTCGCGAATTCTGTCTCCAAGCCAAGAAGAATATATGTTCCAAACTTATGTTTAAAGATGCATCACGCGATGTTAAGAGCGCCGTTATAGTAACTAACGTAAAATGTATGATAATAATTTAGAAGTTAGTTATTACAATTATGTATAAGCTATCACCTATACTATACATTCGAACAAAATAGGTATATTTTTAAACAAAATATTGTATGTACTGGGTATGATAAGCGTCTCACATACACACGGAGCCAAGATAGCTTCTTGGACTTGCACAGTGTATGAACTCTAACCTTACGGTTCTCATTTAATAATATCACTCCCTCCATGCTATCATTCTAATTTCTTTTTTCAAACTTTTGCATCTCTACGTTCATTTCATGCAACTTTTGTATTGGTGAAAAGGGAGGAATTCAAATAATTTCTCCTCTGAGTTTACAGCCTCTCTACACAAATCAACAAACAAGCAAGAAAAAAAGTGTTTGTCTGTGGCAGCCTGGAATATAAAAATGTTCTGTAATGAAAATGAGAGTTGTTTTTTGTTTTCTTTGTTTCAGTTTATTAGTGTTAACATTGTCATATTTGTGTGTGCGTAAACCGATTCAAATGATCTAGATTGCCCTAGACCGCCAAAGCTTCCAGGGGGCTTCGCCCCCTGGACCCCAACCGGTGGCCCCCAGCCCATGGTTGCTCGCTTCGCTCGCAAAATACTCACATATTGGTTGACCCCCCCCTTTAATTCTTTGCTGGCTGCGCCCCTGAATACCTGTATAATTATGTAACTAATACATTCAAATGTGTATTATAACGTTTGATATACAGTGACACAATGATGAGTTAAGGCTAGATACAACAAAATCGTAGGCCTACCGGCTTAAAAATTTCTATTTCATTTTCGTTTTATTTGTATATTCAATTAATCCAATACAGTGGGTTTTGAATACCCCATAGGCCTATACCAAAATACCTTGATAAAAAACAATGACAATTTTAAACCAGTTAATAAAAATAAAGATAGTAACATGCTTAGGCCTACCAAATTTAGAGTGCCTTTGTGTTTAGAAAGCCGCTTAATAGTGAAGTTTCGCAGTTTTTAAGGTCCCCACTCGCTATGTTACGCTAGGCCAAGGAATCCAAGCAACATGTACCTGCGCTTCGTTCAAATTTACCGCAGTCATATTTTCGACGGCGCCCTCAATATTACGTTGCCATGCAAAAACAGATTTTTACTGGCTTACGAAAAACAATACATTTGCGTGACGTACCCGTTCTCGTTATCCTATTCGTATTGTTGCGAAACCTTCCGAATATCGGCACCTAAATCAACGGTTTCCAGTTTATTCGTTTAATGAATTTAATGAACATCTTAGATAAATTCAAAAGCGTCTTGCTTACATAAAATATTAAAAGATAATGTTTTGAATAATAATTTTTATAATAATATTCTATTCCGTTTTTTTTATCTTATAACTGCGACCGGACACATGTCCAGATAATGATGATTTGTGGACAGGTGGCAAGACGTGCTAAGCAGCTGAAAAATCAAATACCACAGCATCAAACTATTGGTGGTTTATCTGTATAAAAGCAATTGTCTTGTAAGGATATTATTCCATCATACAGATTTTTAACTCAACTTAAAATACTGATTATTTTTAGACGATGAAAACGGCACATCGTCAACCAAAAGTATAACTTCGTTTAAGGAGACTTTAATTACGGGATTTTCCTTCCCAGAATAATGTTGATCAAAGCTGTTCTTACCAACGTGAACAGTGTGTTATTTATGCATTATGTTTAAACCACCATTAAACAAAAAGGTTTCATCTAAAATCTACTATGAACATTTCTAAACAGTCTTCGGCCATAAACAAAATGGAAGTAAAATTTTATGTGGTAGTGATTAGATGGACACATCACATCAGATTGATGGTTAGTGCGTGAGCTCATGACTAACAAATATATATATATAGTTCATTAAAAGCTCAGGAAACTGTTGTGATGAATTCATCTTAATTTACAGTATAATTTTTATTGAGATATACCTAATGCCAATATTTAAAGACTTCATCAATAGTAATATCAAGATGAATATTTATGAATAGCTACTTCGTCAGTGACACCGAAGAGAGGAATAATATCTGATGCACGCGCAATTCAGACTTAACAATGTAGAAAATCCAGATTGTTTTACATAACTATTGCAAGTAAATTTCGTTACATAATTGTAGAACAAATGTATTTTAAAGATGTATTGTCCACCTGGAAAAATATTGAATTTTTATCAATAATTGTTATTAATAATTGTTATCCACTTTAACCAAAATTTAGATCGAAAAAAAAAATTACCTGTAAAAACTGTAATTTAAAGCAAACAAGGCCATTATGGAGTCAACATGCAGTCGCGTGCTCAAATTTGAGTTAGTGTTTACCGACCGACCGACCAACCGACCGACATAGCGAGCTTTAGTCAAAAGTTGGCTGCCAGTTATAGATTTTTTGTTGAATTTAACCATTTATTTTGTCATTCTATAAGTGGAACATTATTTTTTTTCTGCGGAAGTGATTAATTAATTAATTTAAACTACAAAATAACCTATTCGAAGTCTGATTTTTTAATCTTCATGTTTTTGGAGACAATACATCTTTAATGAGTAATTATGTATTAACTTGGATCAAACTATAGTGTATAAAGTGATATTTTATTTATGCAATACTTTCTTTCAAATGTGCCGAAATTGAAAGGCCGGTTAACTTGACTAATTTTAAACCATTCAGACGTTCTTGTAAATTGACTAGCGGTAATTTGGATTAATAAAATAATGATCATAAATCGAGCAAACTGGAACAATTAATAAATTTTAAACTTTTAAATATAATATTTCAAAGGGCAGCCAAGTTCAATTGTAAAGGCCTCCTTTATAAAATACAGATACTATTGCAGTCTTCATTTTGTCTTTTATATTTTAGAAAAATTACACGCCATATTTAAATAGAATATTGCTACTAGCCATAATATAGACATATAATAACGTGGTATAATCGAAAATAATATATTTTTAATTCGGGTTCACTGTTTTTTAAAATACAATAAGTCTTTCGCAGACAAACCACTTACGTTCTTTAAGTAAACGTACGTGTTTTGTACGACAGTGCATTGTATTCATTTACTATATTTAAAGTGTCTTGGTAATTGAAGTTAAGTTGATTGAATCAATAGGTCTGTATAACACCAGCAAAAACAGCCCATCTATTGCTGACGTAACGCGTCTCATACATTCGCCCAAGATAAGTACTAAATGAATTTCTATTTAACGCCTTTGTGTAGTGTTAAAATTAATTACTTAACACTTGCGTCTAAAAATAACCATATAGATGTTAAACCATAACGTAAAAAGGACAATTTTGGAAATATTGATGAAATGGAACTGAACTATAGGCCTAATTATTTATCGCTATAAAAACAAACTACAATTGTAATTGTGTAACTCGAGATTGCGCATGCGTTTAGATAGTTGCCTACTGATACGTGAATTACGTGCAAATTGTTTTTTTTTCCATTGATTAGTATTATTTATAGGCCTATCATCATATTAAGGGCTTATTAAGTATAAGTACACATATCGAAACTCACGAAATCCACGAATGGAAAACCCGGACCTGTTTCTCATCGTATAATAATGTTTTGATTAGAATGACACCAGCTGCTCCCCTGTCAGATCGCGTGGGTTTTAACAGCTATACCCCTTACTGGCGTAATTACAGTATCATGTAACTTGATAATACCGCTGTTTAACTATTCAAACATGCTTAAAAACTTGGAAAGCTTAAGTGTCAGTGTTAGTCATTTAAGCCTTAAATCGATATGTACATAAAACACATGTGTACTCGATATGCGATATTAATTTGCCAACAACAGTTATAATATTTGAGTATTACAACTACGGTATGCGATATTAAACTATCAGTAACTTTTAATCATTAGCGAATAAATTCATATTAAGATATTGTGATAAACACAGTACATTGCTGTCACTCTTGTAGACATACAATGATAACATTAATTTGTTATTTACATTATTAGAAAATAGAATGTTAGCATTTTCAACAACAATGATAGTCACAAATAAGTTATTTAATTACCAACGTCAACCATATACTTACTACGGACAATTTATGTCCAAGTCACACATTGCTTTAACATTATGTAAAATGCATCATTGTAGAAAAAGACAAAAAAAGAATTCACATGCACTAAATTGCATACAAACAATATCGAAATTACAACCTTACTATTACAAATATCTCCTGGCTAAATATTTCATAGGCTACTTTAAATTTGGTAAAATTTATCCTAACTAGCACCCGAATCCCAGTGCTGTATCTCCACATACTATCTATTTCCGAAGTATCATAGGAATAGTTGGTAATACAGCATCACATGTGGTGCCTGTATCATGTAAGGTTAAGTTAAGGGTTAGGTTACTCTAGATACATGTGAAACACATGTAATGTTGTATTACCAAATATTCCTATGATACTTCGGAAATAGATACAGTACCGAGAATCGGCTGTACCAAGTAATTATAGTAGTACTTTTCTGGACTGGTCTTGTCAGGAAAACAAACATTTATATTTAGGTTAAAAAGGTTGCCTACCTGTTTTGTTAATAAGCTAACGTGTCTATTCCAATCTGAACTCGCATCAACAAAATAATCCGCCGTCTCTGAAGAAGGGTCTTGTAGGACAAACGCTTGGTGCGTGTTGAAAAAGAAAATTAAAATAAAAGAAAGAACTAAGAATTGTCTATTCATTTTGTTATTAGTTATATAAATGGCCGAGTTAACAGATACACTGCGCTTAAAATTGTCCAGTTGATGTTATATAACTGCTACAAAAGATTCAAAAGAAAATATCTCAGTAGTTAGAGATACAGCGTCATAATTATCATGTATACACTAATAGAACTATATATTCCCATTACTTTTGGATCTACAATGCAATCGAATATGTATGTATAGTGACGGGCTGGTCGATAAGTGATGAAAACCCACCCGGCAAAAGTATAGGTGGGTTGGACGATCGGTTAGAGCACTCGGCGGCAGTGAGACACGATATTATTGATTGCGACTGCGTGTGTTGACGAATAAGATGAAATGTGACCAAATGAAAATCCTCTTGTAAACAACACTTGGTAGTATGTTGGACATCAAGCTTTACTAAACTGTTGAACGAATCAATTATCTACATAATGTTACCATGACAATTTCCAAACGCATGCGTTGAAAAGACGATGTTTATATTACGGTGTAGTAGGTCTATGTAAGTTAATACTTAGCTTTTGTTTTCATTCAAGCGAACATTACTAAAAAGTGGTCGTGTGATATCTTATACTTACGTGTCGTTAACTCCGATTTATGTCATATACAAATATATTTCTTTGGTATGGTAACATCGTCACACATGTATCACTCGCAGGCAGACAACTCACCGAAGACAGACTTCCATTTGCTGATAGTAGGCCTACTACCCTTCTAGCATCGTTTATAAATCTACATTATTTCTGAAATACAATTTTCAATTATGAACGTGTTCGTAGTATATCCAATAATTAAACATATATGTTGAGTTTAATTAGCCTATTTTGCATATTTTTTTTCATGTTATAATAGTATATTATAATAAATATAATCAATTACATAATCTTGAAAAAAATGCTTGTAGGCAGTACCAGCCATCCGTCACAGTATATAATCAAGTTTGAATGAATAAACCAGTCCACATTCATCCTCATGTCTTTCTATACTTATACTTAAAATATACTCAGAATTCACATTCAAGACAATTGATTCAATATTTATATAGGACACAAGATGATTCGAATACTAATAATAAGCTGCTTGCTGAAATTAACATAATCTCATATTTTATTGGAAGAAGGAGAGGAGGGAGTTGTTTAAATTATAAAATACATAAGAAAACATTACACTTCTGCAAAATGACATCAAGGACGCATTTTACCAGAGAATAAAAGAAGAAGAAACCGGTGGATTATATTTTTCCAACAGATCTGTGAGAAAAGAGCTTTGCACAAATCACACCAGCAGACACTACATTGCCATACATAACACCCATTGTAACATACACTACCGAACACCCACGTGGCAACCCCCTCCATCCCATACCCTCCCTCACACATCCCCCCCCCCCCCAACACAGACACACATCACAAGCCTGTTTGAAACACATACGTATGCTATCAACTCACATCAATTTGTGAGTTAAAATATCACGAATGTTTGCTTTATAGGCCAATACGAAAACACGCCAATTCCGAAAGGATTGGATGCTATTTCTATAATGAAAACTGTAAATGGAAAAATGTCAATTGATGTAATGACACAATGGAATTGTTCCGTCACTAAAAGATCGGTTGAACTTGGCAACGAGTCAAGATGATACAATGTATCAATAAGTTGTATCGATTATGACTTGAAATTGATGAATGAAAGCAAGCATGTAACATGAACATAAATATTCACTTGTAAACCCCGTTATTCCACTACTTGTCCCAAATAATCTATTTATACTACTGTTACCTTACATATATAGATACCTTTTTTTAATCATGTATTCATTGTATTCATGTAACACATGACGTGTCTACAAGTTTTGTATTATTATTATTGAATTATTATTGTAAACGTAAAGAAAACACAAACTCCAAACCATCATGATTAAATAATTTTTTTTGTTCATTTTTTAAAGATATAGTCACCGATTATTACATATGCTGAAGTATATGGATACAATTGAGTGTTAAGTCTGATTCACTCTTTTCTCCACAATATTATGAATCCATTGTTTTAAAGAAATTGACCTATTTTTATCTAGTTATACTTAATTTACTTAACTTTACATACATTTCTGCCGAAGCTGTTCAAACCCTGAAAACAAACTTATGACGTAATTCTGCTTACATCATTAGAATCTTTAGTTTAATTATTCATATTTCTAATTTACAAGTAGGAATAATTCTTATTAAACACACTTTGAACTAAGCTCAGTTGGCCGTTACATGAAGATATTTATAGGTACCGCTAAAGCATATTGACACGTCATGTACAGGAGTGGTGTAATTCAAAGATCAAACGGTAATCTTTTAAAAAAATAATCAAGATTCTCTGACTTGATTGCCAATCCCATTAAGTTGTGATAAACTAAGAATATTTTATTGTAAATGCACAATGTACGTAGATTGTGTAAAGCAAATACTACACACAATACTACATAATAACTTTTAACATTTCAGGGGCGCAGCCATTGGGGGGGGGGGGGGAGGAAGGTCACGGGGTCCTGACCCCCCCCCCCCTTTTTTTTTAGAAAAAATAAATAAAAACATGAGACAACAATACAGATCAAATCATCCTGGAGATACTGTGGAAGATTACTAACGAGCAGTATTACCAAATCAACTTCTTGATCATTTACAAACCGAGTTAAAAACCCGTTTTTCTGCCGATAACAGGCCATGCTTTAAAATATTTGGCGTAGCACCCGAGTCTATCGTGAAGTGTAATGTTGAAGAAGTCTTCAAAGAACTTGAATTTGGTACGATGATCTGGCAAGACACGAACATCTTCATTCCGAGCTTCAGTGATGGAAGCGACTGTGTAAAATTAGCGGATCCAGATGTGTTCCCGAATGTGCGTTCACTTCTTCTAATCGCGTAGGCCAATTCCCGTAACGTCTGCTGAAGCTGAGCGGAGTTTTTCGACTTTGTGGAGAACGAAAACCTGTTTGCGAAATCACATGTCTTATGAGCAGCTTTCGGGATTGTGCCTCATGAACATACACTTTAACATGAACATTAATACAGAGAATATCATTCGCGAATTCTGTTTCCAAGCCGAGAAGAATGTTCCAAACTTTTGTTTAAAGATGCATCACGTGATGTCTAGAGCGCCGTTATAGTAACTAACGTAAAATGTATGATAATAATTTAGAAGTTAGTTATTAAAATTATGTATAAGCTATCACCTATACTAAACGAACAAAATATGTGTATTTTTAAACAAAATATTGTATGTACTGGGTATGATAAGCGTCTCACATACACACGGAGCCAAGATAGCTTCTTGGACTTGCACATTGTATGAACTCTAACCTTACGGTTCTCATTTAATAATATCACTCCATGCTATCATTCTAATTTCTTTTTTCAAACTTTTGCAACTCTACGTTCATTTCATGCAACTTTTGTATTGGTGAAAAGGAAGGAATTCAAATAATTCCTCCTCTGAGTTTACAGCCGCTCTACACAAATCATCAAACAAGCAAGAAAAAAAGTGTTTGTCTGTGGCCCCCTGGAATATAAAAATGTTCTGTAATGAAAATGAGAGTTGTTTTTTGTCTTCTTTGTTTCAGTTTATTAGTGTTAACATTGTCATATTTGTGTGTACGTAAACCGATTCAAATGATCTAGATTGCGCTAGACCGCCAAAGCTTCCAGGGGGCGATGCCCCCTGGACCCCAACCGAGGGCCCTTGGCGGCCCCTGGCCCCCAGCCCATGGTTGCTCGCTTCGCTCGCAAAATACTCACATATTGGTTCACCCCCCCCCCATTAATTCTTTGCTGGCTGCGCCCCTGCATTTTTACACAGAAGACTTGTCCTCTGTCATGGGAATATTGCGAGTTTAAGAAACAAGCCGTTTTCGCAAGTTATTGGTGATAATGAAAATTGGCATCAATGAAATTGTCATCGATGATGAAAATTACAAGATGATAAAAATTGCATAAATGAAATTGTCATCGATGATGAACATTTTAAGATGATGCAAATTGATGAAATTGTCATCGATGATGAAAATTACAAGATGATGAACATTTCATTGACGTTTTTATCGAGGATGAAAATTGCATCGTGTGAGGGCAGGCTACTTAAAAGTCCACTCCATGTCCATTCTTTAGTTCATTTTATTTGGTGTGACCCGATGAAAGTAAACTACTGAGGTCGCTTCCCAACGAACTTTTCCGAGATTTTTAAAAACTTTTAATGTTCAAAATATGGCTAAATATTTTTCCTGACTAGTAAAATATATAGGCCTACGTCGTGAACTTTAGTTTAGTGTTATTATCAAAAAAACATTGCACGCTTTTTTTTTTAAAATATTGATGTGCCATGACCATACAACAAGAGCTAGTTTTTCAGGATGCTGGTCAACCCGTACCCAAACCAAGCCGTACCCATGCCAACTCGTACAACTTGGCTAACTCGTACCCAAATAATTGGTCAACTCGTACCCACTTTGGCTAACCCGTACCCAAACCAACCCGTACCCATGAACAGTGGCGTATCCAGGATTTTGAAGTTGGGGGGGGGGGGGGGGGGCCGGGAATTGCCAATTTGCCGACAAAATTGGTGTACATACACGACGTCTCTGATCAAGCATTACATAGTCATATTGTCTTATATCCGGGGATAACGATGCAAAATTAAAACCAAACCAACATTATCTGTTAGTATGTTGTATTCATATTACAATAAAGAAAGAATTAGGAAAATCTGATTTGTAGTTTTCGAAATATAGGGTCTAAAACATCGCCGAAAATGATCGTTTTTAGCCACGAAAGAAGTACATGTAAAACAATTTGCGGCCTCAGTCGACAATTCTATTAACTACGTCATTTTTGGTTAAAATAATTACATATAATTACGTTTTTTAGTAATTTATTTTATATATCACCATTGAAAATATCAATAAAACATGTTATTAAATGCTTATAAAATATATAAAGTTGTTTACTTAACGGAATTCGGACAAATGCATTGCTCTAACTTTGTGTAGTAACGATCAGAGAGATTCATGGTACACGCGCGAGAGAAAACATTCCGCTACGGGTGATTCGCATCCACCAATCAAATCAGCCGAGAGCAATGCCAATCGCGAGAAAGCTCAGCTTTGATTGGCTTACGATGACATCATATCACAAAATGGTGGTTTTGTAGTTGAGCCTCACGGAATATTCTGTTCCAAAAATGAAATACATGGATATTTTTTATGGTATATGTGCTTTTTCTTTAAACATTTTGAATAATAAAGGCCTCATATCGAGAAAAAAAACGTTTTTTTTGCACTTATAATAGATATATCTTAGACAAAAAAGCACATGGCATGTGGAACTATATAATCTCTTAGCGTAGGAAGACATACAAATCCCAGGTCATGAGAGGCTCAACTGCATGCAAAAACAAGGTTTTAGGGTAAGGTCAAAGACTTTTGAGTAAACAATCTACCGCGTACGGCCGTACGTACGTGCTACACATTTTTTACGTGTTTCGTTGTTAGATGTAATGAAAATAAAAAATAGTTGATCTGAAGGGATCAATGATGATATGATATGTAAATAAACAAACACTCAAAAGAATTATGTTTACAGTTCAATTATTGTCAGAATAAATAGTTTATTTTTTTTCCCGGCACCTTTGTTTGCCGACGGCCGCGATGATGTGCCGACGGAAACGAAATCAGGGGGGGCCCGGGCCCCCCCGGCCCCCCTACTGGATACGCCACTGCCCATGAAAACTCGTACCTAATTATTTTACTTACTCATACCTAAGTATTTTGCATACTCGTACCAAGCTTTTATAGATTCTTATGTTCGAAGAATACGTGCACTTTAATGTTTTGAATATTTATAACCATTTTGTTTTTGCTTACTTGACTGCTTTTCATTACACGCTTGTAATAAAGTATACAACAGATACTCGTGCGACATGTTGTAGTCAATCGGAGATATACAGTGCATTGTAGTCAGGCATATGATGCGCAGATTATGTAAACCGAAATTAATATAATTTATCAGAAAATGAAATTAAACAGTTCATTAATTGTTTTTACAGTTATTGATCATAGTAAATTAATCCGCATGAATTGTGCTTGAAACGCCTGTAATAGATGTATCGATTGCAGACACTTTAGTTTGCTGTTGACTGTTGGACTAACAGCGACTCTACAGCTCACTATGTCGGTCGGTTGGTCGGTAAACACTAACTTGAGCACCCGACTACAACCATGTATATGGCCTTGTTAGATATCAGCTTTCTGAAACACAAGGTATTTTAGTATTGTAGTTATCTACATATAAATTATGATTCTGGAATAGGTAGGCCCTAGACACAATGTCTGTTTCATGTCACAAACTCCATCCTAGCTGTTTCATGTGTACCGCGATGGGTAGATTCGACCACATTTTAGCAGGCCTATACGATATTGTTAAATATTTCTCTCTTAAGAAGATATTATTAGGATTTTAAAACAACATTTTCTGAAACAAAGTATCTAAGCATTGTCTACATTTAATGAAACAGGTATTTGGAAAAGAGTCTTGTGTACGTAATATCCATTCAATCATTCATTCAATCTTTTATTTCGGAATCTCTGGTCCATAGAAAGTAAAAATTACATTTAAATGAAATAAAATAAACAAGACTAATAATACTAGGCCTACTACTCATCTCAGGATGAAATTCCACCTGGAGAGCATCTTCGACTTAACTAAGACGTTCCTTATTATCGTTGAGTCTAAACATTTTCTCTTACATTTAGTCTACCCATATATTGATTGATTTCTTAACAATCCATCTATGATTAATTACACTTACAGTATATAGTTTTAGTGCTGTTAATGAAATCACTACCGTTTCAAGTCTATTTTACCTTTTTAAATTAAATTTATTTGAGAATACTTTTAACAACTCGATTAATGTTCACATTTTAATTGATTTTTACATTAAGTAAAATTACTTTAATGCTGACAGTTGTTGCCGAAAGTATTTTGTTGTACGGCTATTTGGTGTGGTTCAGAGGAGTTCAATGTTTAGTAAATAAGGCGTGCGAAAAGATTAATCTAATTGATGATGTTAGTATTAAAGATCTCATGGTAAGCGATTGAGGTTTGCTCGATGTGGAAAACACATCCTTAATATTCTGTTTTTTTTAATATTTTATTTCATCATCACCCTACAGTGACCAAACGTCACCATTAACAGGGCTGAAAGTCGTAAAATATAACATATAATATACAAGCAAAAATCAACAGATAACAAGACAACATTTAAATATCACTGACATTAGACAAAACCTTGTGACGGTAACAAGCAAGGGAATCAAAGAAAATATCAACAGATCCATCAATTTTACATAGTGAGTGGTATAACTTAGGCAAACGATTAACAAAACCAATTTTAGTAATATTTACCCTCCCTCTTGATATAGAAAATAAAGCAGGATAACGCAATGTTATTTCATATTCTAATAGGCTTCAACTAAGTTAATTCATTGGTGTAATGTTGTAGCTCTTATAATATTATCATTACAGTTTAGGTTGATTTGAATAGGATAAAGGAAAGTTATGACGTTGCAAACATAATATCTTTTAAAAAGATATATTGTTTGCATTTTAATGTCACTTAATAGTTATTCATTTTGACCATAAATTGGATCGAAAAACAACTATTTACCGGAAAAATGTAATTTAAAGCAAAAAATAGTTAAGTCAATAGGTTTTTGGTTGGATTTAACTGTTTATTTTGTCTTTTATAAGTGACAAAGGTTTTTTCTACAAAAGTGATTTTCAGATTCACTTCAGCAAAAACTAGATCGGAAGAAAAAATGGCCTTACTATTAAAATTGCATACTCAATATTGTAAGGCAATTATCAATTAAGAGGATATATATATATATATATTTTTAAAGTCAATATACAATACTTACATTACAGTACACTATTGATTTGAAATTCGAATCCATTAATGGAACCAGTGCTATTACTTTCTTATTTCTATTTTAAAATATCCGTTCGTTCACACCCAAAGTGCAAAATGAGATGGTCACACGCACGACAAATTGTTTTCAATTTTGTGAATGGTGTTTTTTGATTGAGAATTACCAGTTTATGAATAGGTTGCTTTGGCAAATAAAACCAATTTGTATCGACATTTTCTATGGCATTTCAATCAAGGTAAACTAGTTACGTCATCCACCCTTTAATGAATTTTTCCATGACAATAATACAGCACTCAACTGTTACCATTACTACTGTTTCATGAAAAAGCAATTAGTATCCCTATTATAAGTCTAAAAACGGCCAATCTAAAAAAAAATATAAAAAAAGTGTTTCTCAACTGATTTGTGCTATATAGGGGCTATATATCCACCCAAAAAGTTCCAGCTCTTCTGTACTGGGGAAAGCCGCCATGTATATGTTTTGAGGGTCAAGGATTTCAATTACAGCATTATTTGGATGTTCACTTCATGGCCACCATTTGTTTTTCAAAATGGCCACCATAAAGTACAGGTTTTGCTAATTTACTATATTAGTATTTCCTATACGTAATGAAGACATGTTTTGATAAAATACAGAGTCGGAAGTGATCAGATTTTCTTCTTATTCCATTTAGGAGCAAACTTATTTGTTGAAGGCTACTGCTCCACTGGCTTTAGCTGTTGCATTTTTGTTTGCATACAGTGTGTGGTGCATACAATGTTAAATACAGCAATAGTTTTAAAATTCCAAATCAAACTGGCACAATAATTAGTAACATTTATGTACAATCCCTTTCGTCTAGTCTCTGAGAGATCACCACCTGATCTGTTGCTATCACGATCCTCAGTATGTACTATCGATCATACTGATTACGATTAAGGAGGTTCACAAGAAGATACCAGAGTAACTATCATTCTCATTAAGAGAAGCATGGCCATCTTGCAATTTAAAGTATAAAAACTTATGGATAAAGCAAGTAACAGATCTTATGTCAATGAATACATGGTGATACACTGGGAGATCAACACTAGTCACCCAAACTGGTCTGCATTTATGCACACATTTGTATCTAGCTGCTCATCTGCCAGTCATAATAACCTTCGATCAAGGAGTTAAATTAATGCAAATAGTTAGAGAAAGAAAACTTCAATTTGTCGGAAGATTCGTAAGACACAATTTTACAATATCAAGCTCCAGGTTCAGATATCATATTTGCAGCAGCTGGTCATGGCAAAATGGCGAAAGTGGAATTGGAAATTTTTTAGCTGAAACACAAACGTCAAGATACATAGGGTTTTCTATATTGTGATCATGTCTGATAACTGATTCTTCTGGAAAATCTTGTATTGTATGTACTGTATGTGGAAATTTGTCGTTCATGCATGTTGGCCATGATCAATTGTTCTATACTGTATCTGGAGACAAAATGGTACATCCTCATCTCGTGTCATCATTATGATACATAGTTGCATCCTCTAAGAGCTCCATACAGCTCTTTTAAAGCAGGTTGGTATGCACATTTTTATTTGGTAAAATGGCTAAGGTAGATAAAATTCTTTGCTTATCTTTTATGGGTCTCTACCATCTTTATTCATACATTAATGTAAATACAAAAATTCATTATTTATATAATATAATAAAATAATATTATAGAACAAGTTGTTAATATAAGACAGCACACAAACAATCTTTTTATAGTACTGTATATAAATATTGCACATACATTAAAATATACTTTATAATATTATACCTTATGGATAGTGTTCAAACCAGTTTTTCAGGTAAGTAATACGTTTCATTATTTTTATACATAATTGTTGTTTATAGCATTGATAATATGTATTTTTTTATATTTTTTTCATTTATAAAGAGATGATTTTAGGCATATTTCCATTTATTTAGTTGTTTTAATACATTAGCTTTGTATATGATTAGCAAACCAATTGAAAACACATGATCTACATATGTATTTTCAGTGCCAAGTATTATATTTTTGAAATTTACCTCGATATGGAATTTAGTTAGTGTATGCTCATTTATTGACCTTTATACTACTGGTGATGTTAGTTAATGATGGTGGTCTTCACAGAAATAAGGTGGTATTTGTGAATTTCCAATTAAATTCCGTTTTATCTTCACATGTTGTTAGGTCTAGGAACCATAAGTTTTCTAAAACTAGGATCCTATATAATATATCCTCATATAATATAGATCTTACTGAATGTAGTGACAACCTAACCCAGACCTACAGAACATCCAACTAGTGAAATCAATTATGTTATGCCAATTCATTGTCAAGTTTGTGACTCTAAGATTACTAGGAATAGACAGCAACTACAGTGTTACATTTGTCTTAGACATTTTCATGCTAGTTGCCAATCAATTGATGCATTTAGTTTTAGGAATTTTTTCAAATGTAGACCGTCAGACTGGGTATGCCACTTATGTGCTCTTCCGCAACTAAACAATTCTCTTTTTAGTACCAATTCAGAAACAAACGAGATCACTGTCCATGTAAATGAAAATGATAAAATGAAAACTACTATAAAGAGAAGAAAGTTGAGGAATTCTACTTGAATTCAATTGACTCTGACATTTTTAAAAAGGAATTATCGAGTCTCAGTGGCAACAAAAGTACCGGTCCTGATCTTTGGTGATTGCAGGCCCATTAACCCATGTTATAAATGTATCTATTATTAAGGAATGTTGTCCCTGTGCCATGAAAAATGCAAGAGTGAGACCCATTTATAAAAAGAAAAGTAAACTTAATACAGCCAACTATAGACCTGTTAACATTTTACCAGTGGCTTCGAAAATACTGGAAAGAACTGTACATTCCCAACTTAATATGTACAGTATCTTGAAAATAATGAACTTTTACACTGCTTTCAATCAGGTTGAATCACTGCTAATGGTATGTACACAGTTATGTTACTACTTGACATACAAAAAGCCTTTGATTGTGTAAATCACGAGATACTGTGTGAAAAATAGGAAAGCTTGGTATAAGATCAGTGCAATGGTTTAAATCATATTTAGAGAATAGGTTTCAAACAGGTTGTATTAGTGGTGGAGTCTCAGACAAAATGGATGTCGTTTGCGGAGTACCACAGTGGAGTATCCTCGGTCCTCTCCTGTTCTTGTGCTATGTGAATGATGGTATTAAGATCTCTTTCAGTAAGTCTGTGAAGTACTTGGGTGTTGAGCTCGATCAAAATCTAAACGAAGACCTTATTGTCTCAAACATTTTAAAGACTGTAGGCCTAAATTCCAGATTAAAATTTGCTATGTTATACATTTAGTTTACTAATTAGAAAAACTATTCTTGACTCACTGGCCCTGAGTATTAATAATAATGCTGTGTCCTCATGGTATTGGGGCATCAAAGCAGAGTATTAATAATAATGCTGTGTCCTCATGGTATTGGGGCATCAAAGCAGAGTATTATTAACTATGCTGTGTCCTCATGGTATTGGGGCATCAAAGCAGAAGTAAGACTACAGAGAGCACAGAACAGAATAATTAGGTTCATACTTTGGAAGCACAACATGTATCATATTACTAAGCAGGATTTTTTAAGGTTAAAAATGTTAAATATTGAAACTATACCCCTTTCACACCAAAAGCAAAACTCCGGAGACACCCCGGAGTTGACGCCCCGCTGTTTGGCGTGAAAGGTAAAATCAAGCAACTCCGGAGTTTAAAACTGCGGGGTTGAACAGCTGAACATTCTCCGGAGAGCGAACTGTGGGGACACCCCGGTGTTTTTGTGTGAAAAGGTACCAACATCAAACTCCGGAGTGTTTTGGGTCAAAAGGTCATCCTCACACGATCACTCATTGCTTTAGTTTTATTTCAAAACACTTTAAATATTTGTACAAAATATATAGCAGGTTTAAAAAATAATAAGTAGTATCAATAAAACATTATATTACTTCTGAGACTTTTAAAAGTAATTATTAAATTTAAAAAAATTGTGAATTAAAATTATTCTAATTATCGTCGCTATGTAAAAAAAAATAATAGAGGGCGACATTTACAATTTTATTTTATTAACCTCGGTGTTGCTAGGTTGGTGTGAAAGGGGTATCTCCGGAGTTTCTCGACGTTTTGAATGGTCATAAACCCCGGGGTGTCTCCGGAGACACTCCGGAGTTTTGGTGTGAAAGGGGTACTAGAGTAAAACAAATGTCACTCAGCCAGACATATAATATTAGTCCACAATTTATGTCAACTAATTTCGATAAATTTAAACATCAATACGGTACCAGGGGAAGGGATTTCAATTTTGTGTAGCCAAAAAAGAATTATGTTATTAGTAAAACATTCTTTTTTAATGCCATTTTACTTTGGAATAAACTTTCAAAGAACTTGAAGGATATTACCTTTCATATTGTCTTCAAGGTAGCTCTAAAGAAACATCTTGCTTCACAAATGACAATTTAGTACCAATAGTCAATATTTAATTCAATTTTAATTGTAAAATAACAATTTAATTACATTGTCAATACTGAAATTAATTAAATAATAATTAAATAATGAGTAAAATATTTTTCTATAAAATGTCGTTTTATAAACAAAACCTAAATTACCAATTTATATTTTCTCTAAAACCTTTTACTTATAAACTATCTGTATAATATCTAAATTATAATTTTTATACTTTATATTTGAATTTTTATGTTAATATAATTTGTTTTTATGTTGAGAACCCGTTCTGAAACAAGCCCTTTATCCATAAAGTATTTGATTGGAATATTCTTAGCTGAAAGTTGGCCATGCTTCATATCTTACAATGTCTACGTCTAACGAACTTTTTTATAATATTTTATTTTTTAGGTTCTTCACGCGAATGATAGTTACAGTACATCGCCGATATCTTCTTGTGTACAGTACCTCCTGGGGTAATAATAATTGTGGTTCCCATATTATATTATCACCAGCATGTTGATGTATTCTCGTCATTACTTTCCAAAAGCCGAATTTTGTTTTTATTCTGTAACCTCCAAAACGTAGGCTTAGCAAAATCATAATTATAAATTAACAAAGCATGTAGCCTATGGTGGCCATTTTGACAATTAAAATGGTGGCCCTTGAATGAACTTCAAAAAGCTGCATTTAGATTATCTTGACCCTCAAAACATACATTTTCCGCCAAAATTACTTTCATACACGATTCGAAAAAAAACGTTCATATGATGATTTGGAAATGACAAATAATAAAAGAATGGACTTGGTGTCTTTACTGCTGTGCTTCTTTATTTTCAGTAGTAAAACCTACAGCATAAAAGTAAACGAACAATCAAAAAACAGAACAGACCGAAAGTCATTAACTACACTTTTCACAATCGGTTGATATCATGAAACTAATGTTACAATTACATTAGAAACCTAGCTAATAGTAGGCCTAGCCTAGCACACAATGGTTAGCGAATACGCAATATAACATGTCACTGCAAAGTAATTATATTTATTCATATGGTTAACTTAAGGCTAGATAATTTAACTCACACGGTCATCCAACAAAAGATGAATATTGTCAAATCCAAAATAAAGTAAAGTAACTTCTGTTTAAAACTATGAATCTATGTCAACTATTTAACACTGTAAACTTTGTATTGTTTCTCGATCTCTACTTCTCTGACTTCATTTTCTAATCTATGACACGCAAATCATGCATAAATCTAAACTCCTAATTCCAATTCACTCCTGCCTAGAGGCTCTTTATGAGTCTCGGTATGCAAGCCATGTTCTAATTCCTTGGCAGTTGCAATCAAGCACATCTTGTGTATCGGCCTTTCTTTCAGAGTAACAGTTTTCAATCTATCTGACATCACAGTCTTTACCGTAACCTTGCGCACCAAACCATCTTCTCCGGGGTGCAGCTTATGTATGAGTGCACGTTTCCACCTTCCACGAGGGGCTACGCCGCCTTTTAGACCTGGCTCTAGTAGCAATACCAAGTCTCCAATGCTTAGGTTTGATCTGGGATGAAACCACTTGGATCTCTGAATCAACTGTGGTGGCATATGAAGGATCCCAGAATACTTGGACGTGACACGTTGGTAAGCCACATCCATTAAATTTCTAGGGTCAATCACGCTTTTGCTCTCGGGTTGTAAGACAACCGGCTGTCCGTGAGGATGTAGGATGTCATTTGCTGTGATGGGAGGTGAATTTAGAGGGTCAGAACCTTCTGGAAATAGAGGTCTAGAATTTATCAAGTATGCAACTTCTGCCAATACAGTCTGCCATTCAAGAGCTCTAAACTTTCGATGATGATAATTAACTAAGGCATCGAGACCTTTTCTGCAACTCCTGATAAGCGACTCTACAACACCGTGCGATATGTGATGCCAGAGGAGTGTTGAATTTCCAGATAAATTGAGTTTTCACCTTTAAAAACTCTGATTCAATTTGTTTTAAGTTCCAATTATCTATCCACTTCTTCAGTACACTCTGTGCTCCTGTAAAGTTACGACCTCTATCACTAAACACAATACAGTGGGAAAGCCACTTCGCGTTTTGACCGTTAAATCGTGTAAAATCGACTTACTTCCGCATTGACGATTTTGAAGCGCCACCTATCGTTGAAAACTGAAACCACGATTTTTCGTCGCCTAGCAAATAAGTGCTGTTTTATTTTAAGCTCTCATGAATATTTAAGAACCGCCCAACATTACCTATTATGGTAAAAGCATTTCCTAATAAGTATTATTGAATAACCAATCGGTTTCCTTCAAAGAAACCGAAGCTAATACAATACATTCGGCGACTGAAGTCGGGACTCGTGAAATTTATAAATGTGGTACGATTTGACTACTGTTTTGTTGTCCATTTTCTGAATAGTCGGAGGTGCATCCCAACAAATTAAAAAGATTATAATCAATTGTTTTATCAAGAATAATATTAGTTTAATCGAGTATGATATATTTCTATCCTGTTCAAAATTTGTTGGTGTATTCTCAGGCCTCGAAAGGTAGGTACATTTTCTAGCTGTGAGCGTGGTTTCGGCAACGCGAGACACGTGTGTTAGTATAGGCGATAGCGAGACGTGTGTTGTACTGTGTTGATGCTGATCCGATAGTCGTTAAGTTGTACTGATTACGAGTATCATTGGTCCTGGCCGGCCTAGCCTGGTGATCTGATCCCCGCAAAAAAAATACTTTTTTTCAATCAGTATTAATATTATTATTTTATTTTTCATTTATTATTTGATTTATTAGGCTGAATAGATGCCTAGCAGGCTGCTAGTACTAGTAGGCCTAGATTATATAAATAATAATAGTAAATAAATACTGTAATTTAATTAATAAAATACAGCTTCCATTTGCCTTACTTTTATGTCATTGTTTCGGATTTCGAACTTTGACGTTGGTGGCGTAAAGATTTGTTTTGGTGGTAAACAGAATTGTCAGCAAGATCACGCTTATTATCTAATAGTAGATACTGTATTTATCTTATTTCCGACAGTGATACGTGGGAGTACTACGTACGTTTTATAACATTTAAGTTGTGTTAATGTTCTTGACTTTGAATATTAAAATTATTAGTTAGGCTATTTAGTTAAGTGTTTCGATCGGCTAATTGGCCATAAGCCTGACTAGCCCTCGTGTAGTAGTTTGACTGTATGTATCTGCTACGCTGTATTTTGGGGTTGTTTGCACACGCAGCTGTGCTGCCTTGTGCGTGTTTTCACTGAGTTTATTTGTGTTTCAGACTTTACCGAAGAATAAAGAACGGTTAAAGTAACTACCACGAGTTTGTGTATCATTGTCCGGATTAGTAAAGTGTATTCCCTTAATAATGGAGGAAAATACGTTCATCGACCTCAGCTTCGAAGAGCTCGAGGTCAAACACCGTTCGTTTAAAGGTCACCTAACGAGGGCAAGGGACCGTTTTACCCGTGTTCTCGACCGAGACGAACCGGAACTGGTTAAAGTGGCATTCGACCATATTCAAAAGAAAATTCGAAAGATAACCGACTTACTTGATGCTATGGATGTTGTCAAACCACCTGATGAGACTGACACTACTACACGTCTACATGCAGAGCTAATGTCAGCAGCTGATGACGTGGAGCGAAAATATCAAGAATACAGAAGGTTTTCAAGGAATGAGCAAACCGCTCATTCTTCCCAAGGTGAGCCAACTGCAGCAGGAAAAGATGAAGAGATGATAAAATTAATTAAAGCTCAGTCTGAAATGGTGGCACAGCATACAATAAAATTGAACGGAAACTGCTCAGACAACAAACGGCCTTCGATTAAAACACCAGGACTCCCAGCCCTCGGTGGGATGGATCTCCAAGAAACTTCCATTCTTGGCATGTACGAATTGACCAATACTTCGAATCTTCTGGTATTAAAGGTGACCAAGAAAAATTGATGGTTTTGCTCAATGGCGATGCATTACCCAAATCTATTCAAGATCATATTGCTGATTGCTGCTCGGTTGAAGGTGATAATGGAGCTTGGGCTCGTCTGAAGGAAAAGGTCCCGACTTCAGCTATTGTTCGTGATGTTATTCTGACACTTCAGATGATGAAGCCAATGAAGTCAGCAACAGCAAAGGAAATGCGACCTGTTTTAAATGGACTCACAGACTTTGCAAGACGAATGCGTGAACTTGGAAAAGAATTAGAACTCTCATCGTCAGTAGTGGTTGAACTAGTGAGTCAGAAAATCGATGCTGAATTAAGCTTCGAATACATGCGGCAGATAAAGCAAGATGAGCCGACAATACCATGTTTGATCTCATTCTTACGAAGTGAAACGGAAGCAAGGGAACGCCGAGAGCAACCTCATATGTTTGGCGATCAAAATGCATCTACTCATCACATTACAGGGCAAATTAGTACACTTAAAAATACTACCCAATTTTTACCGAAATCTAATTTTAAAGGTGCTGAAACTAGCGCGGATGATTGTCCTTTCTGCACTGACCACTCACGTCACTTAATTATAAAGTGCCCTATCTTTAACTCAAAATCTAATGAAGAGAGACGGTTAATGATAATGAAAGCTAGAAGATGTTTCCTATGTTTCCGTACAAATCACAGTGCGTTCAGATGCCCCAGACATGACAAAAAACGCTGCTCTGTGTGTCAGCTATTTCACCACCGACTGATTTCTTGCCCACCCAATCGCACTTTCAGAACTAACAACAACACAGATGGTTTCTGTCAAAGTCAAATGTCACCTAAAACACAGGCGGGAGCGAACACAAATCTACGGCCAATTGTACGCCACGAAACCCAGGTAGGAACCAACTTAGGTCAGAATCCATTCTTATATTTGCCAGCATCAACCAACCAAACTGTTTCAAATATGAATTTAGATCAAACCTCAATAAATTCACCTCAGATAGCTCAAGCGGGAGCAAGCCCAAGTCTACGTCAGACTGTAGCAGGACCCAGTCAAAATCCATTCGTGTCTTTGCCTCCATCAACAAATCAGACAATTTCGAAAATGAATTCGACGAAGCATGCCGAACGCCGTCGCTATTCCCCGACTACATATGTCGAGATACAAGACAACGAGGGCAATTGGCAAAAAGCTGTCGCATTCTTTGATAGTGGTGCTGATACCACTCTGGTCAAGTGCTCCATCGCTGAAAGTCTAGGCTTAAACGGACTGCCCTTTGTATTTACTTATGGTGTGGCTGGAGGAGGCATCGTACAAGAAAACAGTGCAAGGTATCAACTTCGAGTCAGACCACTACGGGAATTGAAAGCATACGACTTGGTCGCAATTAGTGTACAAAAGCCTGCCCATGATAGCCCATCTGTTGGAGAAGATATCTTTGACGAACACTCTCACTTAACGGTAGTTAAAGAACATTTGCCTGTGGAGGAAGCCGAGATTGACCTACTCATTGGATACGACTATCAATGTCTTACTACACCACTGAAAACAATACGTTCATTAACTGATCCTGATACATCACCAACTGCAGCAAAAAGTGCTCTAGGTTGGACAATTATCGGACAAACCATTCCAAAGCCAATTTCCAATGTCATCAGCCACATCACAAACGTAAATTTCATGGATGACTCCCAGCTTTTATATACATCCGATGTCATTGGAGTTAAACCAACAACCTTGTGTACATGTACAGATAAGGAAATTGCTGAATCTCAGTTTATCAATCATTGTAGAAAAAATCGCCAAATAAATGAGAAGGGCCACATTACCATGGAAATGCCATGGAAAGATGGATTTCCTGAGTCTCTAGACTGTAATAGAGTACAAGCCGTGACGGGGATGATTTCACATGAGGCTAGGTTGCTAAAAAACAAGCAAATCAATGAATACAATGATGAAATTCGAGCTCTCCTTGACAATGGATTTACGCGTGAGCTCACGCCAAGTGAAGACAGAAACGTTCGTTTACTTGCTGAGGCTAACACCGGTTCAGATCCTATAGGGGCTCTTAGGATCAAAGATTGTGTGTACATGGATGATATAACCGACTCATTTACAAAACCGAATGAGGCAGTTGAGGCAGTTGAGCAGGTTACTCGTTTTCTAAGAATGGGATCGTTTGAAATCAAAGTGTGGCATTCTAACCATCCGATGGTAGACCAGTGCCCTGAAGAGAAACACACACGTGTTCTAGGCCATTTGTGGAATAAGCTAGATGACACGGTAACAATTCAGCTTGATAAGTTCGATGAAGAACAGACTCCACTTACCAAAAGAAAAGTTTCCAGTCTTGTTGCCAGGTTGTGGGATCCATTACGAATGTTGAGCCCTGTGATTATTCGTTATAAAATCGGACTCCAGGAGATTTGGGCAGCTAGGCTTGATTGGGACGACGTGTTTGATGATGAGCAAACAGCTATGTGGAAGGTTTTTATAAAGGAGATGAATCATCTTTTGGGATTTGAAATTCCACGTCAGCTAACGCCTGAGGATTCTATTGCTTACCCCCAGTTACACTGTTTCAGTGATGCTAGTGAAGCTGCATTTGGTTCTGTCATCTGGCTGCGTTGGGATACCCCAGTAGGAGTTAAATTGACATACGTTATAGCAAAGGCTCTAGTTGGACCGTTAAAGAAAAGATCAAATATAAGTATTAAGGAAAGGCCTGTACATAAGTTGTGTTTGATTGCAACTGTGGGAGAACTTAAACACGAGTTTTCTTCTAAACAAGGAATGCTTTTATTATGTAACTACTTGAGTTGTGAACATTTAATTACTGTATTTTAATTAAGATTCACTTTGTTGTGGTTATTTTTCGAAATCCTTTATGTACTGTGACTCATGTCAATTTGTCACGAGGCGGGAGTGTTTCGAATTTCGAACTTTGACGTTGGTGGCGTAAAGATTTGTTTTGGTGGTAAACAGAATTGTCAGCAAGATCACGCTTATTATCTAATAGTAGATACTGTATTTATCTTATTTCCGACAGTGATACGTGGGAGTACTACGTACGTTTTATAACATTTAAGTTGTGTTAATGTTCTTGACTTTGAATATTAAAATTATTAGTTAGGCTATTTAGTTAAGTGTTTCGATCGGCTAATTGGCCATAAGCCTGACTAGCCCTCGTGTAGTAGTTTGACTGTATGTATCTGCTACGCTGTATTTTGGGGTTGTTTGCACACGCAGCTGTGCTGCCTTGTGCGTGTTTTCACTGAGTTTATTTGTGTTTCAGACTTTACCGAAGAATAAAGAACGGTTAAAGTAACTACCACGAGTTTGTGTATCATTGTCCGGATTAGTCATCATATAATATTATAATTATATATACAACCAGACATTAACATTTTTTTTAAATAATATTTATTATTTTTTCTGACACTTTCAGGAATCGTTGATGATGCAGAGTTCTTTGTCTTTGTGACTTCAAACTGAGAGTGAAGTGGATAAAAAGATGACACCGGTACCTACCGACATTGTCATACCCAAACTATAATTTAATTATTTAAAACAAAATGTTGAATTACAAATATTTATGTTGAATGCAAACCTACTACACTATACTCTGTAAATTATGTTATTGTCATGTGGTAGACCTTAAAAATTGAATATTTATTGTATGTTAGGCCTATTTTATATTTTATTAATACTGTATTAGTTTAATATTACTAATATTATAATTTATATTATACAGTACTAGTTTGTACATGTTTTTACCCAAAAAAAATGAATAAATAATTTGTTATTCAATCTAATTGCTTGTTTGTTCATCAATAATAAAACAATTGTAAGCAAGTATATAACAGTTCTTGTTAGCCGCTTATTTCAGGTCATATTATTAATATTAGCTAGGCCCGACGCGCCCGATCACAACGTCACTAAGTGACTTTCCGCCCCTGGAACAATCGGTCGCTAATAGGGCTAGGCCTCGGACTCGTATAAAAGCTATTATAATAGTTATGATAAATATTCCTCAACTAAAATGTATACTGTGATAAATAAACAAGTAATAATATACGTTGTATTGGAATGTATTTATTTATATGAATTCTTATACGCGGACAATTATAAACATCGCGTATATCGTTCGATATAAATAAATTCATAAACACGATGACGATGTGTTTACAAAATGGCGGTTTCGCTAGTTTTCGATGGAACAAATAGTGGTACCTTTAGTTTGAATAGTCGGAGCTGCATCCCAACCACCGAATTTTGTATCTTAATATCGTATTCTGTAGATTATTAATTTTTCTAACAGGGATTTTAAATTCAGGACTGTTCAATTTTTCTAAATATTTTATTTTAATGATTTTCTAGGGTACAATTTCGAAAAAAAGACATTGGTTGATTTTGCCGTTAAATTACAGATTATCGTTTTGTTCAAATACATTTAATTTTACATGACAATATATTAAAACCATTTATGAATTTATTTCACTAACAATATTTTTCCGATAATCAGCTAAATTTACAAATATTATGTTTTTCCAACACCCTAAAATTTAGCAATTTTGAACTAAATTAGAAAAGTAGGGCGCCCTCTCCGAGTCGAAATTTGACACGATTTGTCGACTGGCTGTCTCACTGAATATGCGGATGAATTCCCCTATTGCAAGTAAATCTTCTAAATGCGCAAAGGAAAGATTCGGTTGTTAAAGACTCAACAAGCTCAAGAGAAATTGCTCGGGTAGTCATGCATGTTACGATTAGAATACTTCCTTCGACCACAGTGTTGCGTGTAAGTTTAACATTGACATGTCCGAAAAAGTCCATAGCAACGTGTAGGAACGGTAGAATATGAGGTTGACATCTGAAACTAGGAAGCTCGCCCATCTGTTGTGTAAGCAGCACTCGTCTTCTTGTACGACAAAATATGCATTTTGCTGCAACATCCTTGAATAACTTTGTTCCACCCGCAATATAAACTCCTTTCTTGAAAGCATAAGCAATTGCCACTCTGTAACCTTGATGATTCACAGCAAAATGGATGTGTCTCGCAAATGTGTCTGTTATTAGTGATCCTCTTCGCAGAAGGACTGGTTGCTTTTGACCCTCTTGGATGGTTAGTTTTCGTAATCTACCTTCTACTCTTATGATGCCTCTCTGATCAAACTTAGGGTTCAATTTTTTAATAGTTCTGCTGTTCAATTCTTCATCTTCCCATACTCTTTGACTTAAAAAGAACAGTGAATCTTCTTGTAATTCTTGATTAGTAGAAAGTTTTGGGGTTTTCCATTGGAGAAACCGTCGACATCTTGCAACAATCGATTTCAGCTGAAACCAATCTGAGGTCCCTTTTAGAAGATGCCTCTCAAAAGACTCCTGTACTACTACAGCACTTACTTGGTTGACGCTACGAAGAGCTTCTTGAGTATACTCCTTTACAAATACATGCTTGTGAGTAGTGTCGTAACTTGGTTCTTGTCGTGGCCATTTTTCTTCTGGCTCGCAGATGAATGCAGGACCTTTGTTCCAATTATGAAGCCCTTCCGGATGAATTGGTTTTGTCAACGCATCTGCGGGGTTCATGTTCGAGGGGACATAGTGAAAAATAAATAATTTTATGTAGGAAAAGTTTCTTGAATTTCCTGGACGCGGGCCGAAACAAATGGTTTGAAGGTTCTAAGTCGGTGACAACGTCCGAAACTATTGCAGCCAGTCGAGTGAGGATGACCACAGCTGTTAACTCGAGTCTGGGTATGGATCGTTTCTTTAAAGGAGCAACTAGAAATTTTGCCATTACAAATGACAGCTTTATACCATCAGTGGTTTTCCATCTCCACCATATTACTGCTCCCATAGCCAATTCACTTGCGTCACTAAAGCCATGAAGTTGTGGGTGACCTATCGAATTATGTGGTCGTAATCTACGGGGAACTTCAAATGCAACAAGTTGGTTGATTTCTTGTATGTACTCCTTCCATTTATGGGTTTGTTCTTCACTAAGTTTTTCGTCCTATCCAAGGCCTGATTCCCACATTTCCTGAAGTCCCATTCTGTAGCGTATGCTGACAGGTGCTAATAAACCAAACGGATCTCACAGCTTAGCAACTAAACTTGCAGCCTTTCTTTTAGTAAGTATTACTTGATCCTCACTGACCTTGTCCAGTTGAATGACCATCATATCTCTTGATTTGTCCCAAAGATGTCCCAATATCCTTGTCTTTAATTCATTAGATTGATCGATGTTCTGGAAATTTGAGTGCCACTCCTTGATTGTAAATGATCCCTTTTTAAGGATACGCTCTACCTGGTTGATCGTTTTTAAGGCTATTTCTTGGTCTTCAAAAGAGTCCGTAATATCATCCATGTACATTCGATTGGTTACACGGATATACCCTTCAGGATCAGTTTGGTTGGATTGCTCAGCTAGTAATTTAACTGCCATAATGGATATATCTGGAGCAGGCTTATCTCCAAATGGTAATCTTAGCCATTGAAAATGACTTATGTTGCCGGAACCACCAAGTCGCCACACAAATCTATGATATGCTTGGTCACAAGTAGCGAGAGCTATCTGGTTAAAAATTTTCTTCACCTCTCCCACAATTGCTACATTTTCCTTCCTAAAATGTAGTAAACATTTAACAAGGGAGTTGAGTAGGTCTGGCCCCTTGAGGAAGCCATCATTTAAGCATAAACCATTGTACCTAGCGGCAGAGTTCCAGACAATGCGGACCTTGGTTGATTTATGCTCTTGGTAAACTGCATGATGTGACAGGTACCACCCTTTGTCCTTATCTTCATCCAGAGTTAGCCTTCTCACAAACCCATTATCAATAAGTTTTTTAATTTCGTCATCATACTCTACCAGCTTTCCTTTTCTAATTAACATAGCTTCTTGTCGTAGCATGCAAGCTTCTGCCTGGGCACGATTGCACTTCAATATCTCAGGGAATCCTTCTTTCCATGGCATTTCAAAAGTCATTCTTCCTTCATTGTTTAGACATAATTTTTCTCGGCAATGTTTTATGAACTGAGCTTCTGCAATCTCATTATCGGTACAAGTGCAAAAAGTAGTCGGTTTAACACCAACAACATCTGAGGTGAAAAGCAGTTGCAGGTCATCCATATGTCAAAGGAAAGTAGCCCTTGATCTTAAATCTCCTATTGGCTTTGTGACTTGTGTACCAAAGAGTGTCTATCCTAAAAGGCTCTTGGCAGCCGCTGGATGTATTGTTGGGTCATCCGTGGAATACTTTACTTCCATTGGCATGGTCAGCGAGTGATAATCATATCCTATTAACAAGTCGATCGCTGCTCCCTCATAAGATGTATAATTCTGTGCAACAGCTAAATGCGAGTGTTTTTTAAAGACATCATTTTCTAGACTTGGACTGTCATGTGCTGGTTTTGTAACACTTGAAGCAATCAGCTTATAGCTTTGCGATCCTCCAAGTGCCTTAATGTCAATGTTATATCTGGAACTCTGTTCATTGACTGTTCCTCCACCTGCAACTCCAAAGGTGAAGACAAAAGGATCCCCGTGTAGTCCAAGTTGTTCAGCAGTAGCTCTGCGTATTATAGTTGTATCTGCTCCACTGTCAAAGAAAGCAACCACACGTTGCCAGTTACCATGCTGGTCTTTAATCTCTACAAAGGTAGTGGGTGAGAATCTATGTTTGGTAGACATTGCATTTAGTGTGCTCTCTGAAACTCCTGCCTGTTTTTTTTCGATTTCCTTTTCACGGTTCAGAGGACAGGCTACTAGCCGATGATTGTATAGATTACACGTTGGGCAACATTTTTTGTCTGCTCTCCTACATCGGATTGCGACATGACCTGTTTTTAGGCAGAAAAAACATCTCTAGCTGTTTTAATCATGTTTCTCCTCTCTTCGGCGGTACTCCTAGTAAATATTGGGCATCTTATAATTAGGTGAGTATCTTTCTTCGGGCAAAATGGACAGGGGTCGAAGTTCTCAAATCTGGGTGATGGTGTGAGTGGTTGAGAAAGCGTCGTTCCAGTCTGAGAGGAGTCGTAATTTGGCTGCTCCAATATATGACATGTCTTGGTTTCTACAAGGCTGCAGGGTTGTTCACGCAGCTCTCTGGCTTCAGTCTCTCGGCGAAGGAAATTAACTAACAGTTGTACTGATTTCTCATCTTCATTCTGTCTTCTCATAAACTCAAAAAGAGGTTACTTTCAATTTTTGAGCTTATAATTTCAAACATCAGTGAGGTTCTTAGATCATCTTCTTTCCCCAATTCTTTCATTCTTCTACAAAACTCTGTTATACCATCTAACACTATTCTCATTTCACACGCCGTTGCTGATCTCATTGGTTTTATACTTTGCAAAGCTAAGATAATATCTCGAATAACTGCAGCGTCTGGAACCTTTTCTTTCAGGCGTTGCCATGCACCATTTTCTCCATCGCATGATAGACAGTCAGATATGTGGCTTCTTATCGTTGATGGAAGGGGGTTGCCATTCAGGAGTATCATCAACTTTTCTTTATCATTTCTGACTTGACAGGATTCAAAATATTGCTCCATTCTTATTTTCCCTGAATGGAAATTCTTTGGTGTGCCATCCCATTCGGGTGGGGGCAAGCCTGGTAACTTTATTGGGTGCCTGGTGTCACTTGTTCCTAGTTTTTCTGTCAATGCTTTTATGAGTTGTGTTAGTTCACTTGTGTGAGTTGGGGGTTCTCTTTCTTCTTGAACAATACGTTCAAATTTGTTCTGGAATCTTGCTTCTACATCATCGATTGTGTCCTTGAGAGTACCATGGAGACCATTTACTAGTCTCTTCTGATTCTGAATTTACAACGGTCATGTCTTGTTTGAACATCTTGATATGCAATTCAGATTACATCAGAGTCGTTTCTTGTAATTACTCTGTTAAATATATCAATTGCTCTGGTCAAATGACCCTTCAACGCCTTGTACTTTTCAATTAGGTCATTTATACTCATATCACTGAATGGTTCTGCCATCGCAGCTAACTGTAGTTGGTCGTTTTTTACTGATTTGGATATGACAAATAATAAAAGAATGGACTTGGTGTCTTTACTGCTGTGCTTCTTTATTTTCAGTAGTAAAACCTACAGCATAAAAGTAAACGAACAATCAAAAAACAGAACAGACCGAAAGTCATTAACTACACTTTTCACAATCGGTTGATATCATGAAACTAATGTTACAATTACATTAGAAACCTAGCTAATAGTAGGCCTAGCCTAGCAATGGCTAGCGAATACGCAATATAACATGTCACTGCAAAGTAATATATTTATTCATATGGTTAACTTAAGGCTAGATAATTTAACTCACACAGTCATCCAACAAAAGATGAATTGTCAATTCCTAAATAAAGTAAAGTAACTTCTGTTTAAAACTATGAATCTTATGTCAACTATTTAACACTGTAAACTTTGTATTTCTCTGAATCTCTCTATTGAACTTTGACTTCGTTTTCTAATATATGACACGCAAATCATGCATAAATCTAAACTCCTAATTCCAATTCAGCTGAGTATGAGGAAACATCTGTAAATTTTATGAATATCTGTCTACTTTGCGATTTCAACTTCAAACTGATTCTCCCTTACCTCATTCTCTAAACTCTGTAGTTAGAATTTTTAACTTTTATCAACTTGGTAACTTTCATACTCGTAGATTTTCTGCTTATTCAAAGTCTGGAAATATCCTTGATCTTCTGTTCACTAATAACCCACTTTCTATTTCAGATATTGTATCTAGTCCTAGCCTAAACAACTGTGACCATGACTCCATTCTCTTTTCTCTCTCCTGTACTAAACCTTCCAACACTCTGAATCGTACTTTTATCAATGGTCTAAAGTTGATGTCCTTTACTTTCACACTACGCTATCCCACATTCCTTGGAATCTTTTTTTTTTTAATTTTTTTTTTTATTTCATATTTCATGGTACCAAAAACAAGACGCAGCGGTAACACACACACAAAATAAAAATAAAAATCAAATTCATTGTTCTAAGTAATTTAACAATGGAAAACAATTTATGGTAAATAAAGATAATAAAGATATATAAAGATATATTAAGTTGTCCCTATTGAACAGTTTGGTGATTAATCAACATTAAAAATACAAGAAGGCTATAAATTGCATAAATCTTCATTTTTCATGTTTTTTTGGGGAGTAAAAACATCTTTAATAAGTTTGATTTCAGTTTTAAAAAAAAACCATAAATACACAACTTTCATAATTCAATACACTACATACACAATACCCAAATGTGAATATGTATAAACAAATAAAGCGATCAGATTTCGATCAGAATTGCCTAACATTTGTTTTCTAACTACCTATTTTGTCCGATATGTAACCACTTTTTCAAGTGCATATCTATTTTATCATTTTTTTATGCAATATGCCATTCCATGTTTTGGAGATATTTTAGTTCGACTAGGAAGTATTTTAGTGTGACTGCTATATTTCTCCATTTACATCTATAAATATAGTATTTTCCAATAAAAATAATGAAATTTATTACAGAATCTTTTGGAAAACCCAATAATATATGTTTTGCATTAAATACTATTTTCATATTTCTATTGTTCAACCAGAATTGGACGTCTTTCCAAAATGATATTACTTTTTTGCATTTCCAAAAAAGATGTTGCAAACACTCCGGCTCTTCCTTACGTATCGCATAATTCAGAATCTTTAATTAATTAATATTTTGTACTGAAAATATCTCAGTCTTGTGTCTATTGTACTTTTGTATGTTAAGTTATATAACACCTCCCAGTCGGCTATATGTCCAAAATCGTTTTCCCATTTGATACAGGTATGCGGAAGAACACTAATGCGATTAAGTATTAAGCTATATGCAAGTTTTGTTCCTAATTTTAAATTCGATGCTATAATTACTTCACTTTTTTGTTTTAACATTATATCATAGTTCTTAGATTGCATGGTACCTCTCCATATTTTAGGAATAGCTACTATTAAACTATGGAATGTCAAAAAAATCCACACCTGTATCATATTTAATAGGAAACTGTTCATAAGACAGCATACTTCCGTTATCATTAAGCAAATCTTTAACTACTGTTATACCACTATCATATAGCATTTTATAAAAAAAACGGTTCACCTTGTATTGTAATATGACTGTTATACCATAATATTATTTCATTGTGGAACGTTACAACCTCATTTATTTGCTTAAAATTAACAGAGTGCCAACATTTAATTACTTGAGATAAAAACAAATTGTCAGTTATTCTATTGAGAATTGAGTCATTATGTGCTATATTACAATACCAAATCAAATTACCCCAGCCGGGTGTAAAAACTCCCGCCATATGCCTTTCCAGCGACCCCGGTTGTCTTCATCTAGAAATCGTTTTACCCATGATACTTTCTGTGCGTAGCAAAACGACTCTACATGGACCATTTTAAGTCCCCCCTTTTCTATTGTGTTTATAATTAGTTTTCTCTTTATTTTATCCGGTTTGCGATTCCCAATGAAAGAGTACAGAATTTTATCTAATGTTTTAAAAAATGATAGAGGTGGATTGGTTATCACAGTAAACAAGAAAGTAAGCATGGGCACTATTAGAGTCTTGATTATCGTTATCTTGCCAATTGGGGTGAGGTTTCTTGCTGACCAAATGTTAGTAAGCGTTTTAATTTTGTCAAGTTGAGGTAATAGGTTCAGAGTAAACAGATCCGAAGGATCGAGTGTAAATTTTACTCCGAGTAACCGTATCGGACCTTTTATCCAAGTAAGTTTTTTTAATTTGTTATCCTCTTCAAATTTATTTAGTATATGTTTTCCGATCCTATACACATCACTTGTGTTTTATCTTGATTTATTTTTAATCCAGAGATATTGGCAAAATTTTCAAGAACTTTCATAGTACGCAAAATAGACTCTTTAAAACCATCGATAATGACAACTGTATCGTCGGCATAATGCGTTAGTTTAATTTCTTGATTATTAATTGTAACACCTTTAATTGTTGGATTGTGGCGAATATGAGACAATATTTCGGCACACAATATAAATAAGTGTGGAGAGAGAGGGCATCCTTGTCGTAACCAAGACTTGGAATCTTGGTTACGATCCCAAAGATATAAATAGTACATGGGAACTTTCTTTTTGCTGCAGTAAAGGATATTTTTCCTGTCAAAAAATCTAGATCTCGTAGAAAAAATTCTCCTTAGATAACTCCTGATACTATTCAACTCATTAAGAAAAAGAACAGGTTATATCAAAAAGCTAAAAGATCTAATGGTCCTCTTGTCTGGGAGAAATATCAACGGATTCGTAACAATGTAAAGTATTAATGCAATACTGATTTCTACTTATACATCCAGAACTTGGGCAAAGACTCATCTTCTAACCCAAAACGCTTTTGGTCCTTTGTTAGGAGTAAACGTAAATCTTTAAACTCCTCTAATTTTCTAATCAATGGCAACCTTTCATCTGATCCTACCTTAGTTTCTAAAAACTTTTCTCCTGTCAGCTTCTCACCTATTACTGATTTTTCTGTCTCTGCTCTTAATGTCTCCGAAGCCATTTCTAATTTAAACGTACATAAATTTCCTGGACCAGACAATATTTCTCCTTCACTTCTTAAATTAGCTGGTCCTGTTATCTCTTCATATCTCTCTAACATCTATAATCTGTCACTTTCTCTTGGCCAAGTTCCACTTGATTGGAAAAGGGTTAATGTAGTACCAGTTTTCAAATCAGGTAATCGTGCAACACTTAAAAACTATCGACCTATTTTTCTTTGCTCTATTCCTTGTAAACTCTTAGAAAGACTTCTTTTTACCCATATTAACACTCACTTAATTAATCTATGTCTTATTCCTAAAGCCCAACATGGTTTCGTGCCAACTAATACTCAAGTCTCCTAACTTTACCATAATCTAGCTTCTAATCTTGATAAACGTAATTCTCCTAAAACCAATGTTATATTTCTTGATTGGTTCAAGGCCTTTGATAAGATTTCTCATACTCTTTTTCTTCAAAAACTACACAACTATGGTTTCTGTGGCACTACACTTAATTGGATTTCCTCTTACTTAATTGGTCGGTCATAGAGAGTGCTTTTTAATTGTTCTTCCTCCAATTGGGCCCAAGTTACATCTAGGGTTCCACAGGGATCTCTACTAGGCCCTCTGTTATTTAATATTTTTGTTTCGGATCTTCCCTCTACTCTTCAATCTAATAATCTCCAATATGCTGATGACACTGTAGTCTTCAGGAATATTCAATCTAACTCTGATTCCCTTATCCTACAATCTGATCTTGACAATATTCTTTCTTGGTCCAACGTAAATAAAATGTCCCTTAACATCAATAAATGTAAAGTTATGCACGTTTCTCGCTCTTGAAATCCTACTCTCTACCATTATACTCTTAATGATATCTCTAATAACAACCATAAATACCTTGGCATTACCCTTAATAGTACCCTTTCTTGGCACGACCACATTTTAACTGTTTACTCTTCTGCCTCTAGGATTTATCCGTCGTATTGTTGGTACCAATGACTCCCATTCTCTTCTTCTACTTTACAAATCCTTGTGTCGTCTGATTCTGTAATATGGTGCTCCTGTGTGGTTTCCACATTTGGCTTCCCATCTTACTCTTCTTGAAAAACCCCAACGCATTCTTACAAGATACTCTTTTCCGGGTAAACACTTTGAACATCCTACTTACACCGAAAGATTAGCTTTCATTCATCTTCCTTCTTTGACTTCTCGGATTGATTTCTAAACTATTATATTTGTTGTCAACTGTTTATATACTATTATTGATCTCGATGTTTTGTCCTTTTTTCTATTTCTCGTCACAAATTTGATCTTCTTCAAGCCACCCTTTGCTCGAACTGTCTGTTTTCAATCTTCGACTCTATAGTTCACTATGTCGGTCTGTCGGTCTGTTTGTCGGTTCGGTATCACTATGCGTTTTAACACGCGACTTATGGCTGTTGGCCTTGTTTTTCTTTATTTTGCTATTTAAATTTAAATTCATTTTTTAACCGTCATTTAGCTTATTTATTTTTATATTTTATTTTATTTCTTTTATTTTGTATTTCTATGTATTCTTTTGTATAGATGACAAATTTCGTTTTTGTAAAAGCACAAGTTAACGGAGTACTTACTCGAACGTTTGTAATTGTAATGAGCCGATATTGAATAAATCAAATCAAATCAAATTGAAGGATTTCAACTAGCACAGAAGATTGGTGAAGCCCTATTTGATCAACAGCTGTGGACCATGTGGTCTGACAGTATGGAAATATTGAATTGGATTAGGGGTATGAGCAGGAGGTTTAAGCACTTTGATGCCAATCGAGTAGGGTTAATCCAAGAAAGAACTGATCCGGCACAGTTGAAATATGTACCGACAAAAGAAAATCCAGCAGACTTGCTCACAAGGGTTATACATGTATCAGATTTAGCCAAAGAACCTAAGTTGTGGAATGGACCAAACTTTCTGTTACAAAAAAATTCAGAGTGGCCAAAATGCAAACGTAGAGAATAACTGCGAAATGAGAACTTAGTTTAATGAGAAAAATCAACAGACATGTTTTGTTGTTGATAATCAATCTGCAAATAGTCGACTGGAACCTACGCGATATTCGTGTTGGACTAGATTGAGTCTATACGCAACCGTTATTCGCTTTCTACAAAACTGTAAATTAACTGTTACACATCACCAGACTGGACCTCTAACTTAGGATGAAATTGTAGAAGCCAAATGCAAACTAGCCAGGGAAGCTGAAAATGAAACTTTTGGCGATGAAATAAAAGCTCTAAAATACAAAAACAAATTCTCCATTGATCCAAGTTACTACCATTAAACCCAATGATTGATTCAAATAGCGTATTAAGGTGTAATGGTCGTCTCCGATACAGTGAATGTATTGCCTGGGAATTATCTTACCAAAAGATCATCATATCGGTCAACTTATAATAAAAGATGCACATGAACAAGCATTACAGTCTGGGACAAATTATGTGAAAAATATATGGGAAAAAGAATGCTATGAATGCAAAAAGAGAAACGCAATTCAGCCAAAGATGGCACCACATCCGAAGTATCGATTAGGTACATCTCTTCGTGCTTTTATCAACATTTCAGTTGATTTTGCTGGACCACTCATCAAAATACATGGACGAGGAAGGGCAAGAGTGAAAAGATATTTTTGCTTGTTTACATGCCTAGAGGTACGCGCAGTGCATTTAAAAGTAGCTTGGAGCCTGGACACCGATTCATTTCTAAATGCGTCAAGAAGAGGTATGTCCGAGAACGTTCTATCAGATAACGGAACCAACTTCGTGGAAGGAAATAATGAAACTGAAAGAGCTGAGAACTTGGATAACCATATAATCACTGAAAAAACAGCAGCCCATTGAGTAAAATGGACGTTCAATCCACCGGGAGCAACACATTTTATTGGAGTGCATGAAGTCATGATAAAAGCAGTAAATCGGGCGATAAAAGCAATATTAGGGAACGCTGACATCCCTGTGATGAAGAGTTAATCAGCGCAGTAATTGGAGCGTAAGTACTGACAAACTCAAGACCTCTGTTGTGACGTCTTTAGTGTTTTGTGGTACGCAATGACTTATTTTCATATTTTCCACCTGTGGGTTTGTTTAAATAGACGAGGTATTTGTAAAGTGAGGGAGTTCCGGGCAGGAGGTTGTGCACAATGAATGAATAAAGTGAACGGTACCGAGTAAATGTGTTGCGTATTTATTGTCTAAGCATAACAAGCCACTCGCATATGACCCCGAAAACCACAACGCCAACAAATAATTCGAGAGTTAAATGTCCGAATAGATCTATCGGCATTTTTCCTATCACCAAAATTACTATTAAAAGGAGGAATCACCCCCTGAACCCGGAACCGTGCCGGAACAGGTGTGAAATACCCTTAACATGGGACTTGGGATAGTTATTTATAAAAGTACTAGAGGAAGGTTCATCCACAGTACGCTGGACAGATATGTCTAGCCGAGTTGCATCTAAAGCATCTCGAAAAGACTGAGGTTCTTTAGAAAAAACAAATACCCTCTCATAAAAATAGACGCATATTTTACCTCCGCCAAGAAGGTAAAAAAATATTTACAAAATCTTTACCAAAATGATTATACAGATAGATATGTGGCAAGGACCATTCCATTATATGTTGGGACCATTTGGGACCATGGTCCCAATTCTGGACCACTTTTTAGTATATTTTTCAGACCTGCTAGTGTTAAAAGATAGGACAGAATTTTTTCAAAAGCCGGCGAGCAGTCTTAAAGTAACAATTAAGTAAACTGAAATTGCATTTTCTCGAAAACTTTTTGTGCAAGAGGGAAGAGTTATAATTTGTGATTTGTAATTTTAAAACATAATAGGATTTAATGTGCACCTTTGTTGATGCGAGTAGTTTAAAAACCCTATTTCTTTTCAAATTCACTCGTTTGATTTTCGCGTTGCTGTTCTATTGTTTGTTAACTGAAGTAATTGTTAATTTAATTGAAAGGCTAGTTACATAACCATTACACCAAACTCGCATACACATGCTTGTAGTGAAATTAGTCTAAATCACAAACAGCATTAAGACACACACATTTTTCCCGGAGAAATCTTATGTAGGAGAATTTTACAGTAGGCGGAGGTATGCACTGTCGGAGTGGCTTTCTAGTTATCAATGGTTTCAGAATGAATATTTTAGTTATTTATAGAATTCTTATGTTCCTCCTCTAATGTATCTAGAAACACTTTCGCATGACCAACTATAACGGTTTACAACGCTAAAAGGGCTTTGGGTTCTGTATAACCCCTCAATGAAGCATGGTCTGAAAATCTCTAAATAAATGAATCAATCAATTATTACATTTAGAACATATCCAATTATAAAAATAAGGTAAATAAATAGAAATATTATTTACATAAGATGTACAACCACACAACTACTGCCGTTTCCAATCCAACACTCACAGCCGTTGGTTAATTTCTTCAATGTCAAAACCAGCACACGAAAATATCCGCCTCAAACACCATCCAGTTCAGAATTCAACACCCCATAGTTCTAAATCCCAGCACCAACAGTTCTGAATCCCAGCACTGCCAGTTCTGAATCCCATCAATACCAGTTCTGAATCCACCGGAAGAATATATTTCAAAACTTAACATAGGCTAAATCAGATTCTTAAAATCAATATAAAATATTGATTGTGGGTCTTCCACACATAAATACGCAACACATTTTACTCGGTACCGTTATTAACTTTATTCATTCATTGTGCACAACCTTCTGCCCGGAACTCCCGCGAGAGTTTGGTGAATTTTGTCCAAAATGGGGATATTTCTGTCCAGAATGAGGAAATATTTTGTCCAGAATAAGGAAAAAAGCGATAGGTGGTGCTATAATCATGTCCAAAATGGAGAAGCTGTCAAGGATGGGGAAGTGGCGGCGCTATATCGTCTCCAAAATTGGGAAATTTCTGTCCAGGATAGGGAAGTGCTGTCCAAAAAAGGAAAGCTGTCCAAAATAGAGAAATCCTATTTGTCCAAAATGGGGAAATTCTGTCCAGGACGGGGAGGCTGTGTCCAAAATAGGGAAGCTGTCCAATATAGAGAAATCCAATGTGTCCAAAATGGAGAAATTTACGGTCCCGAATAGAGAAGTTCTGTGTCCAAAATAGAGAAACTGTCCAATAATATAAAGGAATCCGATTTGTCCAAAGTGAGAAAATTGTGTCCCAAACAGAGAAACTTTCAACAGAGAAATCTTATTTTGACAAATTTCTCCAGAATAGACTGTGCTGTGTCAAAAATATAGAAACTACAGTATCCAATATATCCGATTTTCCAAATTGTATAAAAGAGAAACTGTCAAATATGTAGTGAAATTTGAAATTTTTTTGTGTCAATATAGCTACATCGTGTCGAAAATCTGTAAGTCCCGCATATTAGTCCAGTATGAGATATAGCCATGATAAGTTGCATGTTTGCTATATTTGGTAAAAAGTGGATATGTTGTAGAATAGACATCACTGAATCCAAAAAGTATTTGCTTCATTTTTTTTTTCATAAGGGCGGTTGGCAGCCATTTCAAAATGGCCGCCATTTTGGATAAAATTGTTTAAAATATTGTAAGTTTATGACATTAAATGATGTTATCGAAATAGAAATTCAATCATAAAAGTAACAATAAATGTTCAAATAATATTTCACATCATTTTTTTAACTGAAAAAGCCAAAATGGCCGCCATTATGCCTAAAATGGCAGCCATTTTATCCAATATGGCCACCATTTTATCTGAAATGGCCACATTTTATTTACATATATTTGGAAAAAAATTGGATATGATGTAGAATAGACATCACTGAATCCAAAAATTATTTGCTCCATTTTTTTTCATACGCAAAGGGGATTGGCAGCATTGGCCGCCATTTTGGATAAAATTGTTTAAAATATTGTAAGGTTATGACTTAAAAGATGTTATCAAGATAGAAATTCAATCATAAAAGTAACAAGAAATGTTAAAATAATATTTCACATCATTTTTTTTTTCTCTTTTGTGGCGCAAACACCACTTTTATTCACATTCATATTATCTCATATTACATAAAATCGTATTATTTAACTTGTAACATTTTTACATATATGAATTCTGTATTACTCCTTTTTTCATTAATTTTCTTATATTTTGTTATACACTTGACAGGATCATCATTATCATCTATCCCGTTTTAAAATAGTTCACACATTTTCATTTGTTTGTTTTCATTTTACAACCCGGATTATACAATATATTTATATACATGATAAAAAAAACAATAATAGCTCAGTACCACCAGTAACCCGTATCACTGTAATTCTTTTTCGGTTAATCGTATCAAATTAGAAATTATATTATCATAATCTTATTTCTTAAAGCTACCCATTTTTCTATACTTGTTTCTTTATTGTTATATGTTTCACATTCAATGTTATATAACATATTGCTTTTAAATGAATTCCATAAAGATTTACCCACTGGCTTATTTAGTGCAGATAACATTTTTATTCTATAAATAGTAAATGCTGTAAAAGTGTAAATATACTCTATTAGCTTATCTCCCGTTCCTAGTATTAATTGTTTAAATGATATATTATTGTGATTTAAACTTACAAAGATACTAAGCATTTTCCTCCAATATTTCTGAATAAATCTACAACTAAAAAACAAATGATTTTCGTTTTCAATTTCTCCACATTTGTCACACGTTTGTGTTTCCTTAACTTTCCACTGATACAGCCGTTTGTTGGTAGGCAGTATTCTATGTAACATCTTATAATTGAATTGTGCTAGTTTCTTATCTTTCATTTTACATACTTTCCGTAACCAAGAAGTTTTCCAATCAATGTTGTTATCATTGAAGTACTCTTCCCATTTTAGTTGTGACATTGGAATAATGAAATATTCTTTCACAAACCATGAGTATATTAGTTTGGTAGTATTAATCTCATACTTGGTCCCAACTAATTCATCATTATCATCACAATTGAAAATATCTACCTCCTTAATAATACGTTTCCATTGAATTGGTATTGCCTTAATAATGCACAAATACTCATTTAACCAGTTTGTTTTACATTGTAGTTTCACCAGTATTTCGTTTGATGTTAAAAAAGTGTTCTTAATAACAATGTCTTTAATACTGATAATGCCACTGTCAATCCAATGCTTGTAGAAAAGCGATTTTTTTTTAGTTTAACGTAGTGGTTTCCTCACAGTTGCTCATTCATTATATCGTTATAAGTTTCAGGTTTTTTTTTAGAGATTCTGTTATAATTTATGTAGGCTTTTATCATATTTTTGTAAAACAGTAGAATTTTATCAGAATTAACATCAATAATGTTGTAACATGACATATTAAGTAAAACATTAACATCACATATTTTTTTAATATAATACATTGGAATATTTTTCCATTTAGCACCATCATCATTCATAATTCTTTTTAACCAGCCACACATGAGTGCGTTAACATGAAGAGTAAAATCAGGCATTTTAATGCCTCCCATCTCAACATCACCAATTAGAGTTTTTCTTTTTATCTTTTCCCTTTTATTGTTCCAAATAAAATTATATATTAGATTTGTAACTTGTGTATATACATATTTTGGAACATCAGTGATATTTGCAGCATATGTTAATTTAGATAGTGCAAGACTTTTCAGGATTATTATTCTACCAAAAATTGAGATATTTCTAGCATTCCATTGTTTTAAAGTCTTTTCTAGCTCTATTAATTTAACATCCCAGTTTTTTCTGGTACATTCTTCTGTATTATACCCTACATATATGCCTAAAATTTTGATCGGGTGTTTTACCCAATTTAATTCTAAAGGTCTATCTATTCTGTTCTTCCATTTACCAATCCAAAAAGCATTGGTTTTTTTTTTATTTAGTGTCATTCCAGATACTTCACAAAAACGTTCAATTACACTGACTGCTGACTCAATACTTTTGTCATTACCAACATACAAAACAGTATCATCGGCTAATTGGCTTATTCTAGCTTCTATGTTATTTTCATTATTTGGAAGTTTAATACCCTTATAGTCATCTTTGTGTCTTATTCTAGATGCCATTACTTCAACCACTAAAATGAATAACAGAGCAGATAGAGGACAACCTTGTCTAATACCTCTTTCCATTTTAAAATTGTTTGAAACCCAACCATTGTTAACTGTGACACATTCAACGTTATTGTATAATACTTTTACCCAGTTACAAAAGAACATTCCAAAGTTAAACTTTTCTAGAACATTGAACATAAAATCTCTACTAATAGAGTCAAAAGCCTTCTTAAAATCTACGGTAATTATTGCCCCTTCGATATCATTACACGTTGTATAATAAAGCAGGTCTTCTATTAACCGAATGTTTTCACCAGCGAAACGGCCTTTTATATAACCTTTTTGGTCTGAACTTACTATTGATTTAATAACCATTTTAAGTCTGTTACTTAATACATGTGCAAGAATTTTGTAATCGGTGTTTAAGAGGGTAATGGAACGCCAATTATTCAAATTTTCTCTTTCTCCATCCTTGAACAAAATGGTGATTACACCTCGTTTTTGCGAAAAGGATAATTCTTGAGAATTATAACTTTCATTTAACGCATCGCAAATTAAATGTTTAATATTATTCCAAAAGAACACATAAAATTCAACACTTAGACCATCCGATCCAGGTGTTTTATTTTTTTCCATCATTGAAATGGCCTTTTTACATTCATCAATAGTGACGTAACCTTCACAATTTTCTTTTTCTATTTCTGAAAGCTTGTTTATAATAGATTTACAAAGGTATTTATTAATTTTTCCAGGGTTTATAATATTTTTTGCGTATAAACCTTCGAAATGTTGTATTTGTTCCTTTAAAATATCAATTGGGCTCGTTGCTAAGCTCCCATCTTTAGTAATTAAACTTTTTATGTGTTTCTTTTTACTTTTGGATCTTTCTTACCCAAGAAAGTATTTTGTATTCCGCTCGCCTTCCTCTATCCATTTTACTCTGGACCTAATTTGCGCGCCTTTTGCTTCTATATTATAAATGTTTTCAAGCTCTATTTTTTTGTTTTCAATTTTATTTTCAATGGTTATATCACAATTTTGAGTATTCATAATTGTTTCATTTAAGTTTTTTATTTGTTTTTGTAATTTTTCTTTCTTTTTATTCTGGTTTTTATTTTTTTGTTTTCCGTATGCAATTGAAAATTCTTTTATTTTTGTTTTTACAAGCTCCCATAACAAACTTGCACTTACAGGTTCTCTATTATTTTTTAGTATTGAAACATCAATTATTTTAATTACTAATTTTGTAAATGTTTCATCTTTCAGAAAGCTATTGTTGAACATCCATAAACCAGGACCGCGTATTTTTTCATGCAAATCTATTTTAATTGATACCGCCTGGTGATCTGTGAGAATAGCTGGACGAATGTCACAGGCTAAAACATCTCCATTTGAAAAGAGATCTTCTGATATTAACCAGTAATCCAGCCTACGGAAAATGTTGTTAAATCTCTTACGCCACGTAAATTGTCGCTTATTCATGTTTTTGGATCTCCAAATATCATTTAAATTTAAATTTTTCATTAGGTTTTTAATCGTAAAAACAGATTTATCAGACCTATTTGCGCTACCTTTTTGGTCAATGTCACTATTCATGATGCAATTCAGATCTCCACCTAGAATGATAGAATTACCCTTCCCTCCATCAAAGTCATTGTAACGTTTGTGTATGGTCCTAAAGAATGCACTTCTATTTTTGCTTTCATTAGGTGCATAAATATTTATAATGTCCAATTCCTTTTCATTTATCATTAAATTAAGAAATATATACCTTCCATCAATATCAGTTAACTTTTTAACAATTTTGCATTCAAGACCTTTTCGTAATAGTATCGACACTCCTCTACTATGTGAATTACCTATACTATGGATCGCTTCACCTTCCCAAACAACGTTTGATTTATTAATAATCTCATTTGTTAGATGGGTTTCCTGAAGCAGACATATATCCGCTTTTTGATCTTTTACCCATTGGAATAGCTTATGTTGCTTATTTATATTTCTAGCTCCTCTAACGTTTAGTGTTATACAATGTAAATTCATAAGATTAGAGTAAAGAGCTTCCTAGGGAAATTACAATATTTAGAATACATATTATTAAGATTAAATTACTTGTTTTTGTTTCTCTTTCTTAAACTTCTTTTTTCAATACTCTTTGTTTTTTCTTCTGTCCTGCCTTCATTTCCGGACTGTTCCTTCAGATCTCTCGCTACTTTCTTGTTTGTGCTAAAACTTTTACTTTTTTGCATACTTTTTTCAAAGTAGTCAGTTACCTTCTTCTGTTCATGCTCCTCTCTTTCCCCAACTTCCTGCTCCTCTCTTTCTTCAGCTTTCTGGTACTTTCTTCCCGGTACTTCTTGTTCCTCTCCTTCTTCAACTTCCTCCTCCTCTCTTTCGTCCACTTCCTGCTCTTCTCTCTGCTCCTCTCTGTCATCATCTTCCTGCTCATTTTGGTTTGTGTGTTGTTCTATAGTGATCACACTTGTTTCTTTCTGCGCATTTTCATCATCTGATGATTCACTACTTCCATCAATACTAAACACTTCATCATGTGTTTCTGTATCAGATTGTACCGTAGCTCTTTTCCCGTAGTGGTTATCGTTAGCATTATTATTTTTTGGGTTTTCAAAGTTAAAAACCGATTCCCAAACTTTATTAATGTATGCACCAGGTGAACCAGATGATGATACATTATGCGCTTCAACATTACATCTGTCCCTAGTATGCCCTGGTAAATGACACTTGAAACAGATTATATCAGCTTTGCATTGAAAAGCTAAATGCCCAGTCTTTGTACATTTGTTGCATTTCACTTCCTGACCGTCATGAAAAGCCCGTGCTCTAAAACCATTTATTATTATCTGTCTTGGTATTGGCGATTTTAGCTTTTCTACAACGACAGCTCTGTCACCGTTTAGCCAGCTGGTTAATTGACCATTAACCCTTATTTTTAGCCTTGTAACATCTCCTATTGGTTTGCATCCTAGCGCTTTCAACTTGCTAGCAATCTCTACGTCAGCAACCGATAATGGTATATCCTTTATGACTATTCTCGTTGTTTCCATGTTGTTGTATGCCAAATAAAGATTTTTATCATGAATTGTAATATTACAATTCCTAATGTTTAGTCCATTCGTAATTAGTTTCACTCTATCATTTCTATTATTTAGATAAATTCGCCATAGGTTCCGTATTTTTTTAACACCGATTATACTTTCTGCAGCAATTATTTTTAGTAGGGCTATACATAGGTCTTCATCTTTGAAAAAGCTTTTTCCTGTTGGTATTTGATCAGCTTTCAAAAAGATTGGCTTCACTACACTACGTTCTTTGTTTACTGTTTGCCCGTTCATCCTATTTCGTCACCGTCAGCCTGTGCAGCACTGTACATTCTTTGTTAGTCCCGTTTCTATGGGTTTTTGACGCCATTGTTTGGCTTTCACCGGGCTTAGACGTGAATGATATACAGATTGTTTTTTCCTAGTATTTCTTTCAGGTAAAAACTTCCACCTTAACAAAGACTTGGTTTAACTTGACTTATTCACTGTATTATACTCACTTAGAAATCAATCGAGATTTAGAAAACGTCAAATTTTAACTATATTTCAGGAGCTGTAAAAAACTATACCTTGGTTAAGTAAAATCACAACGCCCGATATTTCACATCATTTGTGTAACTGAACAAGCCAAAATTGCCGCCATTACACCCAAAATGGCTGTCATTTTATCCAATATGGCCACCATTTTTATCTGAAATGGTTTTGGTTTTTCTTATTGATTAAATACATATAACAGTACCAACATAACAACATCACTATCACTGTCTGAATCGGATGTAGACAACAATGGTCGTAATGTTGTTGCAGTTATTCTTGTCTAGTTTGCTGTTACACATCTTGGTACATTGTTCTTGTACGTGCATGCAATAATGAGAACATATATATATGGAATCTTCTAGAATAATTTCCACAATGTTAGGAGGAGATGATCAAACACAAACACACCGACTGGTTTGTTTTAATTTTAAGGCGCCTATTTCAGTTGAGGGAAAATACTGGAACAAGAAGAATTGCTTTTCAACAAATATACGATCACCTCACCTTTTAAGATGTATATAAAGTCACCTCCTCACATCATAGAAGCTTTAGTCAAACTCGGAGAAGACAATGTGACATCTTTCAATGTGAAGGCAGGATGCAAAGAGTTTCTGTGCAGTCTAGCAGAATAACTGCGAAAACTTACGACCATTGTTGTCTACATCCCATTCAGACAGTGATAGTGATGACGAAAGTGACGACGAATAAGTAACATAATTAAACACAAATATTATTATGTTGTTACGTTGGTACTGTTATTATGTATTTAATCAAAGTTAAAGAAAACCAATTTTATTTGGCAATTTCAGATAAAAATGGCAGCCATGTTGGATAAAATGGCGGCCATTTTGGTTGAAATGTCAGCCATCTTGCCTTGTTCTGTTACACAAATGAAGGGAAATATTATTTATTAATTTATATTAATATTCATTTATTGTTACTCATATGATTTAATTTCTATCCCGATAACATCTTGTATAGTAGGACTAATGTCATAAACTTACAATATTAAAACAAATTGTCAAAAATGGCGGCCATTTTGAAATTGCCTATGAAAAAAAATGGAGCAAATACTTTTTGATTCAGTGATGTCTGTTCTACAACATATCTAATGTTTACCAAATATATATAAATAATTAAATTAAAAAAAATATTTCATTGATATATGTGGCCATTTTTGATAAAATGGTGGCCATATTGGATAACATGGCAGCCATTTAGGCTTGTTCTGTTACACAAATGATGTGAAATATTATTTGAACAATTATTGGTACTTTTATGATTGAATTTCTATCCCGATAACATCTTTTAATGCCATAAACGTACAATATTTAAAAAACAATTGTCAAAAATTACGGCTAATATGAAACAAAATGGAGCAAATACTTTTGGATTCAGTGATGTCTATTCTACAACATATCCAATTTTTACCAAATATATTTTTAAAAATAAAAAATATTTGTCATAAACCTACGATATTTTAAACAGTTTTTTCCAAAATGGCGGCCATTTTGAAATGGCTGCCAACCCCCTCCGAATTTCTCTACATATTTGAAAGTTTCTCTTTTATACAATTTATTTCGGAAAAATCGGATTTCTCTAGGCCTATATTGGATACTGTAGTTTCTCTTTTTTGGACACAGCACTTCTGTATTCTGGAGAAATTTGTCAAAATTAGATTTCTCTCTTTGAAATTTTTTCTATTTTGGACAAAATTTCCCCACTTTGGACAAATCGGATTTCTTTATATTGGACCGGCTTCCCTATTTTGTACATAGAACTTCCACATCCTGTACAGAAATTTCCCCATTTTGGACAAATCGGATTTCTCTATTTTGGACAGCTTCCTCATTTTGGACAGCACTTCCCCATCCTGGACAGAAACATCCCCATTTTGGACACGATATAGCGCCACCACTATTCCATCCTGGACAGAAATTTTCCCATTTTGGACAAATCGAATTTCTCTATTTTGAACAGCTTCCCCATTTTAGACAGCACTTCCCTATCCGGGACAGAAATTTCACCATTTTGGACACGATATAGCGCCACCACTTCCCCATCCTAGACAAAAATTTCCCCATTTTGGACAAATCGGATTTCTCTATATTGGACAGCTTCTCCATTTTGGACACGATAATAGCGCCACTTATCAATTTTGTCCCTATTCTGGACAAAATATTTCCCCATTCTGGACAGAAATTTCCTCATTTTGGACAAAATTCACCACACCTATTGGAACTCCCTCACTTTACAAATACCTCGTCTATTTAAACCAACCCAATGTCATTGCGTACCACAAAAGACTAAAGACGTCAAAACACCTCTAACATACCAATCGGCAAGTCCTAATGATGTAATTCCTTCGACACCTAATCATTTCATTCACGGTCGGAGGGAGGGAAGTTTGCACCTGAAGCTGTAGATCGGACAAAATATAATTTAAAGAAACGCGTCGAAGGCTAAAAGAATATCTGCCGGCTCTGAACTCTAGAAAAAAGTAAAATCGATCGACGTACAATCTCCGAATGGGAAAAGTAGTGTTGGTCTACAGTCCCAATACAGCCAGAGGAAAGTGGCCACTTCCAGGTGACGAGCAAGCAAGACAAGCAAGTCCGTGTAGTAGAAGTGAAAGTTAATGGTGGTATAATTACTCGATAAACTATGCCCACTAGAATGCACCGAGGAGCAGACCTGAACTTTGCTAATCAAAAGACTGTATAATTAACATATTAAATTTAGTAGCATACAACATCAAAATAACCAATACTAATAAAACTGGAAATTACCTGCACCAACGTCGCCATTATTAGGCCTATCAATATTCTGTTGCCTAGTGTTGAGGTTTTATTTGTTGTTAGTTACACGACTTTTTCGTAAAAAAATTGAATGATATAGGTTTTCACGCATGCTAAGTTAATAATAACACAAAATAGAAAGAATAGTTAAAATTAAGTTACTGAAATATTAGTAGATGATTTTGTTAAGACAAGCTTGCGTTAGGCCTACATTACTTATTCGAATTTCTATAGATTTTAGAAGTTGTTGAAAATAATTTTCTTTAATTGAGTTTGACAGTCTGGGGAGAAGGGGAGAATGTTCCAGAGATAATCGTTAGAATAATAAGCTGTAGGCTATCTGTGTCCCGTTAGGACCGAGATGTCTGCCCATGTTGCAAGCCGTATAATGTCTTCTTTCTTGGGCCCACTCTGTCACGGCAGTTAGTTTCAAAAGATGTTTAAATTAAATAATGTATTAATAATTATTAGGATGGTATTTATTTGAATAAACGCCTCTCCAATAAAACATCACTTTGAATAATAATCATTATACTATTTGTAGTAGAATTCATCGCACTGTTATCTACAATTTACCAAGCATTCTTTTTTTACCACTTTTCATATCTATTAGAGGATTTCATTTGATTATAAATGTTACCATATTATTAAAACTAAAAAAATTAACATATATCCCTCGAATAAGCACCTCCCTCAAATGAACTCCGCCTCCCCAAAGGGCCCTACCAAACAATAAACACTATACTTTAAAATGTTATTAATCATCTAAACCAATGTGAAACAGAGTAGTTTAGTTTTACGAATGTCAAGCATTTTCAATAATGGTAACCGACAGAAAATGTACAAGGAGAACATTTTTATCATTCCGAGAACCATCGTCTACACTTCCTTGAGGGGGGCGAGTGAAGCGAGCTCACCCTCTAGTATGTTAAATTCTTCCGTTTAGATTGATTGAGACTTCTCCATAACAGGAACTAATACTAAACACTAGCCCGTGCCCTCTCCATCCCTACAAATATCACTGGGTTCCCGTCAAGTGGGCTAGATAATTCAAGTTGGGTACATTTTTTTACAGCCTAATAATCTACAATTTATATTTACCAAACTAGCACCAAATCCAAAATAACAAAACTACTAATACGTATTATGGTACAAAACATTAAATGGTTCAAAAACTTATTTGAAGGATTGAAATTACTAAACCACACGGCATGTACTAAACATATGAATCCAAGATGGTGTCTGCTTAGTTAGAATATATTCCCAGCTTTGAACGGATAATAAATCTGTCTCACAAGCTGCCCCAAGCTTAATTTTTGAGAAACGATAGATTAATAATCTAATAACCAACCACAAAGGTTTCGTGCAGATGAGAAAAGTGCCGGATTCCCTACAAAACCAAACAAAATTAACTCCTGGAGCTCTTACTACCTCAAATCACACCTTCAGCTGCACTTTTTTCTTCATTAAGGTCTGTCGTCATTTCTGGGCTATTTATACCAACATTTCGTGGCGGGAATAATATTTCATATTTTTAGTCGCGTGGACGCGACTCTATAGTTCACTATGTCGGTCGGTCTGTCGGTCGGTCTGTCTGTCGGTCTGTTGGTCTGTCTGTCTGTCGGTCCGGTATCACTATGCGTGTTATCGCTTTCTGACCTTATCTTGATATCAGTTTAATCTAGCTAAGTCAATTTTTCACAGTATATTCCTTATGGCCAGGAATCGATGTGGTTATGTTTTCACGGTGCGCAATAAAAAATTACGCGGTCTACGCACGATTTAACGAAATCACGTTTGTAATCATATCTTCACAACCATGAATCACAATTAAATAAAATGTGGTACTCATAAATTTCAGGGCATAAATCATCATATGGCAATACAATTACGTGCGTAGTGCATGTAACGCATGCGTACGCGCGCTTAAAAATTTCAAAATTTATTTTCGATGAAATAAGAGTACGTTTCAGGCAATTTTAAGCGTTTACAAAATTGCCATAAGTGCGCAGATTTTTGCGCGCGCACTGCGCGTTCAATGTTATTGCACACTCTTTTTGCCCGATTTCTGTTTTCTTGACTTACTTTTCAACTAGAAATTACGTTCAACTAGAGAGCACGTCAAAAGTGACAGGCTACGCACGTGTAAATTAAAAAAATATAAATGTTTTTAAACATTTCAACATTTTTAAACATGTTCAGTAATTTCGGTCAGTATAGTTCACTATGTCGGTCGGTCTGTCGGTCTGTCTGTCGGTCCGGTATCACTATGCATTGTAGCACGCGACTTAATGGCTGTTGGCCTTGTTATTAGGAATATCAATTTCCGAATATAGAAAGACATAATTCAACCGGGATGGTGGAAATTGCAGCAGATTTGTAAGGGTATTCCCATGCAAAATATTTGCCCCGACGTCAACAGTGGACCGGGAGCTACTATAACTTAACGATGCTCAGTCACCTGCGCAGTTAAAAAAACAGCGTTTTAACGACTAAATGAGGCAGGCTGCCCGACTGTGTTGTTTTTTAAATAATTAAAAAATAAGGTTTGCTTTGACTTCCTTGATGGTTTCTTTTGGTGTTATGAACAACATGTGTCATATACAGTATTATGATTACGTTGATAATTGTGGAATAAATTGATACTTGATGTCAATTTGGATAGAATGTCATTGTTTTAAATGTTTTCCCCATAGGACTTTATTTTTCTTTTATCTTTACTAAATGTATTTATAGTACTGTCCCATTTGTCTATTTTGCTTGGGTTGTTTGGCTTTATCAAGTTTTCAGTACGGTGTTTACTTCGTAGGCCTATACTCCATCTTAAGGCAGACCAAGCAAGGTTTAAAACATCTGAGTTTGATACACTCGACCAATCATTTCATTAATGTTAGGGAAAATCAGCACCAAACCTGGAAAAACGCAATTATAAAGCGATTTTTGTGGGAAACCCTTCATCATACGAACCTAACATTTTCATGCGCCATTTTTTTAAATGGCCGCTTATAACTTGATATGCTTGTATCTTGGTAACCATCAATCACATAGACTTGGTTTTGATCTTAAATTGTTTAGAAGATATTCTTATAAATAAATTACTTTTTAAGGAACTCTTCATAACCTTGAAGGTTCATATTCAATTGTTTTCTTTAAAGTCATTTAAATAATAAAATCAGTAGAGTATAACACGTTTACATTATGCATTGTTTATTTAAAACGTACAGTTGGTGCACAGTCAGTGGACATGTTTGTTAATCGCTAAACATAATCTTATGTACACACATTAATACAAAATATCAGACTTGTCTAGTTTAAAACAGATAAAACGTATATGACCATTATAGAAAATCACAAATGACACTTTCAACTTAATTCAAAACTGACGTTTGCCGAAATTTATAATAACAAACCTATTTACAGAAAAAAATAATTATGCGTATATTTTGTACTGTAAGTTGAATAGTTACTGATATTTTAAATAGAATTGCGGCAATTGGAAAATACAGCCCAGTAGCGATTTTCCCTCATTCGAATCCCCAAATGAAAATGTGACTTTATTTTTAAAGGAAGAGTACGCATCCGAAGTTATTTGTATTGAATGCAAAATACACCAATAGTATCCGTACGCTAAAAAAGCTGCCAAATTGTCTTGATTTTTAGCGTTGAAATACAAACAGTAAACATCACTTGCAGGTGTAGAGTACATTTGATATAGAATTATATATTAGAAGTGTATATGTTCTAACAGCGTATTCAAAGTATTATTGTAACAGGAATAGCTTATAATCACAGTTAAGGTATTAATAACCCAATGAAAGAATTTAATATGCATTTTACCTGGATTAGGAATCACACACTTCGATAAAATAACAATTTTTAAGGCAACACTTGGTTTTAAATGTACGGCTTCGACTACGTTTGTAGGCTGCTGTCCCTCTAATAAAAACACCGAAGGGTATTATTATGTCATACAAGTTACTTGATACTACACGTTTTTAGTTTAATTTATAGCTGGGCCTTAGTGGTTTTTTGGGTCCATTGTAATAGAGACAGAATTGTAATGTCCATGACGTTTACAAAGTGAAATTTCTGTGTCAGCGATAATAACTTATATACAATAAAATATCAATAAAAAAGGAGGAGTAATTGATAATAGCAGAAACAGTACAGGCATTTTAAGTTATATTTATGCTGTCAAAAGTTATCTCGCGATCCTGTATATTCCATGACGCGAACAAATTCGGCTTTTACAGAAAAAATATATCGTTTTTATAGATTCGTTTACTAGATATAGCAATTCAAACGTTGTAAAGTGTAATGTCTGTGTGACTAAAAAACAACAATGGAAACGAATCCTCTACGCCTTATATTAAACTTTGTCAATGTGAATATCTTATCAAGTTTCTAACAGTTATATGCAATACATCTTATGTTATCAAATGAGAGTCTATATCAACACATTTAAAAGTAGAATAATTCATACAATTTGCATCCACCAACCTTACTAGTGTACAGCCATAAATACACGACACATTGTTTTTAGATCGAGCATGATAGATTTCAATATGATATTGTTTTCATTACATTCTTTCAATAAATATTTTATAATTCTGCCTGACAGATGGCAATTTCTCATATAAAGACGTCATAATTCTGAAGATAATTTTATTAAACAAACTTAGGCCTATTCCCCTTAAACTAAACTATTTGTATGTTATCCTATCATTTTTACAACAAGCATCTATCTCTTAGGTTATCAACTGAGTAGCTATCTATTATGATGAGGAGGGTATGGGCCTGTTATCAATATTTATTAATTCAGTTTTAGTAAAGGATAACAAATTTAAAGTTTTTATACGAGGTGTATTGCTATAATGATTTAGAAATAACATAAAATATCCTTGAGAATTCGTTAATACGTTGTCAAACCCCACTTGTACTATATTGCCCTCAAATTCTCATTCTGATGTTAATATTACGTTATTAATAGATCTAAAATTATCAACAATAAATAATAATTGTTTACGCATGGAAAGAGGTCTTACACCCACTCATCCATATTCAATACCGGTAGTTCTTGTTGCTCTTGATACAGTTTCAACAATGATTGATAGAAATCGATACGATACGCATAATTAGGTAGTAGTTACTTTAATATCCCGTAACATTTGTTTCTACTGAAGACGATTACGTCTACCTCGTATTAAGTAAAACGCATACTTAAATCACATTCACAAGTATGATTTCTAATCAAGCAAACAGAATTGGGAAAGGTCTATTCTTATAAAAATATTTGAAGGAATCAAACATATAGGTATCATAATGATATGGGTTTGTTTTTTCTGTATTTGTTATGTTTCTTTTTTGTAAATGATCGAAAAAATACTCTAAAATACAGTACTTAAAGGAATATATTTTTTAGATGTGTCAAGGTACATGATTGAACGTACAGATGGATGTTAAATACAACACTAGGCTTATCTTCCAACTGGTGATCCAGGTCTATGCATACGTCTTCTGTTGTTTATGCATGCAATTTCTGCTACTTCTTCCCATGTACAACCCCTACTATCAAGACAGCAATCCTCATGAAGTTCTGACGGCCGTCGGGTGCGTAGAAATCTTGATAAAAATCCGGTAGCTTCGTTTCGTGGTATAAAAACTATTAACACAAACAAATATTATTATTATTAATTGCTAGTATTAATATCTTTCCTGATTAGCCAGACTTGTGTAAAAACAAATGTAAAGCCAATCATAAAGAGGGTTAAATCTGATTTCTTGTACAATTTCTTTAAGAACGCTTATCCGTGACAGCTTTTCTTTCAAATGTTAATATGCTTTTGCTCAAGCAATTACTTTTCTCATGAATTTCCACCGTTTTCATTCATAACTAAACCTTTAAATAACGCGTAATTTCACCTACTGTATACTGTATATTTGAACCCGTCACCTCTCAGAATGAAAAGTGACCTTCATGTGTATAACTTATAAAGAGAGCTGTTACATTGTAGGCCTAGATATTAATTGATGTAAAAAGTATGGTCGTTAGGCCTATGTGTTTTGACGTCATCATATGAACAGCTGACTTTAAAAAGTAGGGATTCCCAACTCTTTCGTTACAGCGCTTCTACTTTGTCAATTTCTCGCAAGTTATCTTTAGAAATGTTATTTTACCATTTGAGAACATCATCATATAAAAACATAAAAATTATTATTAGAATTAAGAATAAAAGTGGGACCTGTAATTTCATCATGATACACTGTACAGTATAGTATACAAATAAAGAATGATTTAGGAGTGTGATGGTTAAATTATTTTTACGAGTTGAAGATATAACCTTTCAGATATAAAAATACTCATTATTTGTCAGATTGAATAAAGTACAGTACTTTCACAAAGACATTTCGCAAACGTTCCGACTGTTGTTCTTGGTTACAATGTGTAGTAGTTTTTTTTAATATATTAAATAAAATTATATTTATTTGGACAACAAAACAATCCTAGGCCTAAGTAGCGATACCATTACCACGTCGCCAGGCAACTGAAACTGGTCTATGCTAATTCTGTTTTTTTTTTCAACGATTCTAAGTCTTGTAGAATTGTTTCCATTAATTAACAAAATCATACAAACGATTAGTTTTAGTTTTTTGTTTTACTTACAAGTCTAATTTAGTGCGTATCGCTCTAAAAAATTCCGTCGACGACCGAGTGCGAGTTCGAATAGAATAGTGTTATTGCTTATATGCCAAAGCGGTCGCTGTGTTGAATTTCACGCGATTCACATTTGGTCTCGTACGCGAGAAGATTTTGGTCCGTACAATTGTTTAAAAAGTACTACCATACGATCGTTTAATAGTATACAAATGATGAATATTTATGAGTGCGATGGTATAAACAATTTCAAAAGGTGAAACATAAAAGGTTAAATGTTGTTTATGCTGTTGTTAACGGGTCGCGCTGACAGGTCTTTCATCGATAAAAATAGGGCACTTTTTTATGGCCCACAATCGTCAAATCAAATGAATTAAATATATTTAGATGGTATAGGCCTATAATACGTTATCGTCTATTTAACGCCAAGTGACTCACAATCATCCAATCAAATGACAGAAATGTATATAGTATATAACTAAAGCTTATTATAATTATGTTATACTAAACACACATGCTTCATGTCATAGTATGTCATACATCAACTTTCTGCGCTCATATCTTAACGTACGTAGGCCTACTAATTATTGCGTTTGTGCGGATAACATAATATTTGTTTGTATCCATTATCTCCATTTTAATCTTCAATCACAAAGATCATCATATAATTCGTCGAAATGACAAATATACATTTTTTTAGAGATTAGAGGCAGCAAGGTAGGCCTCATCCCATTTTTTTGTTTTTTTTTAGGTGAAAGCAGATATTCATATTAGGCAGATAAGTTTTTGGTGAATGGTCCTCACTCGAAAGTTAATTACTGTGAACTAAATGAGAATGCTTAAATTGATGAATCAAGTATTTTGGAAAATTTTGTGAGTTAACTGAAAGGGAACAATTTTATCACATAATTGGGATTCTGGGAAATTGTTCAAGCGAAGTCTGAGATATTACTAAATGAAAGACATTATATTGTATGCTATATGCGGGAATTCAAGGGGTAGAAATATTATACAAATAGGCTAATGCACAAGTCGGAGTGCGTTAGTGGAAATGCAGCGCACTCGATGGTATTTACAATGTGGTGCGCGACATTCACGAGGCGCAGTCGAGTGCGTGTTGCACGACAGGCATTATGAACATCATCGTCACGCACGAATTTAGACTTAGACTTGCGTTATTTGTTTTATAACAACTATTTTCACATACCTATTTGGCTGAATAATCCTGGACCTAGCCTAGAAGCTAGGCCAACCGCGGCACTGAACCATTCTAAATCACCGCCTGGCCTAGCAGTCGTGTACCAGAAATGACAAGATATACAAGCGGTGTATGTTTGATTTGTTTTAGTTTCGCTATGTTTTTAAATGGGGCTGCGGCGCAGACGACTGGTTCTTATTCGTAAATTGCGATCGGTATTAAGGCCCTTTTACACTAGGACGATAACGATCGACGATAAATAGACAAATGTGCATTTTTTTTACATAAAGCAAAAGAAATTAGAAAGGTTTTGTTCTAGAACTATAGGATAATAATTTATGCTGTCTTTGATAAAAATAATATTTTTAAAATTCCAATCAAATGACGTCATAATAAATAAAAACAATAAAATCGCTGTATCGTCATGATATTATTGCTCTTACTAATCATGACGTCATTTGATTGAACGTGTGAAAATATCATTTTCATCAAAGCATAGATGGTTATTCTATAGTTCTAGAATGAAAAGTTTTTTAATTTCTTTTGTTTTATGTACGATAAGTGCACATTTTTCTATTTGTCGTCGGTCGTTATCGTCATAGTTTAAACGGACCTATATGTCATATTATTTACACGCAGAGTGCTGTTATGCTTTTTACCTGCGCACTTTTTGCACTCCAGTGCATGATAGTGAAACAAGGCCATATACATGTCTGCAGTCGCGTGCTCAAGTTAGTGTTTACCGACCAACCGAGCGACCGACCGATATAGTAAGCTGTAGAGTGTCGCAAACACGACTCATTTCAGCGCGTCTGATTGGCTACATCCTTGAACCCACCAATCGGGTATCCTAAATAAAGGTTTCAAAATTGGAAGTGTTGAACAGAAAGTTGCCGTCCCTGTTGCTCTTTCTGTGGTACTGTAAAAATAATTATATTAACAATAACAATCATTAGATTCACTAAAGATCGCCATAAAATACTGTGGCATTTAAAAAATTGAATAAATGAGAATTCGAATAGTAAACTTACTGCTTCTTTTTGAAGTAATTTTTCTTGGGTCATTGTGACATGAAATATGTACCATCTCCCTTAAATCTTCGTGACATTGCCGCATACTTTCTACAGTCCATACTCGTGCCCAATCATGGTGTGACCTGTAAAAAAATATTTATTAGGTAAACAATTAATATTAATCAGTAATAATATTCTGCAAATTCAAACAAATTGTAAATTTAACATTTATTACATTGCAACAAAATAGTAAAACAAAATGAAACAATCTATACAAAATACATATAAACCTATTTATTTAAAATAAATTAGTATCATTTGTTATAAATTCTCTAATTACAAAGTTCACATAATGTTCAAATGGATTATACAGTAGTAACTTTAGAATGATATCTTTGTAACAAATAATAATTATTAAACTTTATAAAGTCATTTATTCATGTTTACAGCTCCAATATTTGATTTTCATTGTAGAATTTAAAGTTATTAACACTCTTGTATAACTTTATAACAAAAAACTAGAAATAAAAACAATTTCAAAAAATAACTAGAATTTAATTCGTCACTTTGACGAATTATAGGTGATCATTTTTATCATTTTATTGACATTCATATTTTTTAAACATGCACGTATGTTAACATACGATCGGAAAATGTTGATGTATGCCATCCTATTATACGCTTATAGTGCTGAGTTGTGCCTATTATATGCCATATACAATATGTACTGTATATACTGTACTGTGTATATCTATATACAGTGTAGCATAGGTGAATTTACGGGACCCACATCATGTTCTAATTTTTTTGTATGATGACGTTGTCAAAATAAACTTGAAGAGAACAATATCGAAAGATAATGAATTGAGCAATAAAATATAACAATTGGAAGAAAATTTGGCACGTAGAAGCGCGGTGCGCGCTCTTTAAAATTTGTATAACTTTGACGAAAGAGATGAAAAAATGACTTTTTAACTTCAACTGGCCATATGATAACGTCACAACATCCGATAGGCTTCATTTTTATATGAATACATATCTACATTTCACTAGATCTCATAATAAGTTATAAATATCAAGGTTAACTTTAATTCAGAAGAGCTGTAAGGTATTCAAATTTACCTTGTAGTTGAAATTACGTAACCACCGTTATTTAAATTTTAAGACGTGATGACGTTATCCAAATGAAAATCTTGGCAATTCATAAGTAACATAATTGGTTGAGGCACAATGTATTAAAAATTAAAAGAAAATCGATCACAGATAAGCGAGTTGCGCTCTGTTGAATATGGTGGTCTATGACAAAAGGGGAAAAAATCCTATTTTAAAAATTCATGTGGCCAAATGATGACGTCATACAATTTTGTACGTCTAATGTGTATATACATTTATATCTACAACTCATTGGCTTCCATAATAAGTTAAAAAAATTGGGGGTCACCGTGCATTCTGAAGAATTATTTTCATTTCAGAAATGCCTTATTTTTTACCATTTTTAGCACTTTTGTACAATTAATGTGCGCATTTTGTCATTTTTAACGTGCTCGTATATGATTGATAATGTGATTTCAAAAAATGGCGTATAAATAACGTCACGGATGAGTGATCACGCTGAAAAGCTTATTAGAACTAAGTTACAGTATTTGAAAGACATTGTGAAATTTTGGCAATCATTGACATTTAACTTTTTGAGATAATTGTTACACAAAATAGTGTACAGAAAGAATAAAGACTTCATACAATAACAATAGGTGATCATTTTATTCTAAATGATCACCTAAAAATGAAAATCTTACCTATCTGAATAATCTTGTAATGAATAAGTAGAACCAACTAAAACTGCTAGTAGCCACGTCCACATAAGAAGACATAGTCGCCGTCGACAAACTTCCATCTGATAAAAAAATAACTATTTCAATATTTTTCTTACCAATGAATTGTATAATAGGTCAAATAATTAGCAAAAAAACAAGGCTTATCTAGCTTTGCTAAAACTCAAAAGTGTGAACACGTTACGTTCCCTTAAGTTTCCAGAGTATTTATTATTGTCAAATCCACATGTCAATTATATTATATCAATCGCCCACTCATATAGGACGCCCTCAAATAACTTTAAATGGCAACATAATACTGAGTATTATTCTTAAACGTGATTGCACAAAAACCAGGATTAAATCAGTGAATTATTTATATTTATCTTCTACAAACTAGATGAAATTATTTATATTGTTCAAAATTATAAAAATAACTGAAATAAAAATCAGTTTATTTCTTTAATGATAATTATTAGCCTCATGTAAGAGAGCATTTGTTGGTTGAGTCTTAAAGATATAGAAAACATATTTAATATCTACTTCTTCTTGATATCTAATTATACAATTTTTGCTGTAATAACAAATACTGACAAATACATGCTGCTGATTTATATACATCCCTGTCTCTTGTTTCACCTACATAATTAAAATGTTGTGACTTTGTTTTGATTACTATAAATGAGTTAATTCCCAAGTCGTTGTGTGGTAAGATTATTACTTAAATTAAACTAAACTTATTTTGTACATGCCAAACGTAACACGGTATGTTATAACAATATTGAAATCACTACTATTGTATTGTAATTATTATTATTATTTTGTCGTATGATAATATCTATGAAAATAAAAACAACTTAATGTGCTTTGTATTATAAGAAGATACAAAAATAGTCATATAATATTGTATACATTATCAGTATTTCACAAAATCATAGTCAATCTTCAGACAAGAGCAATCTTCTTGTATTGTCAGATAGAATGCGCATTCCCTTTAAGCATTCCCCAACATTGTAATTTATTTCAAGCCCCATGAGTGAGTTATCCCACTAACACAAAGATAAATATTAAGTATAAAATATAAATGAAAAATGTGTAAAATCATCGATTGGAACCAAGTCAAACTGCTATTAAAAAAATGGACGTCGATGATACAAAAAAGAGAAAATATTGTATTTGAATAGAATAGACGTCCCGTAATGAAACTACCTTTACAAAAAACAATACTACGGAACAATAAAGTTAACACTTTTTGAATTAACACGAGTACCGAGCAGATTTAAAAATAACTAAACTAAAACAATGATTAAACCATTTACTTACAAAAAAAACACGAAAATGTCAAGAGTGGAGCTAATTTACAGGGATAATTAAACATTTAACAAAAATATAGAAAGATTTCTTATGAAAGTGCCAACATTAGGTTCATAATTCATGTTCATCATGCTTATTAGCTGTTATTATTAACCACCTATTTTGAATATAAAAGCTTACTGATTAATATGTAAATTTAGTATTTGGCTAGATTATCCGTATCTCTATCTGATTTTTAAAAATGATTATGTTCAAATTTAACAACACATTATATTAGCAAAACATACGTTAATGTTTAAGTGACCTAATTTGCAAAAAAAATGTAAAATCATGTGTTTAATAAAACCCACGAGAATTGAAATAAAATAATATATCACTTTTTTATATAAATGCGTTTGGTCTTCAAATTCTCTTGTGATCAATTCATGTAACATATCTTCCAAGTAATGAATTTTTTCGGAGATGAAAAAAGCTCGTTAAGCTACTTAAAGAGGGATGAAGAAGTAGCTTACACTATACACTCAGCTGTATTCATTAAATACAGATAATTGAAAGTTAACACAACGACGTACTAATTTCAGAAAAGTACCTAGTATCCGCTAGTGACGAAAGCAATAGTAATAATGTTTCAAACGATTTGTCTGCTTTTTTCAATCAAGCTGGTGTGAATAAGCTTCATTTGGAGTCTATGTATTTATTATCATTACATTAATATAGAATTAATAACAAAAAAATAACAATTTAATAAATAGTGATGACGATGATCGTATGCCTGACGATGATACAGTTTTCATATTATAATTTCGACTATGATGTTGAGGATTGAAAATAATTTATAAAGAAGAATATTTTGATATGTTGATAATGATGATGTGACAATTTGATAAGTTGACAAATAATGTTTAAAATGGTGGCAACAACAGATAGTAGCCAATCTGTTTGAAAAATATAAATATAAATTAATTTAGATAACACACAATACGACAGAGAATTATCAGGTGAATGTAAAACAACCTGTGGAATTGCTAAACCAGAGCATAATTACTGTCTTCAATTTGTACATTTCAAACCTCTGACACGGAGTAACACTGACGTGGTAATATTGAGTACACTAGGTACATCATTTGCACAAATCTGTGCCGTTAAGTTAAATTCAAACACGTAACTTCATGAGATGACTAGTGGCTAATGGCGTCATTGCAATATTCAACACGAATGTATGCAATATATTTTATAAATATTCTCCAAACGTGTACACGATGTATATTTAAAAAAAGAGGTGTGACAGATTTGTTTTCAATTTATTTCCAATGACAATACGGATTATTATGAGCTATATACAAATAGATTCAATGATACTGTATTCTAAAAATTTTAATAAAATATTATTCTTACCGTATTTTATTGTTAGTAATATAAGATTTAGTAATATTATGATATATTAGGCCTACATGTAATACTGATGTATATGCAGATATGAATAATGACTTTGACACGCAGTTTTGTTTATTTTGATCAAGTTTTGATTTAACTTGATGAATTTGCTGTTAGATGATAATTTTTTAGTTTGAACACACTCACTTAATTTTATCTACACTCCATATTTGTATTTTGGTCTACGACCTTGTGATTATTGCAATACTTAATATACGTAAGTAATTTTGGCTATACCTATAATATACTAGTATATTTAACACCCCTACTTATTAAAAGCTTTACTAAATTGAAGCTGTATTCATGTAACATTTTACCTGGCCTTCCATTAGCGGAAATTAATTAATAAAAGGGGAATGCCTTAATGCGTTCATATCCAATGACCGTTACCGAGATGTTACCAGGTTGCCATTGAGATGATCTGAAAAAATGACTCTTAATTAAGTGTACTAGTATTGTTAGCTAGCTGTTTATACAAACTATAACTCGATTGCAAACAAATTTAATGTTACGTTAGTTGTCTTCTTGATGCTGATTTTATAATCATTATAATGTAATAACCGCGTAATAATATGTTTATTACATTAACATTTTGACCACTGCCTGTGTTTGGCTTTTTTCTGTTCCGCATAGGGGCCTACTGTTAACTAAAGTTAGCAACAATACACGTTGCTATCTTCTCACATAGAATGCTATAATGTGAGAACAATATAATATGATTAGATGACATTAGATGAAAATCATCGTGGTCAACCGATTCAATGAAAAGGTCGGTCGATAATTTAAACAAAAACATTGTTTTTTTCTCTCGATAGGACCTTTTCCAACTTGAACGAAAACACATTTAATTTTTTATAACTTTGTACCGTATTCAATGAATGTTTGGTGTAGAACTAACATATTGATAAGGTATACTTTTCATTAAATATAATGTGTACAAGTTGTTTTAACTGTTAACCTAGCTTAGTAAAAGTTCAAGGTATAGGCATACACGTTTAAATCCCAAATCTACCAGTTCAGATGCTTTTCGCGAATTTCTGCCAATAAAATTACACAATTTATACAAAGTTTATTGATCGTGATTTGTTAATCAACTAATTTACCGGGCATAACAGCAGCTGATGACGTTACAAAGAACGAGTCCAGAATTTGAAATAGAGAGGGATGAGGGGAATAGGATAAGGCAGTAGGCCTAAATGACACGTTTAAAAAACATTCTGAAATGCGTGTGCTATTACTGCGGCATTCGAGAAGGTTTCTAAAATTATTCTGGTAAGAACAGATATTACAGTCATATACGTAGGCCTACACTAGAACCATTTTCAATAAAAAAAAAGGTATAAGAATTAAAAAGCACGTGACCATTATGCCGATGAATACACAAGATTCAAAGTAAAACGGAAATGGAAGGTAGTGTAAATAAAGAAATTGTTTGCTAAAATAAGAGATTGTGGTTAGAACTACTTACTACTAATAAATTAGAGAGATTATGAGACTTTACTGTTGAGTAGGAAAATCCAGCCGCAAAGCAGAAAAGGACTAGTTTAGTCTTTCACTTCATTCAGTTTACACTAATATAGGCCTAATTTACATACCATTTTGATGTGTCGTATGATGTAAATGAAAAATATACCTTTTACATAATGATTGTGGTATTTTTCATTATGTTGGTTTACCTATACACAAATCCATTAGCAAAAGTGTTTGTTTTGAGGTAGGATTGTGCTAAACTGCTTATATTATAGACAACTGCCCAGTAAATGAATGACTGATAATTACACAACCGGGATTTATCTTCGAATTTATAATTAGGCCTAGTAAAGAAATTGTTTAGGGGCGGCATACAAAGAAGTATAAATAAAATAAATCATGAAAAGACTTAAAAATGAAAAAAGAAATACCGCAAAACCACAAATAAACCAAATTTACTATTCTTGTCGAGATGGAGTTGTAATTATATTTTAATTTAATTTAAATATTATTAGCCACTAGAATTATCCTACAAATAGTATTTTCCCTATTAAATTTAACTGGAAATAAAACAAAGATAGATATTAATTAAAGATTTTATTATTTTAATTTTATATGTTAAATGGATTTTTCTTAAACTATTTATGTTCTCTGCATTACAGAAGTCCTTACGCAATTCGTTAAATACTTAAAAAATCACACTAACCTGAAAATGTTGTAGACCTATGAAGCTCTTCCAAGGCAATATTACAGATTAAAATCTACAAACAAACGAAATATTTAGTTATGAATCTATCGGTATTGTACGTAACAAATATTTGACAACCGTAAATGTCAGCCAACTGACACCATACATAACTTTCTGGCTCCTGTTACTAAGGTCTTCTGAGCAATAGATGAAATTAGGTTTATAATATATCAAGCTTCTTCACTGCCTCTTTACTAAGACCCCGCGTATGCTTATTTTCCGAATAACAAACGGCCAATACAAGACTATTTTAAGATGTTGGACGACATAAGGATTATAAATTATTAGGCCTACTATTATTTTCTGGTCAGTTTATACTTAAATTAGAATGCGTTGTAATTGTGTGACAATACCAAAAGCTCTCACTGATCATTTGCGGACCATTAACGGATCATGCGCAATGTTGCGCCTCATTACGTTTAACTACTATCTTTCATTGTGTAGCCAATATTAAAAAACATTATTAAAGAGAAGTGAATGATGTTTATGAGTTTACACATTTTAATTAGTAATATTTAGAAATATCATATATTTTTAGCTGGTTTGAAATAAGTGGACGAAGAAAAGTAAACATTGATACAATATTAAATATTCTTATTTTCAGCAGGACTAATAAAATAAGTTTATAGTAAAAATACATAGCGGCACTTATGTGTTGATAAATGTTCTACCTCTTGAAATTAGTTATATCCATATTTCGGTAGCTACTACTGTATTACAATTCTCCAGAAGCTCAATAACCCTCAGTTAATTTAGATACTAATATGATACATCGGAATAAACTTCGTGCTCTTGTAAATATCTAGTCATGTAATACAGAATCAATATAGATTATTCAACAATTAACTACAAAAAACGACACTTCAATTACAAAAGCTTAAACGCCTACATTATTTACTTAGAATATCTCATTTTAATTAGGTTTAAATACGGTAACCTTTGGTATAAAAGTGCAAAAGCATTGTTTTCGGATAGGATATTTTAATTTTGACAAATGAATCAAATGCCTTTATACATGTTTGTGTAGATCAAAGGCGTATAACAGAATACTAATTAAATTTGGTTATGTAAAGAAATCAAAGAATTCATGAACATTCTCTGAATCTCTCGCCTGACACGACCAGGAGCTAGAAATGCCATGTTCAATTTATTCCGAAATTATGTTTTTTATCTGGTTTAGCCCCAATTTGTTTTGTTGATTAAAAACAAAAAATCTTCCAAACTTATCTTTAAACAAAATTTCGCTTAACTTAATTAGTCTTTTGATGAACTTGATAATCTTACATGGTATATTATACTGGACACCAACGATGCTAACTTAACTCGTCATCACCCAACTTAATTTGAGTATCAATATATGCTTTTCTTTCACAGAGGGTATAGTAAAGTCTATTAAAACCAAACAAAAATATTAAATACAAAATCTACCTGCCAATAAACATTAAAATATACACTTAATATCACTTATTCGTGTAAAGCTATGCGTAACCGTTTTCAAACAAGATCACCTTCATCAACTCAAAATCTCTCTTCACAATATCGAATTTGCTATCCAGTTTTTATTATTTTAATTTCAATTATTTATATTCACCAGTAGGCTTATAACACTGACCAATTTTCCAAGAAAGAAACTATAAAAGCACAACAATCGATCCCATACAGAGGACCAAACTTTGAATAGTTTCCCAAAACACTTAGGCCTAAAAGATTCCAACTCATTCATTATTCATCTTAAAAAATACATTCATTAAAAAGCTACCGTACTCAGTAGATAAATCATTCTGATAGTGTACACTACATTGCTGATTCTGTACAGTGCTACTTTCCATATTGAAGTGGGTCAAACAGATTATTGCTGTAATTTTCATTTCATTTATTCGTCTCAAAAATAAAAAACAAAACAATAAAATACACACGCATAATAAATAACAGCCAGAACATTATGGCAGTCCAAAAGTGAACTAAATCAGTGTCGGGTGGGGACCCTTAGACACAAAAACAGTACAACAAATACATTAAGATAAATATAAAACGTTTAAAATATTTAAAAATGTCTATTTATTTTAAAATTGATTATAATATTGATTTTAATTTGTATTATTAATAATACAGATTAAAATACTATGCTTAAAATGTGTGACTAAAAATTCCGAAGCTATACAGTGCCACTGTCAAGTCGGTTGACAGAAAAGAATTCTCTAAGGCCCCTACAAAAAATAAGGCAAACTCATGGTCAACCTGCTCCTGACCTCCGTAGGCAACTCATCACATGTGCGAGGAAAGGAGAAAAACAGAGGAGTATTTAAGCGAATTTGTTGGAGCAAAGACGTGATAAAATTTGAGATTATCCAAGTTCCCAGAGTTAACATTAATATAGTCAAAGATGTTAAGAGAATAGCTACCATAGAGACACTTGGCAACAACACGGTACAGCTTCGGAATGACAATAGAATCTCTGCATCTAACAATGTGTTTAATAAATCCGAGTAGTTTGGAGGCTTTCGATCTAGTGTTATGAATATGAACACCCCAATCAAGTTTAGATTTAAAAGACACGCCCAAATATTTCATACTGTTAACATCAAGAACAGTGGAATCAATTACGTAATCATTCGTGATGGCAATATGCCGAGTTGATCTACTCAATCGCATTAATTTACACTAAACTTAACTTGTTGTTCTCACACCATTAGGAAATGACATGCAAGTCATTCTGAACTCCATCACCGTGGGACCGTATGGACCTGTAAACAAACGTGTCAATTGTATGAGATATAGGCCTAAAGCAACGCATTTCTCTAGAATCTTACGCTCTTTCTACACTTTCTATGACAAAAAAAGTGAGGTGTGCCCAAATAAGGTGGCGATATGCACAAATATGGTAGTGATATAACATCATCATGTCCATATATGGGCACATCACAAGTTGATGTTACATTAAGTTTGATAGTTTAGACATGACAAGAAAGCGATATTAGAAACTGGTGAAAAAAAAGTAAAAAATTGATTTTAAAGAGATACATCAGAGTTTGTACCAACATCACAAGATTCAGCAAGGAAATCGAAAACGTTATGTCAATGGCCTACAATGTTTTAAGAAATTACTCGAACTAGATGGTACGCTCGCTTCGCTCGCGTACCATCTAGGTCGTGCCCACAGATGGTTCTCGAATACACAGTAATTTCAGCGTAAAAAAATGCTTTTTTTTTAATGTACGTACTGCAGGATGATAATAGTTATTATTGTTTAGGCCTACAGAAACGAATAAATAGACACGATGATTTATGTATTAAACTGAAATTAGCACACTGGGAATTACTTCCGAAAGAGAAACTTGTCACAAAATGAGTCCAAATTTGTTATTTGGACTCATTTAAACAAACCCAATTTGTGTTTTGTGTGTAACATTAGGGTTGAGGGATGGGGAAGAGGATATGGGTACAAAGAAGAACAATGTTTTAATATATTCTTTATCTACTCAGTAACGAAATATGTTTTTCATGTTTGATAGGCCTATAAATAATATACCACTTGATACAGTAACACATTTGCGATTTAATACTTTGTTAAAACTGTCACTGTTATAGTCCATTGAAATAGCATGTACATGTAACAATACACGTACCACTACAACGTTTATATTCTTTGTAATTATTAATTAATACAAACATTGAGAAGCAACTGTCAGTAGTACAGTTTATTTGTATATTGTACGTTTTGTATAACAGTAGGGCCTACTCACAGGCCTATAAATAATATACCACTTGATACAGTAACACATTTGCGACTTAATACTTTATTGTTAAAACTGTCACTGTCATAGTCGATTGAAATAGAATACGGTAGTACATGTAACGATACACGTACCACTACAACGTTTATATTCTTTGTAATTATTAATTAATACAAACGTTGAGAAGCAACTGTCAGTACTACTACCCGAATTTTGCCCTTACGTAAATTTATATATGGATTAAAATAGTGTATAAGGTAGAAACAAATATCGCCATGGAAAAAAAAACTATCTTACTATGATTGTCCCCTATTCAGGGGACACTTTATATATTTTAACACTACGGTCAACCCTCAGAGGACACCCTGTTATGGGGAGGGGGTAATGTTTGAATGTGCCAAGTGGTTGATTCAACCCTTACTATTAAAGGGGACAATTTTTTCCACACAAATACAAAAAGGACCAAATTATAAAAAATTATTCATTTATATCGTTATAAATGCAAAAATGGATATCATAATAATTATATTTTCTTTGTCGTGCTAAAGTTTTAATTCATATTCTTGGGTCCATATTAATTAGTGTTCATTCAGGGGACACCCCTATTTTGGTGACAATTTGTTGGGCCTCGAAGATATTCCCTTAAATCTTCTGTAGGCCTAGAGAGCACCCAGTAGGCTAATGTTATGCCATGTAAAGAAATGTTTTGAAGAAGTGTTTTAAAAATGTGATAATTTCTTGTTATGTCTGTGCTGTGTTTTTTTTTTATTATATGGAGAGAAAAAATAAAAATAAACAAAAATACACTGCTACGTCTGGAGAACGACATAATTTCTTTTAAATAAACATTCGGTTTCTAAAAATATTTTTTCATGCTGAAAAAGACACCATAAATCATTGACCGAGGTTAATATGGGATGTGTGTTAAGTGTGTAAACATCACTTAACATCACTGATTGATATTTGATTGTTAGAAACCGGAGTAGTAACAAACAAGTTAAGTATATGTAAATTGATAATTCCTCCTACCATCAAAGATGGACATGTTATTGCTAGGCTATGAATGAATCATTTATTTTGCAAAAATACAGAATTCACTGATTTATAGGCCTAATCATGATATAACGCATTGTTCTTCAATGTTGTTCAGACAATCTCTGATTAGATGTTTGTAATTCACCACACATCCAGTCAATACTTGCAGGTTTAACGGCACTTCTATCCTTCAGTTCCAATCTGTAATTTGAGAATGTTAGCTATAGTCTTCCATGAATTCTGTTGAAACAAAGCAAGATAATTATCGTCATAGAATATGACGTAATTAGTTGAACAGTGACTTTTGAAGCTTTGTGGTAATAAGTTCTCCCCGGATATTAAAAAGAAAAGTGTAATCGGAAGGACAGAAGCTATTGAAGAACCAACTAAATTCAGAATCACGTATATTTGTTATTGTTAGACATTAGGCCCAAATCCTTTTATTTGTTATTGATTGAGCATTTGCTATTGTTGAGGATGTTTATCATGACAATATGACGACATTTAGGTAAAAAAAAATACATAATAATAATAATAATATTATTATTAATAAAAATAATAATAATGACGATGATGATGATGATGATGATAATAGTAATATTTTTACGTTGACCAAAATTCGTTTATATATTGTGTTGTAATAATAAATTTCCGATTATATTGATGGAAGGGGAAGTGAGAAAGAGGAGCTGGGTGCATCCTGATAACGATATTCATTGGGGTAATACGACATGGATATATAAATATTTTAATGATGAAAAAGTTCACAAGCTTCTAATATGAACATGTTCATGAGTATGGTAATGATGGAGGATCATGGTCCATGATGCAAGGTTGATGATGATAGAGGATCATGGTCCACCATGCAAGGTAGATGATGATGGTGATAGAGGACCATGGTCCATCATGCAAGGTAGATGATGATGATAGTGGATCAGGTTCCATCATGCGAGGTTGTTGTTGTTGATGATGATGATGGAGGATCATGATCCATCATGCAAGGTAGATGATGATGGTGATAGAGGATCATGGTCCATCATGCAAGGTAGATGATGATGATAGTGGATCAGGTTAAATCATGCGAGGTTGTTGTTGATGATGATGATGATAGAGGATCATGGTCCATCATGCAAGGTAGATGATGATGATGATGATGGAGGATCATGGTTCATCATGCAAGGTAGATGACGATGGTGATAGAGGATCATGGTCCATCATGCAAGGTAGATGATGATGATAGTGGATCAGGTTCCCTCATGCAAGGTTGTTGTTGTTGATGATGATGATGATAGAGGATCATGGTCCATCATGCAAGGTAGATGATGATGATGGAGGATCATGATCCATCATGCAAGGTAGTTGATGATGATGATGGAGCATGCAAGGTAGATGATGAAGATGGAGGATCATGATCTATCATTCAAGGTAGATGATGATGAAGGATTATTATCAATCATGCAAGGTTGATGATGATGATAGAGGATCATGGTCCATCGTGCAAGGTTGATGATGATGATGGAGGATCATGGTCCATCATGCATGGTACAGTAGGCCTACTTCGAACAACGAATAATGAGTTTAAGTGATAATGTTTGTTTATGATTGTAACGATTTTAGTTATGTTCATATTGTGGATGATCCAACATTTTAATGAAGATGATTAAAAAAAATTAAAGAAAACTCAATTAGAATAATTATGAACAAAAAACAAGGTCATTGGGAAACTGACAGGAAAATGTAAGTAATAAAATATATTTAACATGCACCGACTTACAATGATTTTAGAATCTTGTAATGACTTTTAGAAAGCACTGGAAGGCAATTTTTTCTTGTATCAACACGTCTTTTTTGTTGTTACTAGTTTATTTTCCATTTGTGTTCGATTTATGTTTTAGTTGTTTTGAGTATTGCTTTAAACGATTGCCTTTATGTAAAATCAATGTTTATTGTCACGAAATATGAATAAAATGGAACTGTTTAATAAATTGATGACAACGAAGCGGACGATTAATTTTATCGACAAAGACTATCCGTGTTGATTCAAAGGCCAAAACATAATCTGGCATGGTTTAATTGTTTACAATTACAACTAATTAAGTTATGAATAACTTAATATTTATATATTGTAGTAATATTGTCTCCTATTATTAAACACCAAAAGCTTTAGTTAAGAGAGATCGTTCTCCCAGGACGAACCAAACATGGGAATCATAGGCAAGTTAGTACCAGGGAACACCTGCTTCGTTTATAAACATTACAATTTGATATAATTTCATCTTTTCCAATATATTCGGAAAACTTATATAGTCATTTACCACCAGAAAGTTGAAAACAAGAAGAAATCTACATAAATATTATACACTTATACTGTACAGTTAAATCAAATAGTAATGTATTGCTAATAAAGTTTCGTTTTATCATCTTAACGTTCCTTCAAGTTTAAGTAGGCCTACCACAAATGGTGCTGTAAAACAAGACGTTTGACTTTTTTTTATAATGTTTCAGAAGTTCACAACTATTAGGATTAGAATAGGATGTGTGTATTAATGAAACATACCTGTACCATTAAGCAATTGTCATATTTGATGTGGATATACTTATACTCTTTAGACAGCCATTTAGTTTCAAAAACAATAGCAATAAGATTAGTTTTAGTAATTTGTCATAATGATGAATATCATTAACTATTTAACAGTATTCTGCATCATCACCAAGACAAGTTTTTCAGAAACCTCTCAGCTTATAACTCAGCTATATTTGGCTAAATGTACATAAATAAACAATTTATAACAGAAACCATGACTTTAGTTTAAAATGGTCACAAAATACCAACTTGGCAACATTCTACTATAAAAACCAGTCAGGTACAGTAGTTTAGGTAGTTGACATATTGAACATGAAAAAAGTGCAAAAATTTGTGGTACAACCAAAAATTAAACATGGGGAAAACTATATGGCAATCAATGTTATATGTACACACAATTAAGTAAAACGTTTTTTCACATATTTGTATTAAACTTAAAATATTAAACTAAAAAAAATGATATGGAAAAGATGAATTCCAAGCTATGATATTGTACAGTTAATTTTTTCTTTTGTAATCTATTTTAAGGCATAACATTTATACATACAAAACAAACTACTTTCAATAATTTCTGATAAAACAGATAAACTATGTAATTATGATTTTGAATAACGAGCTTTTTCATTTGCTAATGCAAGCCTCCTGATGTTTCTAATGCACCCTGCTGCTGCAACTTGCAGTTCCTGGTCGTCTGAACCCACCATACCAACCAAAAGCTGTAAAAGAAGATAAATTTACTGAAATGAGAATATTTGTTATATTAGAGTTGATGTTGTTCTTCAAATAATTTCCTATTTATAATTAGTAGAATGAAATTATGGAATTTATACTTTGTCACATTCTTTATCACTTTTAACTCTTTTTAATTGAAAACCATAATCTATATTATGTTAAATCCTTTTGAGAAATTTCTAAAAATCATCCGGGCAATAGGCGAGGAAGAGAAATTTGTACTGGACCCTGTTTTTAATAAGCTTTGTTCATTTGGTGACAAACCTTTACTACTCCACTTTCATGCATAGTAATACAGTTATCAGGATCACGTGATAATTGAAAGAGGGCGTCTGCAGTAGCCCGATGCACTGTAGAATCTGGTGACTTAAGATAACGAACAAGAGGTGCAACTGCCCCATTTTCACCAAATGCAACACGATTGTTGCCCCACATACAGCATCGAGCAATTGCATCTGCAAGATGTTGCCGTAATCTGTCATCAGTCTGGAAGAAATCACAAATGTTGGTAGTCGATTTTCTTTCACCATAATATACACAGTGAAAAGCACTAATTTATTATAATATATATAAATTTTACTATGTGTTCCAAAATCCAAAACAAAATGAAACAAGTTACTGTGGATGCATTTCTAATCTGATCCTCTTAAAAACTAATGTTGAATCATGGTCTATTTCTAATTTGATCTGATTTGATCTAAATGTTAATGACAGCTTTTTAGGAAAAGACCTAAACTTCACAAATTACCATGTATATTTCACGAATTTATAATTTATCTCATCTTGGCTTCAAGTAGAATCATCTTATTTTTGCGTTTATAGAACCCACACAAGATTGTAATTTAGTCTCAGAGTGCATATTTCAATACAATTAGAGAAAGTAGACATGTATGGTGAAAAATGTTGACTTTTCCCAAGGAAGATACACAGTGACTTTTTGTACCACAGAACATTCCCAATTGAATTGAACAATCACATAATTAATTGTCAACTGTCTATTAGCCTTTTGACCGTCGTCGTCGGACATAATTTGAAAACAAATTAAACTATTAATAGGAAAAGTGCACTTTATTTGATACAGTTCTGATAACAAGCAATGACCAGAAATGGAGAGGTTTAAACTAAAAAAAAAAAAAAAAAACTAACACAGGATGAACCAAAAATAAAAAAAATAGTTGGATCTTTTTTTGGGTCGTCCTCCACATGCCGACGAAGCTTACGCAGTAGCCGATCTGAACATTTACAATTCTCTGTTTGTTTCTGTATTTAAATACATACTAAGGTATTTTCCTAATTGTGTTGGCTTAATTTATTTTTCAATGTAACTTACAGTACTTGCCAATTTGGCTAGCATAGGTACGACACCATGGTCTGTTATTACAGCAAGGTTTTCTTCATCTTTAGCAATATTAGCTATAGCAGCACACACACTTGCTAATACCTCCTTATTATCACTTTTTAGTAAGCTCACAATCAGTTCTAAGCCACCCACAAATGATCTAACCATCTCCCCGGCATCCTAGTATAAAACAAAAACACAATTTTAAAAACATTGCACATCATTCAATTGTGAACGTTTAGATAACACATTGTTTAACATTGCCAATAATTGGAAATTATCTATCTTAGAAGTTTATTTACTGTGTGTGTGTATGCGTGCGAGATGTAAAAATATTGAAAGCTCTAGATAGAGAAAGTTCAAGGCTTAAAATTAGTTTAGGATCAATGTCAATTGAAGGTAGTGTGAGGATTTGTTCTATATTATATTTAAATTCATCTAATTCATTCACAAAAATAAATTGTTGTCTCCTTGAAAAATAATTTCTGTTTTCTAATATAATATGACATTTAAAAAGATTTCAAATGATTATCAAATTTGACCAAATATTGCATAAAACAAAATATTTAAGTTATAAAACTATTTAACGCAAAAATGAGTTGGAAGTCCGAAGCTCATTAGAGACTTTTATATTTTAGTGAACATGCACTCATTGACATGCCAGTGAACATATGACGTAATGACCTTGTAATCTCTATAGTTTGGCGCTCGTCCATGGAGCTATTCCACCGTGCTGGGTCGGTGAAGTACAGTACATGGGCTTAGGCCAGGCTAAGTGTGTAGCTAATTAGGCCTAACCTAAATCCTTAATTTTCTGAACGAAGGCCAAAACCTGTATTATTAAAAGCTTTATTTAAAATAAACAATAAAAATCAATAATTTGACTGAAATTCCCTTTACTACAATCTCAGAAAATCCCAAGATCATTTTCGGCCATGATATGGGTAAACCTTTGCAGTGTTACGACGTCATACGTCCACTGGTACTCAAGTGAGAGAGTGAACGCCAAAATGCCACTGCACAAGTGCTCAAATTTGCTAGTCAATGTGCCATGTGCATATCATAAAAATGACGTAATAGGGTAGAAATCAACATGAAAACCTAAGAGTTCCATTGTCCCATTTATTTTTTCTTTTTATAAGTGAAATCTACTGAAGTAAATAACTTAAAATAGCCTATTTAATGTTTTTTATCCATTTTTTTTTCATCTTCCATTTATAATTTTTATATTATTGGTTATCCGCACTTGGCGGATAACCCCTTGTTATTGTCAGAATCTTTTTTTTCTTTTTTTTTCTACGTTCTTCTTTCTTTCCACGAATTTTGTTCGCAGCGTATCTCTATTTTCTGGCCAACATAAAATTGTATAGCTTTGTCATAAGATTGACCTATAGCTGTAGATGTGCAGCCAAGCTTTTGGACAATTTCGGAGTTGCGCAGCGTAAGTTACGCGCGATTTTATGAATTTCAATTATAGATCATAGATTAAAAACCAAAAGTCATTTTGTATTGAAACTTGGTGAAAATTTAAGTCATATCAAGCGCAAACTTTCTATGGATTAAAAATGGCAGGTTGCGCAGAAAGTTACGTTTAAAATTTCAAATTGCGAAAAATCCATTTCTAATCAACTTTCTACGCGTTTCATGTCATTTTGAGCATTTCAAAAATTCCCACGCGTGCGCAATATTTTTACGCGTGCATGCGCACGTAGGGCAAAGACATGTTTTTTTGGCTTGATTTTTGTTTTTTCAGCCTTCTCTAGTAATTTTACAAACTTTCAAACAATTTCGACTTAAAATCACGTCATACGAGCACGTAGAATTGAACAATTTGCGCGCGTTTTTGATAAAAAAATTAAAAAATTTGTCAAAATTATACCTTTTTTTAAACATAGATTCTAAACTACATGGTGAATTTTATTTTTTTTTACATATTCTGAAAGTAGATGAGTTGTAGATATAGAATCATGCATCGATTTGGCTAACCGGACATTGTGACGTCATAGTATGGCCACTCGAATATCAATTATAGGATTTTTGTCTCTTTCGTCATGCTCATCACATTTAATAGAGCGCATCTCCACTTATCCGTATTCCATTTCCCTCCATTTTTATATATTGTCTAGGTCGATCAATTATCTTTCACATGATTTACAATTTTTAAAATTTTGATGACGTCATCATGGTCAAAAGCGTCATTAACTTTGGTCACTTATTTTCACCTATTCTGAACTGTATGTAGTACGTATACAGTATATAGTGCATACCGCATATACTTCGACGTGACGCAAAATAGAGAGCGCACTAACATTTTTTTCAATGGCATAATCGTTTTTCTGCGCGCAATATTCTAACGTATGACGTGCACGTGGCTTTTGGGCTGCGGATAACCTAACTCGTCCATAGTGACGAGTTCAAATCTAGTTCATCTTAATTTAGTTTATGAAGTTTCATCAAAATGATTCATGTTAAAACTACATTCAATGACTCGAATATTTGATACTTGATATTTTGTTATATTGTATTTTATTTAATATTAGGCTTGTTTATAGTAAACACATTTTTATATTTTTAGGTTGTTGATTCACCATTCTTAACCTATTCTAAACCTATAAATACCAATGCAATGAACTTGATGTCATATCAAGAGAAAATAACTGTGTTTACTTCACTGCCTTTGATCAAAGGTGTCAAGGAATTGTAAGTGGATTAATTTATCAAGCTAACTAGCTAATGAACTGTGTCTTTCCCCAAGGAGAGGTTACAATATTTCAATTGATAATAATACATGGTACCCACATATACACAAGAACAAAACAGAGAAAAAAATATGGGAAAAAAGAATCACAAATGATGGAAAAATTACTACATTTCCGGTGTTTAATAGACATCTGGTGTAAGTTAAGCCCAAAATCTATGTTAAAAATATTTTATGCCAAAATAAACTTGTTATTCTTTCTATGAATTTTAGCACAAAGGGATATATTATTTTCTATTATATTCATTTTCTTCCCAGTAAGAAAAGCAAATTCAATTTGTCAAAAAGTAGTTCAGTTGAATGAAACATTTTAAATAATGAGTAATATTTTTTTCCAACAACTTAATGCAGTAATCAAAACCTATCCAATTTGGAGATTTGAAATTAGCTTTTTCTAAGATTATGTAGATACAAGACTTTAGTGGTATATTGAAATGAAAAAATATGATCAAAATACTGTAGCAGAAAAATATTTTATATCTAGTGAAGTTTTGCCACTCAAATACTACACCTAAAAGTGATGTTCTAATTTGTATATCTGACACTAAATGTTAATGGATTTAAAGCAATTTGCTTTTTGAGTGAAGGACCCTAATCACGTTTATCATTTGACTTTAATGAAAATAGAAGTGTTTCAAACTCATGACTTTAACATTGGAACAGCATAGTAACAGAAAAGGGAATAAATGAACACCTGTTATATTATTACAGTGATGGGAAAATGTGGGTATGCTCAGACTCGGACAAGGTTTGTTATCTAACACAAGGTGTACAGTAATCCATGGTGTTCAGACACAATGATCAACATTCCATTTGAATGATGGGATATATTAACAATAACAATACGTGTTTCTATTCACCTTTGCATTTTCAATACATGGGCATATTGCCCACGCTGCACTAGCTTGAACTTCTGGATTCTGATTTTTTAAAAGTGACCACAAAAGACGTACTCCATCAAGTCTGTCAATAATTCTGAAAATAAAACATAGCTAAAAAAATGTTTGAACTATAAAACTAGCTAGAATAACTCACTGGTAATAATAAAAAAGTTAACAAAGGAATTCTACTTTTTGTCATCAATCATCATTTCATTAATGAATGATTTTTAAGGTAAAATGGTTTTGGAAAATGAATTTTAAGGAGTATAAGTCTTACCCCATGTTGTCTTGTTCAGTGGCACAAGCTCCAACTGCCTTTGTTACATTAACCAAGAGAGCTTGATTAGTGCCTGTCAGAAGATTGACCAATGATGGGATACCATTAGTCTTACGTATGACAGAACGATTTGAAGGTTCTTGGGCTGCGCATTCTCCAAGGGCACCAACAACGTTAACTAGAACCTTTGAACGTTAAGAAAATTTAGAATGCAAACAAAGGCACTGTACACTTTGAAAGTATGGGGAAGGAAGATCAGGTTGTTGTGGGTACCTACATTTTACTTTAACCCTTCCCTAAGCTTAACTTCAACCACAGTAAGTCAATTCAATTTCAAGAAAAAAACAAGAACTATCATTATCACGAGAGCAATTAGAAAATGCTAATAATTGCGCTTCATTGGAGTGAGACAATCATTTTGAGGTCTCAGTTCAGTGATACTGGCAGATACCCATCAAAATGATAATTAAATAATACATTAATTTAAGTTGTTTCTAGAGACATTAACTTTCAGACATGATTATTGGTGACAATCATTCTGGGGTTTTAAACCTTGCAAAATACTATTTTTTTTTACAAATTAGGTTTACTTACAATTAAAATAAGAAAAGAACCCAATACGCCTTTTTCATGAAATGGAAGACATCTTTGATCGATGACAAACAATGCTGTGCAGGGAAGCTTAACCAACAGAAATACCATAGCGTTTTCAGGGGATTTCAGGACACCATGATAATTAAAAAATGTTATATGAGAACAAAAATTAACATTTTACTGTAAAAATGTTGTTCATACGACTGTCCATTAAGGAGTTACCATTTTTAAATTAACATGTTGGTTACGCTTCCCTGCACAGCTGTGTTTGTCATCCATTAAAGATGTCTTTTTGTGAAAAAGGTGTATCCAACCAAGTTTACCTCTTCTGGTTGGTCATTAAGCAAAGCCACCAACATTTCAATTGCTTTCAATTCCTGAAACCTTTCCACATTCTCAGAACTCATTGCACATTTCCAGATGGCTCCAGTGGCAGCTGCTAGCAATTCCTTGTTGTCCGAGTTATTGAGTAAGGCAACTAACGGATCGAGTCCACCATAGAATCGCACAAGATCTCTTGTTTCTTTCTCTTCAGCACATTTAAATATGGCACTTGCACAGTGCATCTGTAGCTCTTGATTTTCAGTGTTCAGGTTCTTTACTAAATCCTCTATCATACCTTCAGTACGAATAGCTAGTCTGTAACTTGCCTGGCAAAGAGGAGTAATATAAATATAAACATTATTAGGCCTAAAAAATGAATATGTTGGCAATCAGGATTGATTAGAGAAGTAGTAAAAAAGATATGATTGAAACCTGTGAGAAATTGATTGTTCTAATTGACATGGACATGAAGTCTCTTTCAGGTCAATGGAGTTTCTAAAACTGAATGGTACATTATTTCCTTGTCTAAATATGATGCTAAAAATATAATAACAAATTATTCAGAATTATTTTTGCATATTTTTTCTATTTCTAAGTCAATAATAATTAAAGTTTAATTACATAAGTTTCTTATTTATTGAATCTGATAAAAACTACTGTACAAAAACACATTCAAATTGATACTGTAAAGTGACAGACAACTGAATATGTTGGACTCAAGGGAAAATTTGTGTTGAGTTTGTGACAGTCTTACCTCAGATGCACATTCCTGAAGGCTTCCAACCACTGGAATCAGCATGTCTTCATGAGGTGACTTAAGTAGTCTTGCAAGAAGTGGGATTCCACCAGCCTTACGAATAGCTAACTTGTTACGAGTACTCTTGCTACAGCTCCACAAAGCCAAAGCGCCGCAGCGAGCTACTTCCACATCCTTTTCAAATTCATCTGTCATTGGCATGGACCCAAGAGGTGCACAGTCAAGTAAAGAAACCTAAATGAAATATGCTTACTAATGAAACTGTACTACAAAGAAAAAAAACAAGAGCACAGCATACATAGTCAATGATACAAGGTGTGCCCTGTCAGTGTCAGGTTAAAAAAAAAAAAAAAAGATAAACATTAGGAAGTATTAGGAAGTTTTCACCCGAATAGAAAATATAAAAATAAATATATATTGTAGATTTTTAAAAACTAATCCCTGAAAAAAATGTAATTTAAAGCAAAAAAGTAATTATTGTCTGTCAGAAAATGGTTTTTGGTTAAAATTAACCGTTTCATTTGTAGTTTTATAAGTAACTGAAATAATTTTTTTTTTTAAACTGCAAAATGGCCTATTTAAAGTCTGATTTTATTTTTCATTAACCTTTATTTTTCGGGTTTCTGAAAATTAATGTTTTTGTTGAGATATGCCAATTTAAAAATTTCTTATAGAGCTCTTTTCCACGTTAATCAAAGCGCTTCACATATTTTGATTTAGAAAATAATAAAATTTTTGAGATATAAAAAATAGAGATCTCAATAATTTAAAATTACATATACGAAATAATTATATATTTAAAACTACTTGGGAAATAAATACATTTTAAGTGGGCGTTTAAACAAAAAAAATGATTTAGCCTTTCTAATTTGTGCTGGAAGAGCATTCCAAAACACAGGCCATACTTGAAAAATGCAGGATCACCTGAAACATGCCAAGTAATTGGATTGTACAGAAGCGTGGTATTATTCTCTCAGAGAGTGTCTGCAAGCAATGTTGGTAAAACGTTAGGACACTCTAGGATTTTCCCAAATGTAGGGAGATTGGATACTGAGCGGTAATTATCAAGCATGTTAACATCGAGAGTCTTTTTTAATAGTCGGAGTAACTACAGCCTCCCTTAAATGTAGTGGGAACTCTCCGTTAGCATACAAGCAGTTGGCAATGCAAGTAATGACTGGGGCAATTTGATCACAGCATTCATTTAAAAGCCAGGTAGGGAGAGGGTCAAGTGGGCACGATTTGTTTAGGAGTTCTTTGATAATGTTGATAATGTCATTGACTTCATGAGTGGAATGGAAGGGAGTACAATAGATCAATTGTGAGTATTGGAACACTATCTACAACATTCTCATCTAACCTAATTTGATCTTTGGTAATTTGCAGTAAAATTTTTATTTTGCTAACTAACTTCATGCACGGTCTGAAAATAAAAAAAAAAGAAAATAACAAAAAAGAAGCTAAAATGGCTATCGCCACCAACTGCCAACTTAGTTGAAATGAGGAAGTTGCAAAGTGATGACTCACCAAAACGCTAACTTACTTTACCGCCGACAGTTAAAACTATATCGTAAAGGCCTGCTAAAAAAATATTGTAGGCAAATTCAAAAAATTAAAAAATAAACAATTTAAAAAACTTGTTATTGTCCAATTTCATACGCAATACATACAATTGGAAATATGTCGAAATTATACCTATCGCGGTACACATGGAACAACTAGGATGAGTAACCGACGCGGAGTTGGTGACATGCGTTTATGTTGTGTCTACCTATACCAGAAATAACCACAATTTATATATATGCCATTTTATCGGTTACTTTCTTTCTCGTTTCTCGTTTTTGCTTCCAAGAAATGGTTATTACGCACTTAGCTTATTTACTTGCAGCAGAAAAGTGCTCTAAAAAGAATGTTTTCACATTAATTAAATAAACACAGTGAGGTTTATAATTTTGAACAATAAATGAATTTAAAAAAAGTAATAATTTACCAATTTTTTAATACCACCATGTTGTCTGACTGTTCGCCTGGCCCGTCGGAACTTGGCTACATTAGCAATTGTCTCAGCAGCTAAACATTTCAGGTCTTTGCTAGACGATTTTAAAATGTCTACCATTGTTTGAAGTCCTCCAAGGTCAGCTATTGCCTTGCGAATTTGTGTGTTCTTCGAGATCTCTTTTAAAATTTTTAAGGACCCAATCTGTGAAGTATAATTTGTCAAATTGTAACTACAAGTATTATATACGGTACATATCCATATCAATAATATACAAATAATGAATAATTATGGGTTCAATGGTGAGAACATTTCATGTTTCTGCTCATTTAATGAACAAAACAGTATTTGTTTTATAACACACCTACTGTGTGTTGCTAGGCCTAAGTTTTTTTTTTAATGATTGCAACTTTTTGTTGTTCTCACATATAGTACATTTGACTGTTTTTTTTAGTACTGTATTATTATTTGTACCAAAAATGAATCTAGTTCAGATTCATTCAGTAAAAAATGCCACATTTAATTTAGGTAGTGCCATAGGATTTTAACAGGGATGTGATTATGATTTCATTATTTTTCAGATTACCAGCGTATAACGGAAGATAGATTAATCAAACTAAATATTGAACAGCACATGATGTGTAATACCAATCAAATGGTAGGGATACATCCAGGTGTGTTAAAATTTATAATCGCATCATTTCAGTATAAACTTAATTTTTAGAAGACATGATCTCAGACTCCTAATCAATTTTGGACTAGTGTTATTACTACAGTAGGTCAGCAAGTTTATCCATTGGTCAATGTAATTTAAAAAAGGCTCTTATTGTATGTGTCTAAGATTTATTTAGAGAGAAAGAAAAGCGGGATAATTACTAATAAAAAGAAACCACTATCGTAACTGGATAAAAGGGTGAGGTAATAGTACAATATGGTATACCGGTATTTCGTTTATAGATGTATTAAAACTGCCATCCCATAATGTAATGTAAAGTACAGAATATATTTTGTGTCAATGAAACATTATAGATTTGTCTGGCTGAGGATATATTTCCTAAATTCTTGAACTCTGTGAAAATCCATTTCTTTTTCAAAGACAATTTAATTCTAACCTCGATATTTTAACAGGTCTAATCAATAACTATAAAAAAGCTAATCATAAAAACTTCAAATATAATGAGAAAATAATCCTATGACAGTGTTATAGACACATCAATATTTTACAGCGCTGTTGAAAACAAAATCAAAAATCATATTAAGAAAGGTATCACAAAATTATTTTTCAATCTTAAATTGAATTTAAAGGCCAGGTGCGGGCAAAACATTTCTATTGATCATACATTCCAATAATTATCGATCTATAGTTTCCCCTATGTTTCATAATTTTTGGGATTTTATTTGTGTTAAGGGAGGTTTTTGAAAATTAGAACTTTCATATCAGTGGGGGGATAGTTCAAATTACACAGTAAAATCTCTATTCTTTTGTACACAAATTTTGAAAATAGAGAGGCATTTTAAAAAGCTATGAAAAATAAACGGTGTGGTAAAAAATGTTATCAGATGACTAAATATAGGTAATATAACTTGAATTTTACATTTCTGGTATTTTTATTCAACTTCAGAATTTTATTTTCATGCTATAGCAAAAATTATCCACCGTATATCCACCATCTATTTTCACCTTCTAGGGAGTCACCAGACATGTTATTACATTATTATTATTACACTACCTAACTACTGAAAAAAAGTTTTTTTGGCAAATTTTGTATTTGACCATATTAGGGGAAATTCATGGTTTTTCATCTTGATTTCTGTTACAAATATTTGATTTATGTACAATTAACCAGATATTATATTTAAAATTCATGCCTGTACCTAAGCTTTAAAATATTGGCAAGAAATGATGATAACAATCTGTACAATGATTCAAAAACCTATTGTATATAGCTACATTTTTTAGCATAAGGTATTTATTGTTTTTGACTGCAGGAAAAGAAAAAAATAATAGTATGGGTGCAGTACAAATTTTGCGGGAAAAAAGTATAGGAAAATTTTTTTCTTTTTTTTCTGATAGAGTATACCATATAGAATGTCAGAAAAAAAATCCCCATCCCAGGGTCTTGGGGAAAATTTTTTACGGCACTTTTAAATTTTGGCCTATATAACACACACAAATGCCTATTAACACACACAAATACCTATATATAGGGGATAGGGAAAACCAATTCACGTTTTGTTTAACTTGGAGTTGTGTTATGATGATTAAAATTAGCTGAGGCTTACTTTAATAACTACTTCTCATAGTAGTTGATAAATCGAGTCGGTAACAATGACATCATCATGCCAGAATCCAATATGGCGTCCAATTTGGCGGAAAAAACAGGGTATTGCCAAACCCCTGGAAACCTCCAAAATAACATAGCAAACCCCCACCGAACCAACATAAAAGTGATTGAATCATGTAGTGTACGACCCACTGGGTATATCCATGTAAAAAAAAAATTACATTTCTACTGTTAACTACTTATTTTTGGGGCAAAACATCATTTTTTGGTCAAAAATGATTGCTAAACCCTGCAAACCTCCTAAAAAACATAGCAAACCCCACCGAACCAACATAATAAAAGTGATTGAATCATGTAGTGCACGACCCACTGGGTATATCCATGTTTTAAAAAAATAAAATTTCTACTGTTAACTACTTATTTTTGGAATAAAACATCATTTTTTGGTAAAAAATGATTGCTAATTTGTAACCAAAAAATGACGTTTTATCCCAAAAATAAGTAGTTAACAGTAGAAATTTTTTTTTGTTTACATGGACATACCCAGTACACTCCATGATTCAATCACTTTTATGTCGGTTCGGTGGGGTTTTCTATGTTTTTTTTTTAGGTTTCCAGGGGTTTGCGGGGGTTTAGCAATACCCTGTTTTTCCCGCCAAATTGGACGCCATATTGGATTCTGGCATGATTATGTCATCGTATCGACTTGATTCATCAACTACTATGAGAAGTAGTTATTAAAGTAAGCCTCTACTAATTTTAATCATTAAAACACAACTGCAAGTAACAAAAACTGTTAATTTAATTTGTGTATGTTAATAGGAATTTGTGTGTGTTATATAGGCCAAAATTTAAAAGTGCCATAAAAAATTTTCCCCAAGACCCTGGGATGGGGATTTTTTTTCTGACATTCCATATGGTATACTCTATTAGAAAAACCAAAAAAAAATTTTCCTATACTTTTTTCCCGCAAATGTGTATAATAATTGTTCTGCACCCAGGCTATAAGAAACAAGAATACAATCTATAATGACATCTAATCTTTAATTTTAATAACTAGATGGTATGCTCACTTCGCTAGCGTACCATCTAGGTCGTGCCCACAGATGGTTCTCGAATACACAGTAATTTCGGCGTAAAAAAAAAATTTTTTATAAAATGTATGACTGCAGGACTATATTTATATAACATTAACACCTAAATAAATTCCTGTCATTTGATTGGACGATTGTGGGTCACATGGCGTGCAATAGTACGCACTATTAAACGATCGTTTAATAGTACTTTTTGAAAAAATTTTGTGTACGAAAAAAAAAACGTCTCGCGGATGAAAAAAAATCTAGTACACAAATTACCCTATGATATGGCTCTGTACTGTGAAATACAACAGCGCCACCTGTCGTCTGGTCTCAGTTTCATTTGTAAACATCACCGCGAGATATGTAACAGCAGCAGATATTTGTGTACGATTTGGACATAGGCCTATATGTACTATTTCATTCAAAAAGGCATTTAAATTAGCTTTAGATCGTTTTTAGGATTTTGATTAATTAATGGGGACATCCCTACATAGTACAAGACGTGGAATTGTTGGAAAAACCATAATTAGCCTAGATAAGTTCCAATTGTCTGTCGAAGTTTTGCCTTTCATTCAGTAAAGCTAGTACTAGGCTACTAGGTCTAGCCTGGGCCATGCTAGTATTAGGCTAGGCCTAGTCTAGGCGTTTTAGCCTTGCTAGGCCTAAGACTGTTTGGTCGTTTGTTGACATAATTAACACTAAAGTAGGTGTGTTTATAAAATCCATATAAATATAACATTTAATATAATATTAAAAACCAAATGTTACTCTTTTTAATCAATGTGAATGAAATATAGGCCTTTGACTAGGGCTATACCTCACCTTATTTGATTCAAATGACAGGAATCTATTTAGATGTTATATAAAACAAATAATGAATGTTTTATATTCGTGTAATGGTACAAATAATAGCATTTGGTGAATGATGAAAGGTTAATATCAACTCGGCTGTCGCCTCGTTGATATATAACCATTCATCATTCACCTCATGCCATTATTTGTACCATTACACTCATAAACATTCATTATTTGTATAATATTATAAATAGACACGATGATTTATGTAGTCAACTAAAATTAGCACCCTGGGAATTACTTCCGAAAGAGAAACTTGTCTTTGGACTCATTTAAACAAACCCAATTTGTGTTTTGTGTGTAAAATTAGGGTTGAGGGATCGGGAAGAGGATATGGGTACAAAGAAGAACAATTTTTAAATATACTCTTTATCTACTCAGTAACAAAATATGTTTTTCATGTTTAATAGGCCTATAAATAATATACCACTTGATACTGTAACACATTCGTTCAACCTAAATTCATTTTAATTGTCAAAAACTAATTATCTAACTCCATTTAATTAGTAAACAGGGTTACATGAGGTGGTAAAAATCGAGTAAATATTCTAGAAGTAACGCGTGATTTACCGAATTTTGCCCTTACGTAAATTTATATATAGATACATATTTTGTATTATTGTATAATATTATAATAGCACTAACACAAAACTTTGTCCCCTTTGACTGCCTGCCAATTTCAATGTTTTTACCTTGCTGATTGAAACTACGTATGTGATCTGATTGATATGTAATAAAGACTAAAAGAATCAATATGATTTTAGTTTTACAATGAGTACCAAAAATGTTATCTAAATAACAATATGTAATAGTACTTATAGTATAGTACCACTTTTTGAGTTTTTCGTGCAACATATTCGCTATTTTTTGCAAGACATCACAATATCAAGATATCGATCAGGGGCGGATCCAGGATTATTTTTGCGGGGGGGCACACGCGATCGCAGAGACCAAATACACTGGGCGAAGCCCAGAAAAAAAATGCATTTTAGGGTGTTTGAGATCACTACTAACGCACTCTGATTCGATCATCTGTTGCACACCTCTCACCTATTCACCGTTCCGAACTTCAGGGTGGCGAAAGTATTTTTACCAAAGACTTTCTCTGAAAATCCGAGTGAGGGCGTCCTATTTCGTCCCATTTTAGGGGAGCATTATTATGAATATGCATTTCTGTGCTCGCCTTCTGAATGAACATTTTAGTACGCTGCGCTTTCCTAATGAATTGCCGATTCTTACAAATAGGGATGATATCGCTTTGTTGTAACTACGTATTGGTCCCTGGATGTAGCATGACTCAGATATCGACGCCCGCGGCGGCGTAAGCTGGCCCAACTCCTAAATATAGAATTGTAACTTTAATTAATTCGTACAAAGGGACACCACCAGGGTAGTGCGTAACTACTCGCTTTGGCCCTTGTAACCAGCGGTGGCGTCAGGATCTTTCCGACGCGGGGGCTAGATTTCCCGACGGAGGGGCTATACGAGCGAAGCGAGCATCGCTAGGCTGGGGCCAGGGGACCGGTGGGGTCCAGGGGCGACGCCCCCGGGAGCAACGCGTTATAGCGTAATTTGAGGCCGTTTTAATCAGATTTAGGGTAGCCAACTTTTTTCATTTTGTATGGTATATAGATAAAATACTGTGCGATAAAACACATTGCACGAGATCCGATGCGATGACTGTTTAAATCCATTCTTTCAATTTTAAAAATGAAGTTTAATATGCCTATCATACAAACTATACGCGAACGTAAAACTTCCCACTTACCAAGATTTATATCATTATAATCACAGAGGCGTAGGCAGGTTGCTGTCTGGTGGGGGTGCAAAAATTGTAAATGCGCGAGACTAACACTCATGGGCTGATCTGTAAGAACATTTTGAAAAATAGAGCTGCTAGGTCCCCGGAAATTGCAATTATACATTGATATATGAAAACAAATTACAAGTCTATCAGAGAACCAGCCCACCGAGGTTGAGATAGAGCATTTAAACAAGTAGAGTTGTTAGGTCCCCGGAAATTGGATTATAGTATTTTTAAAAAAAAGAAACAAAATACATACGTCTCCAGGACCAGCTACCATTTCTGCCAAGAAAATTGTGAAAAATAGAACTGCTAGGTACCTGGAAATTGCATTTATAGGCCCATATTGATAAATGAAACGAAATTATAAGTCTACAGGACCAGCCCGCTTTGGATGGTTGGGTGAAGCTAAGAATATTTTGAAAAATAGAGCTGCTAGGTCCCTGCAAAACATTGAAATACGAAACGAAATTATAGGTCTACAGGACCAGCCCACCATGGCTGGGATGGAGCTAAGAACATTTTGAAAAATAGAGTTGCTAGGTCCCGAAAATTAACGTATTATACTTCGAAGCATAACAAAAAATATACCGGTACGTCTCCAGAACCATCCCTAACATGGATATGGAAACAAAATTGAAAAAAAAAGAGAGCTCTATGTTCCCAGACAATGCACTAACTGTATATTGTACATCGAAATATGAAACGAAATGTATAAGTATCCTTGACCAGCTCTATAATTGGGGACGATTGAGCTAAGACAATTTTGAAAAAAAACTTCAAAAACTACACTTATGACTTAAAAAAAATTCAGGCCTAAAGGCCTAAAAAAGTGCCCCCTTTTACCTTTATTTGGAGGGGAATGCGTCCGCAAGCGTAGACCATTTTCCTTCGTTTATTTCCGTTTATTTCCCAGATGTGAATCGGGAATTTCGATGTATGATGATGAGCAGTTCATGACATACAGGACATTGGAAATGTAATAACTTAATAAGATGTTGGAAAAATGTTTGTTTAGTGCGAGTGTTAGGCGAGCCTACAGTGAAACGTCTATTTTAGGTACCCCACGGTACAGGGTTAATCGTAAATAAAAAAAACAATAGATCGCGAACATAATTCGTAACCTTTTGCTGTATAGCGTACGTCGATACACAGTTCACAACGTAACGCTTCGGTAAAGTTCGCCTGGATACTAACAGTACACATTCTGGTCCCTGGATGGAACATGATATCACGCGTAAACCGCAATGGGCCGGGCCCAATGTTAAACGATTCGTACAAAGAGACACCGCCAGACAAGTGCGTACCTATTGTTTATTAGATCGCCGGCAATAATGCATGCAAAAAAGTGTAATAGCTCTCCGTCCGACGTACTAAAAAAAATGGAACGTCGCGGTTTTCTAGGCGCTGAAGCTACGAAGTGAACGCGAATGATTTTTACTGTATATTATATTCCCCGACGAAAAGTACTTGCGTACTCGGGGGAGGGGGGGGGGGTCTCTTATTTTATAGCAAAAATATCGCAGGATAGCCTAAATACAATATTATTATTATACAGGAATACAGTAGTAGGTTAAATGATGTTGCACCTTCTGTTTTTTGGACATGATGAATAGTGTGTGTCACGCAGACTGGTGTCACGACGGTGGAGGCAGCAAGCAAATCAAACTTGTTACACAGTACGTGTGCTTGGTTGTCGCTTGGTTTTGTCTAAACAAATATCAAACGTGTCTGTTGAGCTATCGTATTTCGGCAATAAAACAGATTGACAGAAGAAGTTATCCAGTTTCTAATCTAAAAACTTTTTTTTTTACTTTTTCATTTACAATTTTTTCCGTGTTGATGACGGGGGAGAGGGGGGGGGAGAGAGAGACGGGCCCCCGTGGCCCCCCCTTGAATCCGCGCCTGTCGATACAACAACTAAGAAGTAAACGCTACTTACACGGCATCGATAGGCCTATATAAACACGTTATTCCTATATATTACATTTTAAAAATTTTATAAATCACTGGTCAAAGTTTTGCCAAAATCCAGACAAAAGACAACAGGCCTCGTCAGTGACTAGGCCTAGGGCTAAGCCTACAGTAAACTGATAATAACCATACCATTACCAAACATATCCATTGTGATAAACTCGGTCACAATAAAATTGAAAGACTTCATATTCAAAATAACATTATTTTTTATTCAGATAATAATCATGCCAATAATCCACAAAAACCCTTGCAAATGGTTTGTCCTATAGCTAGCTATCTACAGTACAGATAAAAACTACTGCAACTTTTGCCACGTGTGCGGTCGCGTGGTGGTTGCGTGGCGTAGCATTCGTAGTGCGTAGGCTACGCGCAGCATTTGTAGCCTACGTTGTGATCAACTGTGTGTGGGAATTCCCCAAACTCAACTGTCACCGTGTAACTGTGTACACATACATCGGCGATGGCTAAGCAGGCTATGAAAAGTTCGAATAAATAGAAATGATACGATTGTTTCGCCAATACAATAATATCATCATCATTAAACATACTTGAAATTCAAATTTTTCTAAAGAAAATAGCAATTCTAAACTGCTCAAAGCCAGCCTAGACGGGAAAAGTCTCATTAACTAGGCCTACTGCTGACTGTACATTCACATTCATTGCCGGCCAGTATTGTACAAAATTTATTGATGACGGACCGTTATGACTACCTTCCATTATTACTATACTAGTAACAGTATTAGTAGTAGGACTAAAATTACAAGTTATTTTTTTATAAGTAATTAATACAGTACAGCACGTCAGTATATTTCATTTAAACAAAAAATATCCAGGCTAGAAACTGTCGTAACTGTACATCAAACTCCATTATTAACTATTGTAACAACAACCTGCAGCAGAGGATCGGTGGAGGGTCAAATAACAGGTCATCAGCAAAGAAGAGGATCGGAGGACACATAACATGTGCTTGCCTGATCTTGTTGATTTGTTTTTTAGTCATTTAATTTAAAATACGCAGGACTTTATTTAAAAGTTCAACTTTGAAAATTCAAAATTGAAGGGTAAACAAAACATAACAAGTACAGTTTAGAGAGAGTATCCATCCGCGGATCATAAGCATGTGGATATAAACACACTGGGCAAACGAATTACGAATGGAGTGATCCGTCTCGATTTCCATTGGAACAAAAATAATATCGTACTTGTATTCTATTATTTTGACATTTACAGTATTTAAACAGTCCATATTATCCCATAGAATATCCCATAGGATATGAAATTTACTCCAATCGGCATTTGCGAAAACGTGAATGGCTAGTGTGAGCGTAGACTGTACTACCACATGTTTGGCTAATACCACAAATTCACTAACTAGATGGTGCCTGCCAATTGGACATTTAACTTTTTTTGTATATTTAGCAATACAATAAATATTTGTACCAAATTTCAGTTAATAAATAGTAATGCTTCTTTTGTAGAAAAAGTTAAAATATAAAATTTAAGTCACTTACCATACATTTGATCTCGCCAGTTTCTAACAGATTAATGAGAACCTCTAGACCACCGACATCTCTAATAGCAAGTTGACATGTTTCTTGACCCAAATTAAAATCCCGCATGGCACACAAAGCAATAATTGTAGCAGTCTGATTGCCTCCCTAAAACAAAATTAATACAAGATATAGAATACATTGTACATTAATTTACATTGAATATCTCTTAAAGGATATTCAATGTTAAACATTATCTTAACTTTACAGTTTGGTACTCTCATACCACAACTACCAGGACATAAGATGCAAGTAGAGCAACTACCAGGACATAAGATGCAAGTAGAGCAACTACCAGGACATAAGATGCAAGTAGAGCAACTACCAGGACATAAGATGCAAGTAGAGCAACTACCAGGACATAAGATGCAAGTAGAGCAACTACCAGGACATAAGATGCAAGTAGAGCAACTACCAGGACATAAGATGCAAGTAGAGCAACTACCAGGACATAAGATGCAAGTAGAGCAACTACCAGGACATAAGATGCAAGTAGAGCAACTACCAGGACATAAGATGCAAGTAGAGCAACTACCAGGACATAAGATGCAAGTAGAGCAACTACCAGGACATAAGATGCAAGTAGAGCAACTACCAGGACATAAGATGCAAGTAGAGCAACTACCAGGACATAAGATGCAAGTAGAGAAATACATCAGACCAAGTGACCATGTTGGACCTTTGTAAAGCATACTCCTACCATAATGGTACAGTATAACTTCTTTGAATATTTTTTCCATAGCATCTGTACATCATAAAGCACAGTACATCGTATGACATCATACTGTTATTCAGTATTTGAATATCAATTATCTTATTACTCAGTTTGTTATTTCATAAATATGACAAAAGAGATGACCTGAAGCACAATTGCACTGGCATGCAAATATTGCTGAAGGCATGTGGATTGCTATTAGGAATTTCTTATTTCCTCTCACTAAGAAGAAAGAATATTGTATTTACCTTAAGATATTTAACAAGTTTTTGAATCTGCCAATATTCAGAAGGTAAATCTGAATTTTGTTCTTGTCGTCTGTCTGGGGTATCTTCCTCCTCCTCACTCTCTGATGAACTATCACTATAAAACTCATCCTCAAGAAGAGCCGGTGTCTTCTGTTTGCGATCACTGTACAATATAAAAGAAACATCACTATTTTTCTTATCTCGTTATGAAGTGTTGGCATAACCTTAAACTCAAGCACACCTTCAATCGTGGCCAATGCAACCACAACCAATGTTTCTCCTTTTGTATAGGTAAATCAATGTAAGCTTAACATTTAAGGCATCAAGGTAAAAACAAAAATAGAGGATTTAAAGAAGTATCAACATTTTTAGGTACTATAAACATTGTGTATAATAGAATGAGCCAATGATCAGAATGAATTTATCGATGATAACGACAAATGTTTGTTAATCTTAACACATATATATGTACTTTTGCTCTCTACTTTTGGTGGGTGCCATTTTTTGGCATCACAGTTTTAAGCATCATAAAGATTATACTGTAGTAGATGTCTGAGGATAAAATCATCATTACATAGTTTGTCTGGATAACCTCTTCTCTGATCTTTCTTTCTTGTCTTTATCTTTTTTTTCTCTACTCTGTCTATTCATTTCCTCATTCTTCCAGTTGAGTGTGGCATTGGTTCTAGCAACTGTTGCACCTTTCTTTCTTTTTGTTGTCTAAGAGGTGAATTAAAAAGGTTTATATTTACAAACATAATGTTAATCTCTTGGGAGACAATTTGTATATTGTTTTGCTACTGCATCCATACACATCAAAATGACTGGAATGGACTGGAATTGTATAAGAAATATTATAAACTACATTTGAAAACCAAGTGGAGAGTAGGGCGGATTGCAAAATAATCTAAATTGTATTGGGAAGGCTTTAAACAACATCTGAAACCTACCATGGCAAGAATTTGCTAGTCAATATGTTTATTTTAAGTTTTAATACTAAATTCCAAAAAAATGTTTTGAATGAATTAAATGAAATTTATATATTTATATATTTTAAAGTTGTATACTTCTTCATCCCTACCATGAACAAAAACATAAAGAATCCACTTGGTTTAAGATCTAACTCAGTATTAACACTTTGACCGCCAGAGGTTTCTCCAGTTAGAAACTGCCACCGCCAGCGTTTTTAGCCCAATTCGATGTTTTTATTAAAGCTGATTGAAACTATGTATGTGATCCGATTTATATGTAATTTAGACTAAAATAATCATAAAGATTTTAGCTTTACAATGGTACCAAGAACGTTTTCGAATCGCAATATGTAAATCGTAATAGTAAAATAAAATTACCCACTTTTTTAGTTTTTCGTAGTTTCGCGCAAGAAAGTCGAGATATTCGCGATTTTGTGCAAGAAATCACAATATGAAAATATCGCCCGGTGAGATCAACAAACAACCAAAAAGTTACTTACATGGCACATATAGGCCTATAAAAACAAGTTATCACTATTGAAAAATGTATTAAATTTTATAAATCATAAATCTTACATCAATGTTTCGCCAAAATCCTCATAGTAATGACACCAGGCCTAGTTAACCAGGCCTAAAGTTGGTCCGGAACCAGTTTACGACTAGGCCTAGCCCTAGGCTAGCCTGTACTGTGGGTTAAACTGATGATAATATCCATACCATTTCTAAACAAGTTTTTGCGTGAAACCCGGTCACTTCAGTGAAACACCAAAACAATTAGGGTATACATACAATAAAAAAATTAAAGACTTCATATTGAAAATGACTCCATTATTTTTTATTCAGAAAACAAATCCACAAAAACCTTTGTAATGCTTCGGCGGCATAGGTAGCGCGCGACCGATACACAATGCGCCAAGCCATCGCTCTACGCGCTACTGTGATGCGCGGTGTATGTTTTTTTGACAGGTACCATTTTGACAGTCGTTCATAACCAGATTAGTTACTTTCAAATAGTAAAATATTGACGGTCCAGACCGAATATAGTGTCCATATTTATAGTATAAACCAATAATTTACCTTTTACCGGATTTCGTAAAAAAACGCGAAAGACGAAGATCTTCGTGCTTGGCAGTCAAGCGTTGTGTTTCCAAACACAAAGATCAAAGTGTTAAACTTAAAGTATACCTGTTTACTGATTTTTTCTATTTTCTTGTCTTCCTTCTTTTCTTCAAATCCACGTTCTGTCATATCACCATCAATTTCATCATCTGAAGCTTCAAAATGTTCTTCTTTCTGATCCTCTTTGAGCTGAAATTCTTTGCTGGCAATTATTTCTGCAAATTTAGGACTCTTAGTTTTCAACAGGGCAACAAGATCCTTGTAGATATCACCAACTCGTTCATAGCTTTGGTCATTAGATTCACCCTCGATGCCCTTTACAAAAATGATCAATAATATTTTTTTATAAATTTTACTAACAAATCAGAATTTGAGCTGTAACTCTGTTTTAAGAGGCACATAAACAATTTATTTTTCAATATTATCAATATGAGTTTACCACCACCACTCCGTACACCAAAAGAGAGCATGTTTCTATGAGCATTCTATTATTATAGTGTTATACATTGAAATAGGTGGTATCCTAATAATACAATCTTTCTCACAACCCATTTTAATTAAGGTCTTAGCCCACATAATATCATCTACTGCAAACTGTATTGTAAAGGCATATTATGCCTTTACAATACAGTTTGCAGTAGATGATTTTTCTATTTTTAGAGCTTTAGTTCTATTTTATTTTCAACTGAGGGCGACAGTGTACTAGTTCACTACGCATTCCTTAAAACAATACCTTATTGATGTATACACCAGCAGTATTGGCAATGACACTAAGCTCTTCCCCATCCAGTAGCAAGATGTTAAGGCAGCAGATATCGCCATGAACTTGACGCCATGGTGGTGCACGACAACCGTTATCAAATACGTAGTCAGTAGTAAATGAAATTCTTTCCAAAACACTTCCACTATCAGCACCACAATACCGCTTTAGTAGTGCAACCTCACTATTTATTTGCTGTGGTGTTAAGCGCACTTCTCTATAAAAAAAAAAAATTATTTTTCCCTAAATTCTGTTAGTCAGTTCTCTATTTATAGAAACATATACAGTCAGTATTATACTTTAGATTTTAAAACACATTTTTTATTCTAAATTAAAGTCTGTTTTCCTGTCGACATAACGCTACGCCAAGTTGCGCTGAATTTTCAAATTGGTAAAGTTAAAAATAAAATAATGATAACAATGATCGAGCCGGACCGCTAATATTTACATCTTTTTACGCGATCATTAATGGTTTCTTGGTTCTTTCGAGCATTGCTGGGACACGCGGACGTGAAGCATTGCAAAACCAAGGTAGCCCACGCACAGCCGGGCCCGTGTGAAAATTGAAAAAGTTACAGGTTTTGATGCTGCAATCCAGCCTGGCGTGCTTTCGCTGATATCTTAATCTAGGCTTACACTAAAGACAAACATTAAATTAAATTGTTTTAATATTATAATTTAGTTTAACTTACACTTGTTATTTGGAAATACAGGTATCAGACCTTAAAAGTGTACAAACGATCGTAACGTTGAAGTTGAACTCGATTCAACTTCAACGATTGCAGATTATAACGATTGTTAACGTTGATTTTTACCCTCTTTTCCTGTAAAATCGTTGAATCCGGTCAATTCAACGCAACTCAACTTGCCGTAATGTTACATCGACAGGCTTAGGGAAATTGGGATACTATAAGGGATTACATTCACTGTCCTCAAAGATATAAATTCTGGTCACATGACAAACATACCCAAGATGCGCTACACCAAAGTCATTGTGGAGTAAAGTTCTTTGTTATGAGAAAATCATGATGTCTGATAGGTAGTGAATATGTCACAAATGCTAAATAAACTTAAAATGAGCAGTGCAACTCTGGTGCTTAGCACTTACTGTGAGATATGCTTCAGAGACTGGTTCATTAGTTGCATATCAAACTGTTGAATTAGAAGCAAAAGTCGTAGTTTACTTTCAAGTTCATCTCCTTCATCTCCACTCTCTTTCTTGGTCTGTTCAAGAAGACGAAGGGTTGAATTGTCCTCTCCTTCTATGGTGGCAAACCCGTCACCTAACATCTTAGCAGTTGGATCAGGATTAGCTGTTCAAAATAGTAATTAAATGTAATATTCTGAACATTATTTTTATCTGTGTGAATATTCAACCATATAAATAAACCAGTATAGTTACTAAACAATGTACTGTAATATTGATTTCAATTGGGATCCACAAAAGGGGAATATTTGTTGTTTGTGATTTTTAATTAATTAGAATTCAGCATTTTGAATTGAACTGCTAAAGTAGCTATAGTAAAGTACAGTAGTCTTTTAGAAAATAACTATGTGATGAATCAGTACTAATGTGTTAGGGTTTTTAATATCAGTGTATTATAGTAAATGAGTATTCAAAATTTACCTTCTAAAATTGATCTAGCTTCTCGCATCTTCATGTCTCCGGCAATTTTAAGAACATTACTAAGCTGGTTGAAACAGTACACTTTAATGTCGTAGTTTAGTTCTCCAAGTTTACGCAAAGTCAATAGTGGTTGGTCATTCTTATCTTTAGCTTCGGAAGTTACAGAATCATCGCTGAGAATGAACAATTTTAATAAATTAAATTATTTAACAACTTCATTCAATTTAATTTAGTACCATAAACAAACACACACAATTCTACCTTATTTCATAGCCTGAGCCAAAAGTTGATGGCTCAATAGTGGTCTTCCACTGCAGAGGTGATTTGAAGACAATGGCTGTTTCAGCTGGGTGTTTGGATGAGAAGCCTTCAACATATTTTATGATGCTATTTATTAGGGCTTCATTAACCGGTGAAAATTCAAGACGTCCTCTACCTCCTTCACTTACTGACGTCCACTGTGCTGCACGAGTAAGTGTCTGACCCATGGTATACCACTTCCTGAATCTCCTTAAATAAAATCATATTAACTAATTATTTCAACATTGAGTTTTAAGTAATCAGCCATGAGCTATATAGTTAACACAATCTTGCAAACTCGCTAGTAGAGGCTCAACAAACAAAATGGAAAAGGGAATAATTTCGCCACAGTAGCATAGAAAAAAACTATACAACACACCTTTTACTGCTACAAATTATTTGTTGAATTGTATAGCAAAAATACAATTACAAAACTATGTTTCTAGATTTAAAAATCCAGTTTTTTTACAGTACAGGATTGCTAATATAGAAATATTTACTGGGCTGAGGGGCATGGTTCAGATTACAGAGGGCTTTATTTTTTTACCATGCCCCAATGAAAGCCCAGTAAATATTTTGCTTTTATTCTGTACCACGCAATTTGGCTGCAGGTTTGGCTGAGGTGAATGCAAACAAGGACTTGGTTGAAGTAGGCCTAGGCCTAGTTAGTGGCACTGTTTCTCTGTAAAAAAGCAAACAAAAAAGGCCTGCATTTGATAATTCCTCGCTTCCAGATATGCAATAAATATTTCGAAATCATACTTTATTTTTTCTTCTTATTTTAACTGGCCGCTAAACTTAAGTTAATCATCGTAGGCTAGGGATAGCTAAGCAATTGTTGGGTTGTTGCGTGTGTGGATCTGATTGTATTGAAGAAGATAGAAGAAACAGACATGTGCAGTTTAGCCTGTCTAGTTTGAGCATGGCAATAACTATAGACTAACCAATCAGATGCCATGATTTGAAAGGTGCCGGTATATAACATTACAGTATGAGCAACTGTGTATACGTATTAAAATTTATAGATAAATGCTATGTTAAAGCTCAGATGCAGACATGAATTTTAAATATAATATTTGTAACAGAAATCAATATGAAAATACATTTCCCTTAAAATGGTCAAATACAAAATTTGGCAAAATTCTGCTATAAAAACCAAGAATACTTTTTTTCAGTTAGTTACTGCATGTCTGATGACTCCCTAGAAGGTGATAAAAGATGGTAGAATATACGGTGGATAATTTTTGCTCGAAGATAATATAGTTCCACATACTACAGTATGTGCTTGCATTGCAGCTTGTTACTAAGAAAAATATTAATTTTAAGTGCTAAAAAAATAGTTTTATCCCGATATGAAGCCTTTATGATTTAAAATATTTCATAGTAACATTAAACAACCCATATACCATGACAAATATCCATGTTTATACCACGAGTACAAAGTACTATTTTGTGGTATGATGTCATCGTAAGCCAATCAATTGGTTGACGCAATCAACACACCGCGGAATAATTTTATTGCGTGTGCATTCACGTTGTCTCTCATGCCTGTCCAATTACACGGGAAAATATATGTATTGAAATTCTTTGAATGACGTTTTAAATAAATACTCTTTTTTTATTTAATAAACAAGTAATATCATATTCTAAATTTTATTGAATTTTACAATGTTGATATACAAAATATATTACTAAAAACCAACAGGCAATGTATAATTTAATATTAACTTTTAATTGTACATTGTTTACCTCCGCCAAGGAGGTATATGTAATGGATCGCATGTGTCTAGTTGTTAGCAGGATTACTCAAAAAGTTATTGCAAGATGTTTACCGAAGTGAAAATACAGATAGGTGGTCAAAGACCACTCCATTAAATTTTGAAGGCAATCCGGACCATGGTCCCAATTCTGGACCAATTTTTAGTTATTATTTTTTTAGACCTGCTAGTGTTAAAAGATAGGACAGAATTTTCAAAAGACGGCAAACACGCTTATTGTAACAATAACTGAAATTGCATTTCTTTGAGAACTACTTGTCCAAAAAACTTCATTTTTGTACAAGAGGCAAGAGTTATAATTTGTGATTTGTAATTTTAAACCATAAATTGATTTCATTTAATGTACGGTACATGTTTTTTGATACGAGAAGTTTTAAAAAACTCTTTTTTTTTAATTAAGAAGAGTAGGCCTGGAGCTAGGGTTAGCATTAGTTGTGTAAATATTGTAGGTCTACTTTAGTGAAAGAGGAGCTAAGAGTTTAATAATATGAATTCAAGAGTTTAAAATCTACGGAAAATACCCACAACTGAGTATATTTTCAAAACACACGCACTCCTACTACCAGTGTCACTTTGTCTAGCTCGCACCTTGTGTGAATGCTGACGTCATCACGCTCCAAAAATACTCCATATGAATATGAATTATTTGTGTTTTATTTATGATTTTAAACACTATAATCACGTTTACATATAATACAGAATACAGAAATTTATTGGTCCAAAAGGAAATTCGTTTCGTTGACAAGCTCTCAAACAATTAATTATAAATATAAAAAGTCATGAATATAAAAATACAAGATCTTATAAAAATACAAATAAACATCGAACATAGACAAAAATATAAAAATACAGTACTATATCGTAACATATAAAAATATATAAAAAATATATATATTAGCAGTATTATACAGTTAAAACACATTACATTTTCAATCTATCTCTTAATAGTTATGTTACAGCATATATTTTATAAATGGCAAGAATTTGGAACAAATTACTTTCGAAGACAATCATGATCTCCTCTTAGTGGACGTAGCCTGATACCCGATCTGTTTAAAATGTAGTACTTATTTAGTGGGTGTGTGTGGTCATTCATAAGCATGTTAACTTTCTGTAATACTCTCAATATTCTCAGTCATGTGACCAAACTTGAGCGGCGTATCAATTAAAGTCATTACCGCAAATTGGGTACCATATTGCAAACTGGTGCACAGTTATCGCTGTATGGTACATCATCCATCCATTGTTTTTTTTTTATAAATATAGGCATAAGACAGTGAACAGACGATTGGGGCCAGGACGATCAGGGCCACAAATGATCGGGGCCGCCATTTTTTATGTGCCCGATTGTCTTATAAGTTTAGCCCGATCATCTTTATCGTTGGGCCCGATAGCCCTGTGTAAAATTATTAGATTAATAAAGGTGGCGAAAGCTAAAAAAAAACCACACCACATTTTGTCATTTGGAAATTGTATATCTGTGTCTACTATTGCAAATGTTGGCAGAGAGAGAAATTAAATATTGAGTCCCTTTTTTTATTGTTTTTTATTGTGTGAGTGTATTAAAATAATGTTCCCTTAGGTATTCATAATATAAAATATCTTATGGTGAACAATTATAAATCCAATTCGTTTTCGTGGACCCGAACGTCTTCTCTTTATTTTTACAAAGGGCCCGATCGTCTAATTATATTAGAACATCCACATAGTTGAGCCCAAACGTCCACACAGTTGAGCCTGAACGTCCGTACGCGTTGGTACCCGATCGTCTTTAAAAAGCCTGATTGACTGGCCTCGATCGTCTGTCAATCCAAAAAGACAATAGGACAAACTGGACCGCATTTTTGGTCGTCCGTGTTCTCGATTGTCTGTACTGTCAGCCACATCAGTCAGCAGCAGCCAGGCCTACTACTAGGCCCCTAGCTAGGCTAAACAGAGCAGAAAGGCCTAGCTAGCTAGTAGGCCAGGCTTATATAGAGGCCTAGCCTAGCCTCGGCCTAGGCCTATAATATCTAGTTTAGCCTTAAGGCTAGCCCTAGTAACTAGTAGTAGGGCCAGGTTACTTACTTTATCATCTGCTGATCTGTCTGTATTTAATACTCTCTAATAAGTAGAGCCTAGCCTACTAGGCCCCTAGGGCCTAGCCTAGGCCTAGTTAGTAGTACTAGGCCTACTACTACTAGCTAGCCTAGCCTAGGCCTAGTAGAGGTAGGCCTAGCTAGTAGCTAGCTAGGGGCCTAGAGCTAGGCCTAGTTAGTAGGCCATATATGGGGCGGCCTAGGCCTAGGTTAGAGCATAAACGTCAAATAGAAATGTTATTTACAATATTATATCTTACCTTTTAAATGGTTATAATAAATTAATGATTGGAAATGATATACATTGATGGTATTTTGGTTACAAAGCAGCCTGCTCTATTATTATTGTGAACGTGTTGTTATTTTTTATACTTCTTTATATGTGTTGCTAAGTAACTCGTCGACGAATGACGATCGACCGGCCATACTCGACTCCTGGGTGGTACAAGATACACATGCGCACAATATATCGCAAAGTTAGAGTAGTTAGTTTCGGAGAGGGCGCACATCATGTGGATTAATTATTACTGTAGCTTATACCGTAATATATATTCTTTGCTTATACTTTAATCGTATAAAAAGAACAAAACCCGTCCCTGCAATAGAAGAGCTTTGTTTTACAAAAATAGACAAGGTAGTACGATCCATGAATGTGACTAGACTGTCTTGATATTAACACTAGAGGGGAGGGGGGAGGGCTTGATAACCAGCGCGTCCCGTAACCATGCAGATGATAGATACCATAACAACATATTATAAGTGTTTACGTCTTTTACGATGACGTTAGAAGTGATTGTGTACTAGCAACTCAGCAACTCAATGAAGATGCTGGATTGCCCATAAGCTTTGTTTATTTAACGTGTTGATGCCCAGACAGTTGGCTGACGTCTGCCACTAGTGAATTGGAAATTCAACAAATTAATAACATAATTGATCTAGATCTATCTAGGCCTATCTATACTCACTAAAATTAATTATTGTGGTGTGGGTAGTACTTAAGTTAAAAAAGTATAGACGTTTTGAGCCTAATAATAAGGATTAAGAGCAGCCTAGCCAGGCCTACTATTATAGAGTGGTGGTATAGTTAGATTATTTTGCGATGTCTGCTTTACATTGGGAAGCACTTAGAAAGCAAAAAGTTATTGATAGGAAACACCACCAAGATCTTCAAGAAGCGGTAAGAAAACATAACAAATGTCAATAGACCTAGCCTAGCGGTCATACTAAAATCTTCATCTGGTAAGGCCCGGTATTGCCACTTGGGGCCCCGGTATCGCCTGGTAGAGGGTTTTATGATCATGAAATGATGTCAAGTACATATGTTATTAAAATGTTGTAGTCGTAATTTAACTAAACGTAAATATATATTTTTCTTTCCAGAAACAAGTTAAAAATATCATTTCATTTGTCACAACAAAACATCACTTATTTAATAAGAACAGTTTCGGAAAAAACATAATCAGTATAACATTAAATATTATGTTAGCATGTACTTTTATATCATAAAACCCTACCAGCCGAAGATTAGCATGACCCAGGCCTACAATTTTGCCACAAATGTATTACATCTTCTAGGGCAGGCAATGAAGGCCATAATGTCTAAAGTTTATATAAACATTTTGACTAAAAAGATTATAAAATATCTTTTTTGCAGTGTCACTACCAGATACTGTGCCCTCTGTTGCGGAGTCAGCAGATTGAATGTGTCATAAACTTATTAACACACCTTGGTAGATTTATTTGATTGAAGGATTGTGGGTCACATGATATTTAAAAATGTTCTATTACACTCTTAATAATGTCACTGAGAGTGCAATGTCAATATTTTTGTTCAATTTTGTTACACAGCGAGCAACCACACGCACAGCATTGGTTGCTGTTATTGACTGAACCTGGGATAGTGTGCGTCGACTATATTAATAATAATAATAATAATAATATTTATTCGGCAAAAGTTCATAAAGTACATTTTACAATTCATCTTGCCAGGAGCAAGTAATAGGCATGAGCCCAAACAGAAAACTGCTCTTACTCCATCATTACTTATAAAATACAAAAATAACAAAACTAAGTAGCACAAATTAAGTCAAAATAAAACAAAACAAAACAAAGTTATAATGAGATACACCAATTAAAAATAAGCTGCATTGAATAAACAATATAAACAATTACAGTATAATTATATTGCACTATATATTCCATTTGTTTATAAAACAAATAATAGAAGTTTTATGTTCGTGCAATGGAACAAATAATATATTTTGTACTAGTATACTCATCAACATTCATTATTTGTATACTAGTATACTCATCAACATTCATTATTTGTAAACTAGTATACTCATCAACATTCATTATTTGTAAACTAGTATACTCATCAACATTCATTATTTGTATACTAGTATACTCATCAACATTCATTATTTGTAAACTAGTATACTCATCAACATTCATTATTTGTAAACTAGTATACTCATCAACATTCATTATTTGTAAACTAGTATACTCATCAACATTCATTATTTGTAAACTAGTATACTCATCAACATTCATTATTTGTAAACTAGTATACTCATCAACATTCATTATTTGTAAACTAGTATACTCATCAACATTCATTATTTGTAAACTAGTATACTCATCAACATTCATTATTTGTAAACTAGTATACTCATCAACATTCATTATTTGTAAACTAGTATACTCATCAACATTCATTATTTGTAAACTAGTATACTCATCAACATTCATTATTTGTAAACTAGTATACTCATCAACATTCATTATTTGTAAACTAGTATACTCATCAACATTCATTATTTGTAAACTAGTATACTCATCAACATTCATTATTTGTAAACTAGTATACTCATCAACATTCATTATTTGTAAACTAGTATACTCATCAACATTCATTATTTGTAAACTAGTATACTCATCAACATTCATTATTTGTAAACTAGTATACTCATCAACATTCATTATTTGTAAACTAGTATACTCTTCAACATTCATTATTTGTATACTAGTATACTCATCAACATTCATTATTTGTATACTAGTATACTCATCAACATTCATTATTTGTATACTAGTATACTCATCAACATTCATTATTTGTATACTAGTATACTCATCAACATTCATTATTTGTATACTAGTATACTCTTCAACATTCATTATTTGTATACTAGTATACTCATCAACATTCATTATTTGTATACTAGTATACTCATCAACATTCATTATTTGTAAACGACTCAAGAATGCATACTACTGATAGTTATTGTTTTCCATTTTGAATAACAGAGACAGCATCAAAAAAGGGAAGCTGAAGAAAAACTACTCTATGAACGGATCCAAAATGAATCAAGTACATACAAGAGAGAGGTTGCGTCTACGAATGGAGATTACCAACATCACTGTCATCATGACCAAGATGCAGAGAGAAGGTTGTATTTCAAAGACAGATGTAAGACTGATTATAATGCTAAAATGTCTACAAGATACAACGTAAGTTTGATTTTTGGGATATGATAAATTTGTCAAACCTGCTGCTTTAATACAAGAGATACATATAAAAAAGGCAATGATGGTAGCATGAACAAAATGGGAAGCAACCACTTATCACAACCACTTCTGCAAATTGTGTCCCTCAGTGTGGTTTTGTAACAAGCAATTCTTGTCCACTATTATTATACTGCAAGGGTTTTTAGGGGGATGTTTATTCGAGGGAGGAATTTAGTTTGTGGGAAATAGTATGCCAAAAAATATCACTTCTTCCTAGTAACCGTGGCATTTTGGACTTTGCCGTGATGTTTCATTTTTAATTTACCGTTGTGTTTCATTTTAAGTTGCCGTGGTATTTTTGTTAAGTTGCTGTGGTGTTTTATTTTTAATTTGCTGTGATGTTTTATTTTAAAATTACCGTGGCTTTTTTCAAATTGCTATCAGCATTTACCCAGTTTTTGTTTGTGTAATTAACTGCTTGATATATTTTCCCCGCTGCTTTACGTACTTTACATGAGTGGTGCCTATGTTGTTTTTCAAATTGATTGTGGCTATGGCATTGGTAGTAACCAATTAATCAACATTTTGTTATTATTATTATTATTACATATAACATGAATCAATCAAGTTACTCACTTCAGAGCTGTTGTTTAGTTCAACTTAAAATTTATGTTTATAATAATAATAATAATTTATTGGAAACTTCACTTTTACAACAGTGGCACACTTTGTTGATAAAGGTGCGTCCAAGTAATAACATACAAGAATAAATAAAATACAAAACATTAACTCTTACAAAAACCAAAAAAATAAATAAATCAAAATAAATAAATAAATAAAACAAACTTAAGAAGAATCAAAATAAATCAAAATGTTTACACACAAAATAAATAATAAAATTAATTTCATGTAATGGTATGAATCAAAATAAAGAGTATAACGGTGTGTATGTAAAAAAAAGACAAAAATACTTACATATCAACATTAGGGAGTTTTCGCAACCTTACGAATACGATAACGAAAACGGATACGTCACACATTTGTGAAATTTTTTGAGCTGATCTCCATTTCATATTCGTAAAGCGTTTTCGTGTTGACGAATATCACCAGTCATATTCGTGACTACAAAACGAATATAGTTTTTGATCTATTTTGCACATTTTGCATTTGAATCAGGAATGATTCATGATTATAATAATATAATTATACTTTTATTGAAAGTAATTTACTAAAGTAATTTACTAAAATGCCAGGTCAATTTTGATAAATAGCAGTTTTTAAAGTCCTCACTCGCTTTGATGTTACGCTCGGCCTAGGCAGACAAGCACCAAGCAACACGTACCTGCGCTTCGCTCAAATTTACCGCAGTCATATTTTGGGCGGCGCCCTCAATATTTCGTTGCTATGCGAAACAGATTTTTAATGGCTTACCAAAAACGAATACGTGTGCGTGACGTATCCGTTTTCGTTTATATAATATATATATATATATATATGTAAGATTGCGAAAACTCTCTATTAACTAAACAGAAATTAAAATGACACACAAAAGTTGAAAAGCAATTCAAAACACAACAGCATTGACACATGGAGGTATTTTTATACCTCCATGATTGACATTACAAGTTTAACAAAGCACAACGTTTCTTCCATAAACATTTAGCCAATGATTTACAGAATTTGTTGATTAGAGACTTAATAATTTCTTTCATTTCTTTCATTTATTTGGCATCTCAATACGTAACATTAAAAATACATCAATAATATATATAATCACCTTAAATATTAAAATACATCAAAAAAGCAAATAAAAATGACGGGATTAATGAAGTCTGACGATGCACGGGAAAACACATAAAGTCGACAACTTAATTCCAATATTATCAAATAAATGATGGTCATTGCCTAGAATAAGAAGGGTTTTCTTAAATAAATCTAAATTTTGATAATATAGTCATAGAAATGTTTAAGAATGTGCCAACATCTGTGTCAAATGTATAGTTTGATTAATTATTCTATTACCACTATCACATAATTTATATTGCAAAAAATTGCTAAAATTATAATAATAATAAAGAGATGTTACACGTTAAAAAGCTTCTTCATGTTTTCTTCTTTATGTCAACCGGTAGAGAATGGCAAAAGAACTAAAAACTGAGTCTGCCAAGTTTTTTTTAAGGATTTGCCTCAGTGCTCAAATAAGCATTTTAACATATGCCTACTTTACAAGGTGGAAATAACTGAATTTTAATTTCTTTGTAACTGCAGTAATGATATGTCGCTATTTAACAGCTTAACAGTTTTTCAGGGCTGTGAGACAGGGGTGTCTAGAAAACTCTGAGTTTTTAAGATCTGAGTTTTCTAGACACATGTGAGACAGTACTGTAAATGTTTATTTATTATTAATTGATGGCCAATTACTAGTTGAATCTGGTTGATATCAGGTCACAACCGGGCAAAGGTCAAAATGGCAAACAAATCTGTAACAATTGATTTTTACTTCTTTCAGGACATCAATTTTGCTCAACAATGGTGATGAAAATGAACTTTGGCAAATGATTGGAAATGAAGGTCAAGAATTTCTAATAAAATGGCACAAATGATGAAAAACTATTTCTTGTATTTATTGTGTGTAAAATAGTTTGATGTATGATTCACAAAATAAACAAATATGTAAACAAGTGTAATGTTATTGTTTTTTATTAACACTTTAAATATACTGTACAAATTGTATACTTTACATGTAAGTCAGACACTAAAAAGAGTATTAGGGTGTCTTACTTTACTATTTTTTGTAGTAAGTGCTCTAAATCACAAAATCCAAACATTTTACTGTAATTGTAGATTTATAATTATCTGTAAACTTTAATTAATTTATTATATTATAATACATTTTCACATCTGCATAAATTGTTACAACTTAACCAGGTTTGATCTCCTGATTTATTACATACACGCAGTATATTATATATACTGTATATATATAATACAAAGCAATAGTTGCATGCTATTTGATTACTATGATAGGTCAGATTAATACCAATGCAATGCATGCACACTCAGTAACAATTTGGGAAATCTTGGAACAAAAACTGGCCTCTCATCAGTGTTTGTTTTTCTTGCGAGATTTCACAATCTGGTGAATTTCCAGAAAATTGTCTTCACACTATTCAAACCTGGTTACAATACAAATTGTTACATGTTTCAATTGTACATTGTTAAAAAGAGAATGACTTCATTATATTCAAATTAAATGACCTATAGGTCCATGATATACCCAATTATAGTAAAAAGATGAAATATATCCCCAATGAAAAATAATTAAGCCATTTCACATAATTAACGGTAGTTAAATTGGATTATTAAATTATTTACCTGAAAAAAATTAAATATACTTTGGTAACTCAACTTGATTGTGTTTCAAAATGTTGCTAACTATAAAAAGAGTAGCTCTGTGTTTAAAACAACATTGATTGATAAATTTGCACAAAAGGTATACACAATTCACAATAATTAATTCTTATTTTAGAATATTATCAAAAGAACAATGAATTTTACATAGGAAAATATATATTTTATTACATAGTTACCAGTTAATAATTGTGGTAAAGTAATTGAAAATTAGTAACATTTACATACAGTAGTTTATAACTTAATGTTAACAAGTGTACTCTACAGTAAATACCTACATAACATACTATAAACGTTGCGAAGACAAAGATCCAACAAACCTATAAACTGTTGTCATGTCTATATAAAACTTTGGTGTATGTTCAGCTACAAAGATCTTCCAAAATGTGATTGAAAGAACATGATCAAAGCCTACGAGAGGTACTCAAAAGACTGATACCCTTTTCACACTCCAGAGTTGACGCCCCAGTATTTTGGTGTGAAAGGTAAAATCAAGCAACTCCGGAGTTTAAAACTGCGGGGTTAACAGCTAAACATTCTCCGGAGAGTGAACTGCGGGGACATCTCTGTGTTTTGGTGTAAAAGGTACCTAAAAGAAAAGGGCTAGAAACTCAATACTGATAAATGCATCTTCAATAAAACCAACCTATCCTTTTATGGTCACATCTTCTTGAACAAAGGCATATCTCCTGATCCCAGGAAAATTAAAGCCATCAAGGAGGCGAAAGAACACAGGTGAAGTTCGAAGTTTGTTCGGCATGGCGTCAAACTGCGCACGATTTGTGCCGGATTTTGTAACCATAAACACAACCATTAAGACAACTCACAAAAAAGGATACAGAGTCATAATTTCATTCCAATAAAGGAGAGATATAATTATTGTAATAGCGCCACCTAGAGTTATCTATGAACGTGATTCCGTGTAACTTCATTTCACAAGCAGATTATTTTAATCTCACAGGTCATAAGAACTGCCAATTTCGTGCCCTTAGGTACAACCTAAATTATTCCCTGGTCTGTCAACTAATCTATAATATAAATATATCTAATATGTATGTAGGACTGGACATTTAATACTCAAAAAGTGTGCAAGTTAAAGTCATCCTTTTGACTTACTTCCATAATATGTACCTACAGTATCTATGCAAAATGACAAAAATAAATCCTGTTCAAAATGCATATAAATAAATCACCATTCACCCATAATGGAATGAAAAAAAGACAACAAAATATTCATCAAATTTACATCACAAATTTGAAATAGCGCTCCTAGAATGAAACCATTATCAAAAGCGCTGTACATTGAAATTATGTTCCACAAACTTATTGGGAAAGAAACATTTTTTAGTTTATGCCAAAGCTATCAACGTTAGTTTCAGACAGAATTGACACAGGAATATCGTTCCATAACCAGTGGACCTGAGATGCCAAAAGACCTGTCAGCAAATGTTCTCCTGGTTGTGGTGGGAACTTCTAGCTTACAGAGATCGAGGCCCAAACGCATGTCAGATCTTCTCGGACGTCAGACAATTATTAGTTGACAAATATATTCAGGAGCGTGTCCACTCAAACACTTATGACCAAAATAAGTGTTTTGAAGTCAATCCGTTGGCATATCGGTAGCCACTGAAGTTGTTTCATACACTCGCTAACGCTGTCAAATTTCTTTTTATTGAGTATAAACTTACAGCTCATGTTGTATTCTTTGAAGCTGATATCATAATTTGGCAATTCAATGAGTACGACAGTATAAAAACTCTTGTTTTTGCGCTGTTTATTTTCTATCCAACGCTTGACGTGCCGCAAACAATCCTGGAGAATATTTATTGATGACATTTAGTTTAAATGACAACTTGATAGCATGGTCATCAGCGTACACATGGATTTTAATAGGATTGGTAATTACTTCCCTCAGTGTACTGGCATTGGCCGAGTATAAGACAAGTCCGGCGCAAAAGCCTTGTGGTACTGAGAAAGAGATTGGTCGGTAGTCAGATTAGCTTTCGCCTACGATAACTTTGAAACATCGCGGACGCAAGTAACTATCCATCCATCTAACTCTAGCTGGACCTGTAATTCTAAATTTATTGGAGCAGAACATCATGGTCGACAATTTCAAATGCTGCGCTGAGATCTACTGCATTGCTACAACAGCGGTGACACATTTTTTTTATGTTCTATAGCATGTCATTGACAAGTTTGGCTAGTGCCGTCTCGCAGCTATAGTTCTTTTTGGTAGTCAGACAATTGTGAGTTCTTCGAACAATGATTGTTAGGGTTCCACAACAATTTTCTCAACTACTTTAGACATGAAGGGAAGATTGCTCACAGGACAATAGCTGTTACTGGTTCTAGACCCGATTTCTTTAGAAGTATAGCCTTATGACTGCGGTCTTCCATTGTTGAGGAAAAATCACATCTGTCAAGGAGATATTAACTATTTTAGTCGAGACTGTGATAATTGCTGGAAAGATTTGTTTTAGTACTTTTGTCAGCAGAAAATCTAATTCACAGGATTTTTTCAGATTGTTCAAAGTGGGATTATTTTGTCATCAACTTGTTCATATCTTGGAGTTTTGTCGAGCTTGTCACAAATCTGTTTAATTTTATTTATGAAGAAATCTGAACATGATTTTTCAGCTACAGTATTTCAAGTGAAACCAAACTACCATGTAGACAGATTTAAAAAGGGTTAATGTGGTCAATGGTATACGTATAAGCAAATGATTTAAAACAATTTCACGATGGCATACAAGAATGCTCTTACAATCAAAAAATGTATTCATAACAAAGTCTTGAATTGAATGGAAAAGTTATATAAAATAAGTACAGCCCATAACCCAACAGTAGGTTAGATAAAACACCTATTCATAATCCACATAAAAATAGAAATATGTTTGTCTAGTGATTATGATATTACATCGCATGATGCAGGCTTTTTTAACAACCTTTTATATTCCAATATAATGATTCCTCAAGATTATATATATAAAAGAGTGAATTCACAGAAAAGCTAGTGTGTTAATAATTAATAAAAATATTGTTAGGTATTATTAGGTAGGTAGGTATAAGGTATGTATTTCATTGTTGGAGTATGATATTAATTAATATTAAATTCCTACCTCTATAATTGAGACTCTATAATTAGAGGTTTTAATTTAATCTTGAATTCTCTCTGAGGAAGGTCATATTCCCAGCCACAATTTCTTATCATCATAGCCCCCATCTTTCCTATCTCATCAGCTGACTTAGCCCCATACCCATTACCTCCTACCAGTATTCCAAGAGTCTCTGTTATCATGTCACAATATAGGTAACCAGTTGGTGTTTTAGATGTAACACAGGTGTCATACTTAACAGACAACATCGTAAAATCTATAAAAATAAAGCATCTACTCTCAATTTTTCAAGGACAGAAAGACAAAATACATGTTTTTATGTGCAACACACAAACTTTAAATTATTTAAAATAACAAAACATATGTATTTTATTCGCTATCAGACCAAAGTTAACCAAGAATGATTTGCGACCGACTGATGTACAGTATGTCATGTTAGTTCATTGTGCACAAGTTCTACTCACATTGAAACAGATTGCATGGTTTTTAGGTTCAGACGATGTCCCACAAAACATCGATTGACCTCTCCTAGATTGTTCTTCGCAAATCAAAAGCTCCCTAATAATGGCCTACGCAACTGTCAATATGCGCAAAATGACTGATTAGCAGCGGTACATCATGAAACTAAAGATCTCTATTAACACTCCAAAGACCCATTCATCTTTCATTTATTCAGTACAGAGAAATTTTATTTAACAAAATGTTTTACATACCTGCCATAACATTTTTCATAATCTTATACAGCTTAGATGTTATCCAACTTGCTTCTTGGTTTCTGAAGTGTTGTATTATAGCTCTGTTGGTTTTTAATGGTATGTTTCCCCATACACCATGGCCTACTTTCAAGTAGTATTTGCCTAATGAAATAAAATATGTACTAATTAGTAGGAAATTTATTAATTATAATTATTAACAAAATACTACCTCATTAAAATTGTATTATAATTATTATTGATAGTAAGGATGTTGGAGTGTATTAACTGTAACAGTTAACACTGTCAAGTCTTCCAAAACAACGGATATTAACATCTATTTTCTGGATCTTAAAGGAACCTTATTTGCTGGGAATGAATATATAGTAAAACCCGTCAATCATATGGCACAGGGCTGCTGCTGTTTGTAATTTTAAAAATGTGTGAGGTTACATAGATTTAAGCTATACACTGTATCCTTTAAGTGGCATAGACGGTTCAATATTTTAGGCCTAAAAACAGCCATAAATGTAATGTACAGTACATGAAATGTCAACTAAATAAAGTATAGCAATAATATTGTTTGAAGGTTTGCATGGCTAAACCAAATGTTTATATAAAGTTTGCGGTATACCATGTGTATTAGTTCTGAAAAAAACTGTTGAGTTTCTCGACGTTTCGATTAGATCAATTTGCTTGATCCTTTGGAGTGAGAATGCAGAAAGTTCTCAGAATACAGAAAGTCTGTCTAGACGCATGGTCTTTGTTTGGCCAGTCTGCACCCAGCTTCGAGACAATGTTATTGTTTTTAGCTTGTCTCACTATCAGTATCAGAAACAATGCTCTTCTATAGCTAGTGTTCATTCACTATTGTTCATGAGAAACAATGCTTCTCTATAGCTAGTTTCAATCCCTCCCACTATGTGAACTTGCTATTGTTTCTAGCTTTCACACCAGTCCCACTTTTACATTCCAAGTTTCCTGGACTTTCTGCATTCTCACTCCTGAGGACGAGCAAAGCATATTGATCAAAACATCAAGAAACTCAACAGTTCTTTTTAGAACTAATACTGTGGTGTTACCGCAAACTTTATATCAATATAGCGATAATGAAATGAAAATACAAACAAACAAACATAACTGAAAATTTAGGCTGGCCTAAGTCTAAAAAGTCATACGTCAGCAATGTACAGTACTTCCTCACACAGTGAATGAATGGCATGATTCTTGTAGTACTGGGCAAATTTATATCATTTAAAAGTCTGATGGCATACGGTGCAAATAAATGAAAATATCTAGTATGTAACAGTATAATAATATAGAATAAATAAGCAAATAATTCATACCATCTGGATATTTGATTGGAGGTAAGATATAACAGGAATTAGACAAGTCATCGGGTTTGTAAAGAATACTGGGCATGGACTTCATTCTGCATACAACATCTTCACTTAGTTCACACAAAATTACTCTCTCAGTTGTAATTTCCATATCCGGTACAACATTTCCTGGAATTAAGTTTCTAAAGCCTGTAAAGGCCCCAGTGGTGAGAAGAACCTTCTTACTGTGAATGTGCATACCAGTGTATGTTGTAAGCAGATGCAGGTGATTGCTGCATTCTTGAATATCATCAACAACATCCGAAATTATAATGCATCCTTTGAGTTTTGCTAGTTTTTGATGGGCAAGCCTTTGCTTTCGTATATTAATATAACCAGCGTTTGTATTGCTGTATAGACCAGTTGAGCTTGCTAAAAATGGAAATTTCTCATTCATTTCTTGGGAATCTAACTTTGTAGCAGGTGCATATAAATCAGCATGTAGATCTGCTTGCTTTTTAACATATTTATCTCCAAGAAACAAGTAGCCAACTTCCTCATAAAACGATATACCTTCAGCAAATGTAAAAATACATAATACTGTATTGATAAATTGTTTTAGTGTATAGTTAGAATAGTTTATTCATTCTTTATGCAAATAATATTTTTTTAAATAGTAATAAATAAATATAATAAATATTGTTTATGAGTTGAATGAGGATATTTTCATTCCTGTAGTTGGTTAGAGAACGAAATAAAGTACACTATCCAACGAATATAACTCTTTTAGTCAATTAATCTGCAGCTTCATCTATGAATCAAATGTAAAAGAATAGACGATTAAAAAGGCGCATATATATACTAAAGGTTGGTTTTTGATCGCACGTTATGCAACAGCCAACTACTTATATTTGCAAAAACTTCTCAAATGTTATAGTCTGAGAGATGAGTCGATTTTGTGCACATATTTTACCATTGGTCTTAATATGATTTTTGTGTGAGACATACTTTGATACATCTGAAAGCTTCATTTTAATTCAATTCTTTTGGAATTAGGTTCAATGTAAAGCTGATGAATCATACTACACATTGTTTATCATCAAAAGTCATTTGAGTCATTATTTACAAAATATATGAAAAATAATCTCAATTTTTGCAATTTTTTTCCGTATTTGACTGTATTCATTAGCTCTGTGTTCATTTTTACAATTTCCAGTTATTAACGCCAAAGTTCCTGTATTAAAGAGCCATCTGGGCAATTACAAGCGCGTATGTATACATTTACTATTGGACGTAGGACGTATTTAGTTTATTCGTACAGTATTCATATTAAGGGAATTTCAGTAAATCGCGCCTAACATTTTTCTCAATGCTTTAGAAAGTGGGTTCATACATTCCGTACTAAATTGTACCAGCAATTAAAAACCGTTAGGCCTACTAATTAAGTTGAGTTAGATAATTATTTATTGATGATTAAAATTTAGGTTAAACGATTCGCTGGTGTTTTCCACAAACAGTTTTACTACGTTGCTTTTACCTTTCTAAGGGCCCGTTTTTAGGCATAGTTATTTATCTGAGTTTGGTGGGTAGGAACTAACCTACTCATGAAAATAACTTACTGTATGAACTGGCTCTATACTAAACACATTAGGATATGCCTACAGTATGAAGGATCACATGCCCTAACACAGAACACCTTTGGTGGGTAGGAACCAACTAAAGTATGAATTTGCTCTAAGAAACAATTAAATACCATTAGGCCTAATTAAGTTGAGTTAGATAATTATTTATTGATGATTAAAGCTAATTTACGATTTTCCCCGAATAGAGGTGTTTTTCACAAACTGTTTTAAATTATATAAAACACGTATACAAATAAATGTTATTATTGACAGTTGCTTCTCAACGTTTGTATTAAATAATACTATTATTACAAAAAATATAAACGTCGTAGTGGTGTATGTTACATGTACTTTACTATTTCAATCGACTGTGACAATTTTATTAAACATTAAATTGCAATTTGTTACTGTATTTAGTGGTATATTATTTGTAAAACAATGAAAACAATTAATACTGAATGGATAAAGAATACTGTATATTTAAAAATTGTTCCTTTTTGCACCCATTCTCTTCCCCATCTCTCAACCCTTCTCTTTACTTCCTGAAAGTGAAACTTGTCACAAAATGAGACCAATTATCAAATTAATAAACAAATCCAAGTTGTTTTGTATGTAACATTAGGGTTTAGGGATGGGGAAGAGAATGGGTGCAAAAAGGAACAATTTTTAAATATATTCTTTATCCATTCAGTCACCAAATTTTGCCCTTACGTAAATTTATATAGAGATACTGATTTTTATTCATTTTTGGTTAAAAATTACAACAAATGCTATCTTGTGAACTACTTGTCATAGAACGCTAAATCAGACATTAAATAAAAGTTAGTGACAATCTTCATATTCAATGTAATGGAGGATTATGACAAAAACCTCCATTACAATGAATGTAAACATTATCATTGGCTTTCATTTAATGTATGATTTAGCATTCTACTACAAGTAGATAGAGATAGATTTTTTTACCAATTTTAAACCAAATTAAAATCAGTATTTTAGGGCTACATTTTTAAGCTCTAATTGTAACGCAAATTTAAAATTTCTTTTTGTTATCCACTCCCATTAGTTAGGGCAGTTTTTATTCATTAAATAACAAAAATAAATTTTTACCCAAATAAAATGGAAACATTTTGATTATTTTCCACATATTTATTAAAATAATGACTCAAATGACTTATAATGATAATCAATGTGTAGTATGATTCATCAGCTTTACCTTGAGCCTAATTCCAAAAGAATTGATGCATTGCATCAAATACTGTGCCATAGAATAAAGATAATTGGTAAAATTGCATGAAAAATAGGTAATTAACCTCTGACCCGAAAGTGCATCACCAGAATCACTTAAAATGGACCTGAAATGGAATTTCGATTTTCAAGAAATTCACACATGTTATTTAAATGTATCAAATTAACACAAACCCATACAAATAAAAACAAAATGTATAGTATTTTGAGTAAAAACGAAATTTTAAGATACCATGGTAAATTAGCGAAAATTACTCACGCCATTGCAATATTCTATTTCAACGGCCGTCGGAAGCCTCTATATTCACGACGTCACATACACACGATGATATCGAGAGCGTGTATGCCGCCCGATAGTCAGTGAATGATCGACGGCCTGGAAAGATACGCGAAGCGTTGACACTAATACTAATTTATTCAATATCTAATGTTGTTGAAATATAGGTTCCTAAAATGTACTTCGTTTGTTCTAAAACCCGAATTTAGAAGGCCTACCTCCCAAACCTTTACTAGGCCTAGGCCCCCAATCCAGTGCGCGGAGTCGATCCACCACCCACATCATGCGGCGAGGCTCCGTTTCATGTGCATCCAAGACCAAAGTGATATCAACAACTTGCTGCGCTCATTGTCAAGCCAAAGTAAAATATGAATAAAACTGCCTGATTCGTGACAAATAAATTATCATCTCATATTACTAATTTAATTCTGCTAAACTAAAAACTAAAGAAACTAACACATTTTAGCAGTATAAATTACGAACGATACAAAATACACGAACGGAAAATATGGATACGCATCATTGCGCACGGAGCTGTATCCCGGACAACGTTGCCAGGCCAACTTCGGTATTGCCAGAAAAAAACCGTTGATTTTAAGATTTTAAATCGTCATTTACTCGATGAATAACCGTTTATACGGTAATAATTTTATCTAAAAAAATTCTAAATACGTTTCTGCAAATGCACAAGCATTTTTTAGAAAATACTCCATAGATTTCAAGAGTTATAGCCAAAAAACTGCAAATTGTCCATTTGCAAAGTGACGTCACCCGCGAATTTTTTTGATTTTCAAATGGGGCTTTCCCCAAAAGGGCCAATTTATATTTTGTAACAATATACATTCTAGCAACACCTAATAGCCCCCAAAACATCATTCTAAAATGAAAAAAATCGAAAATCCATTTCAGGTCCATTTTAAGAATTGGGTTTTTAGATGTACCAAAGTATGCCTCACACAAAAATCATATTAAGACCAATGGTAAAATATGTGCACTAACTTGACTCATCTCTCAGACTATAACATTTGAGAAGTTTTTGCAATATAAGTAGTTGGCTGTTGCATAACGTGCGATCAAAAACCAACCTTTATTACAAATAGCTGCCAATGTAATAGGAAGAACAATCAAATACAAAATATATTAACTTATAGCACCTGATTTCTGTTCAACTTCACGATGCCTTTCTAATGACCTTTTAGCAAGATGACCCCAAATTATATTTTGATCAGCTACTTTCGTTATTCGACCTTCATCAAAATAAGAACCAAAAATTGTAGCATTTGATCGATCCTACAAAAATAAATCAACAATAAAAGTAGTAGTGAATTGAAGCCCATGAAAATCATATTGTAGTGTTATGGGAAACACTTAATACATTACAAAAGCCAGATTTATTGGTTTTGAGAAACTTTTGTAAATGTAAGACTAAAGAGATGAATACTTTAGATGAAGAAGTGATTATATTTGAGGACGGGAGTGAAGTTGGAAAATCGAAAGAGTTTCAGCAGCTTAAGCAACACTTTACAGCATGTCAGAATATATTAGCAGTTTCAGCAGCTTAAGCAACACTTTACAGCATGTCAGAATATATTAGCAGTTTCAGCAGCTTAAGCAACACTTTACAGCATGTCAGAATATATTAGCAGTTTCAGCAGCTTAAGCAACACTTTACAGCATGTCAGAATATATTAGCAGTTTCAGCAGCTTAAGCAACACTTTACAGCATGTCAGAATATATTAGCAGTTTCAGCAGCTTAAGCAACACTTTACAGCATGTCAGAATATATTAGCAGCATCAGCTAAACTTTAGAGCATATAGCAGTTTCAGCAGATTAAGGAAAAGTTAAGAGCATGTCAATATTATAGCATTGCCATTATCAGTGCAAAAAAGAGATATAGCAATGCGTTGAAACACCGGTTCTTGTCAGATCACCGAAGTTAAGCAACGTTGGGCCCGGTTGCGTTCTGGATGGGAGACCGTCTAGAAATCGCGGCGGGTGCTGTATATACTGGAGAGTGATGGTGTAATGGTAATATCGGACTAGCATGTGATAGGCATGGATTCGAGGTTATCTGTACCATACTAATTGCATCCTTAGGCAAGATGCTTTACTCTTATTGCCTCGTCCTTCGGATGGGATGTAAAGCCGTTGGTCCCGTGTACTTAACAGTGCACGTTAAAGAACTTGGTACACTATTCGAAAAGAGTAGGGGATCGTCTCCCGGTGTGCTAATCTGGTAGGCACTGCACTGCTGGCTGCCGTGTGTCCGTGGAGGGCCTAATCCGAATTTCCTCAGTTTCCAGTTAAGCTTGAGGACAAATATGAATACCTTTACCTTTACCTAAAAATAGCAATAGCAAATAGCTTTAATAAAGGACCATATTTTTACAACTGTTTAGGGATGTACATTTGATTTCAGAATCACGAGATTAAGGATATCGCCGCACGCGCTCGCCGTCGCCTAAAATTGCTGTGACGTCACAGGTGCATAGCAAAATCTACTTAATGAGTCCAGCGACGGCTGTATTTAAAATATTAAAAAGTAAAAATATGGTCCTCGGTCAAGTTGTCCTTTAAGTAGTGAATAAAGCAGCATTACAAGTGCTAAACATGTGAATAATAGGTGCGTTAAAGCTTAAGCGAAACATAAGCTATGCAATAAAGAGAAAAAAGGTTATATAAAGAGGTAATTATATGCCTTTATATGTGCAAAATAGATATAGCTTATTTTTTGCTTTTTGGTGCTAGACCAATACTGCACCTAGGTGGTATCACCCAGAGTCTCAAGGTGCTGTAGAGAGATTTAAAAAACATGCTAAGATGATATTTTGTAGAATTTCAAAGGCATTGGGACAAAGGAATTTGTACAAGAAACGTTAGGTTTGACCCTTTCGAGTTGGTTTTTGGTCATGGATCATTAAAAGTGCTTTGACCATTAAAATTACTGAAAAATAAGTGGCTCAAGACGTAATTGTAAATTTAACTGTTAGGACTTTAAGCAATAAGCTATTTTGAGAATTAAAGATTTAGAATGTGTAAAATTGACCTTTTAAAAAGCTATTGGCACAAGCGGAATCAAAAAGTTTTGTCCCCAATTTTCCAAACTTAGCTAGCCAGTGCATTGTAGTGATAATGGGCGTAGCTGTGAAGATTGACTGTGAATAACACCACTGTATTGGTATGTTTCTTTGTGAAGATTGACTGTGAATAACACCACTGTATTGGTATGTTTCTTTGTGAAGATTGACTGTGAATAACACCACTGTATTGGTATGTTTCTTTGTGAAGATTGACTGTGAATAACACCACTGTATTGGTATGTTTCTTTGTGAAGATTGACTGTGAATAACACCACTGTATTGGTATGTTTCTTTGTGAAGATTGACTGTGAATAACACCACTGTATTGGTATGTTTCTTTGTGAAGATTGACTGTGAATAACACCACTGTATTGGTATGTTTCTTTGTGAAGATTGACTGTGAATAACACCACTGTATTGGTATGTTTCTTTGTGAAGATTGACTGTGAATAACACCACTGTATTGGTATGTTTCTTTGTGAAGATTGACGGTGAATAACACCACTGTATTGGTATGTTTCTTTGTGAATATTGTTTTTTGTAACATACTGTATGAACGAAAACTGAAAATTACATAGTTGTGTACTGTACATCGTTATGTTCCAAACCTAAGAAGAAAATGTTGTGAAAACTGAGACCAAAAACAATCCATTAAAACAAACCTGTGGTTCCTCGGGACCTATCAAGCAAACTCTAAGTTTGTTAGGGTTCTCTGAAGTTAAATGATAAGCCACTGCTGATCCCCATGTTCCTGCACCTACAATACATATGTCAAATTCCATAATATATACTGTAGAAATAAAAAAACAAAAATGTACTTATTATAGGATAGCAATGCAACTGCACCTATAGTTTTATTTTTCTTAATTACTATTTAAGTCTAAGTTTAAAATCATTAATAAACTTAAATTTGTTTTCAACTTTCTGATCATACCTGAGCAAATCTTTTAATTGTTTTTAACCCAACAATGTTTATTTCTACTGTATTCCCAACTACATTTTAACTTCATTCAGCTGGCCATATGATAACATCACAAAAATCGGCTTTATTCTGGAAACCTACTTGATGCACACATTATTGTAATTAATAGATTTTGCATTTTTAGTACATGGTATAAACCGTCCCATACTGTACAATCAACAATAACCCTTGAAAATGTTTTCACCAATGCAGGAATAGGCTGTAGAAGTGTGGGCTACTGGAACCTTCTCCACTACCTGACACGCATCACAGGATTTACAATAGTTAGACACATATTTTTGGACCTGGCCAAAATTTTTCTACTTTTTTATTGACACTATAGCCTAGACTGGTTGAGAACTACCGTACCAAAATCACACACTTTGGGATGCTGTTGTTCAGCCTAGGCAGTGTGTAAGTTAGGACCTGAGCAGACAGCCTCTCCATAAAACTATCACTAAAGTCAATACTCTCATCTATGGTTTTATTTTCTATAGATCCAGCCAAGTAATTTCCCAAAAGAAGGGTGACACCCTATACAGGAAGACTCGGATTCATATCGTTGATCAATGCTACAGAACCAGTTGAGAGGAAAGGCTTATAGCTTTCACACTTTTTCTGTGTTCTGAAGATTAGATCAACTTTTTACTTTCATCAACATCTCTTTGTTTTGAAACAGCTAGCAATCTGCCAATGACTCTTTTTCTTGCAATAAAAAAACAATTCTAACAAATTTACTACTACTATTGACTGTAGTTTTCTGACATTAGACCTTAGAATCATCAACAGACTTTATCCACCACCTTGTGCGTGAGCACCTAATTATCAGCAACAGAAGCAGCTTTCATTAAATTATCGACTTTAACAAAAATTATCAACTTAAAAAAAAAAGATATAGAGCAAATTGACTTAAACCTATTAATAACAAACCAGAACTTCAAAAAAGTTTCAGAAGAAGAGTCTCAAAAGCTTGAGAGCTCAGTGAATTGACCTTAGCTGAGCTTAAAAATGCACTCAATCAAATGAAAAACAACAAATCACCTGGAACAGACGGCTTTACGTCTGAATTTTTCAAGATTTTTTGGGGGAAACTGGGTGCTCTACTTCTTCGTTCTTTGAAATATGGCTTTAAAACGTGTAACCTTTCAGTCACTCAAAAACCCAAAGGCGAATAAATCAAGAAAAGAATTGAAAAATTGGCGAAAAAAAATAATTTCCTTAAATACTATGGATTAATTGATGCAATTATAACTAAATACCCTTCTTTGGGTACAGAAATAAATACTAAACTAGATTTAATTCGTCACTATGACGAATTATAGGTTATATGCATTGATTTAAATAAAGATAATTGATTTTTAAAAGATATATTGATTAATTTTTATCTAGATTTCATTATAAATCATGCGTATAATAAATACACTAAGAAATAAATTTGAACAAACAATACGGATAATAAAAAAAAATCTTATTTCGTTTGCCAAGGTGAGACTCGATTTCGGTACCTTGAATGCCATAGACACGAGCACAGACCATCGAGCCATACACAACTGACTAAAAGTTGTAGAAAAATTCCTCCGTGTATTTACTATGCAGTAACCACTTTGGTGCAAATAGATTATTACATACCGCAATGAATTATAATTTTTTACTATGATGACATCTTTAAAAATGTAAAAAAATGATGCACTGTCAAACTATATACTTTTAACTTTAATATATGAACTTCTTAAAGTGGAGCTACACTCAGACTTTCTCAGCTTATATTATGTTTAAGTATGTTTAATTGAAAGTGATTACATAAAAAAAAATAGGAAAAATACGGAAATATTTTCCAAAAACTCATTTCTAAAAAATCGGTCAGAAAATAGTGTTTTTTAACAAATTACAGTTTTTCAGTAACTTAGGGGTTATTAGTTTACAATACGTCGCGAAACGCGTTACACTTAGCGACTGACGCGTTTTAGTCGCTGGTCAACGCATTGTGGAAATTTCTTCCCTTTGGTAAATTATGTGTCGAAAAATGGGGAATAAATTTTATACACACAATTAATACGATTTGTTTAGGCCTAAGTAATATTTCCGATAAGAATGTCAGTATAATTTACATGTAACCTCATGATTTTCACTGTACAACAACAGCATTATAATATCAGATTGCTTTTAACTTTAAGCTAGGTCTAGGCCTAGCTAAGCCGTCTGCTCAGCCTAGCTAGCCTTGAATTTTTGTCTAGAGGCCTATGTATTCATAGGCATGGTCGTTTCGCCCCATTTATCGTTCCTGGGTTTTCTCGCATATTAAGAATTGTGAAACACAAAATCCTATACAGAACAAGAGTAGTAAAGAATAGTAAAGCGATGTGCAAGCTTAGACCTGACTGAAAAGCAACTATTCAGGCACCCTATCATGACCCATGGGTAGGCCAAGGTCGGGTAACAGCAAAACAAACTTCACTGCTGTCAGCCTAGCCTAGCTAGAGCCTGAGGCCAAGCCACTCTAAGCAGCATCGGTACATACCTACACTCTAGTAGGCCTAGGCCTAGCTTTATTGAATATATAGCCACATCTTTCTCAAATCTCGTTAAATTTGACATTTTAGTAATAGTCTCATAATCACATTATTACACTGTGAAACATAATAGGGTCACATTCAGAATGTTTTAATATACTTTTCGCCCGTCAAAAATAACATCGCGACAAAATAACAGATCGCCAGCTGCAGTAGCGTGATTGTGAAAAATGTCACGTGATCGTACTCCCTAGCAAAATAAAAAACCCAATTGGACCCGAACGGGGGAAAGTGTCTATTTACGCAAAATTGCGCAATGTATACGTGATAAAAATACCAGAAATAGAAAGATCTGGAAAAATTACATGAATATACATTTTACATTTTTTTTTTGGTGAAGAAATGAATTTTTTAGGATTATTCAAATATACCCCCCTTTTGCATGTAAAAGAATAGGAAATTACAAGGTATCCCCCCAAAACGCAAAAAGGCGTGATTTTCAAGAAAATCGTACTCATTGAAAAAAATTTCAAAAAAATATGAAGTATAAGGGATGATATTTTTAAATAATAGTTGAAATGTATGAAATATAGTAATTTTCTGGGTGGAGCTCCACTTTAAGAAAGAAAGTTACTGTTAAGTTTGTTATTTCGGCCTAAGAAAATGTCATAATTTGTTTGATTGTCGAAATTATTTTTTTTAAATTTAATATGCAATTAATGAAGACTTAATCAACTTTTGTTCTCTTAATTTGATAATAAATCATCATATGATACATACACTTCAAGAAAATGAAATAAAAAATAGGTGCTCCCCAGCATTCGGACGATATATATTAATTTTAAAATTTAGCATATTTTCACCATTTTGTTAACTTATACGTGCGTAGCCTGTCACTTTTGACGTGCTCGTATAACGCAATTTCGAGTTGAAAAGTGAATCAAATATGATGATATTATTAAAGAAAGACTGTAAAACAGAAATCGGGTAAAAAGAGTGCGTATTTATTAACGTTTAACGTGCAGTGCGCGTGCAAAAATCTGTGCACTCATGGCAATTTTTTAAACGCCTAAAAATCATTGCCTGAAACGTACTCTAATTTCATCGAAAATAAATTTTGAAAATTTTGAACATTTTAAGTGCGCGTACGCAAGCGTTATATGCGCTACGCACGTAATTGTATTGCCATATGATGAAATATGACCCGACATTTATGAGTACCAAATTTTGTTTAATTGTGATTCATGCTTGTGAAGATATGATTACAAACGTGATTTCGTTAAATCGCGCGTAGACCGCGTAATGATTGATTGCACACCGTGAAAACATAACCACATCGATTCCTGGCCATAAGGAATATACTCTGAAAAATTGACTTAGCTAGATGAAACTGATGCCAAGATAATTCACGGACAAAATAGTGCTAAGGAAAGAATAAATAAATAAATAAATAAAGATCCTGATCCTGAATCAAGAGGTTATATGCATTAATGCATATAACCTAATTACAAAACCCAATAAATTAATTATCCATACTTGAAACCATAACAAAACCTCAAGCAGGATGTAAAGCTTTCTATAGTAAGTTTATTCAAAACAAAGACTATTACTGTAATTTGTAAAGCTAAACAAAAGTGGGGTAAAATCTTAACTGTTGAATTCTCGGAACATGAATGGGGAAGGAATTAATGTTGCAACTTTTAAGGTGACCGACAACATAAAATTACAATGGTTCCAATATATAGACTTAACAATCAGTATCCTCACAACTAAAGTTTACCTTAAGATTATTAAGTACATTGACAAAGATAACTGCTCCTTTTGTAACATTAAAAGAGAAACAGTTTAAAATATCATTTATTTCGGCCCGGGACGATTTGGCACGCATAAATTTATTGGCTTTGATATGCATAATAAGCTTTTTTTTTTTATCTAACTTTATTTTCCGATTATGGGTTTAGTACTACGATTTCAATCCAAGTCGGCCCCAAGTCTACTCGCCCTCAAGTCAACTCGGCCTCAAGTCAACTCGGTCAACTCAACCCCGTTAAAGTATGGAACGCAAAAAGTGCAAAGGAAGGGATCGATAAAATAATATTTCTGAATAATTCTGACTTTTAATAAATATTATTATTTAGACAAAAATACGTTTAGAAAATAAAACCAATAAAGAAGGATTTCACCAACTTTCCTTTATTTACGTTTAATGAAATTTCAAATTTTCAAATTGCGCATGTTATGCGCGATTTGAACGATTTGCGCAATTTGAAATTGCGCAAAGAATTCTTGCGCAATTTTAAATTGCGCAAGGATTTTTGTGCGCAATTTCAAATTGCGCAATCAACTTGCGCAATTTCAAATTGTGCAAGAAAATCTTTGCGCAATTTTAAATTACGCTGCACAATTTGTAAATTGCGCAAGATAGTTCTTGCGCAATATGACACCTTTGCGCAATTTGAAAACGAACTGTACATTTTCCCATACATGGCTAGGCTAGGCCTAGGCAGAGGAGTTTAAAATTTAGTATTTTATTATATAAATAAGACCATTTCAATGAAGATAATGTTTAATACTCACTTTTTAAGTTTTTAATATTAGTTTAAGCTAGGCCATGTAACCTAGTCAGTATCAGTAGTCCAGACCCTAGCTAGGCTAGAGTAGTAAAGCCGGCCGCCCGCGCCGCGCCAGCCTGGTGGAACACCACCGCTTCGTTTTCCTTCGTTGGTTCTTCGACGGTATGCTAACTTATAACAATATTTTCACTACTAAAATAAGGAAATGCGATATTTATCTTTAATTTTGAATCATTCTTTGAAATTACTATAAAAATATGGGTGTGCATGATTTCACAATCTGTCGAAAAACCTTGCGCAATTTGCAGATTACTTGCGCAATTTAATACGTTGCTTGCGCAATTTGAAACACATGTTTCAATTCAAATTGCGCAAGGATTTTTTTTGCGCAATTTCAAATTTCGCAAATCGTTCAAATCGCGCATAACAGCGCATAACAAACAATTTATTAATAAGCATTCATACTATTATTAATGATTACAATGAACATTTGGATAAAACACATTGTAGGCCCATAATGAAGATGCACGTACGTGGGCGCGTACATGTTCGTTCGGCGGCGTCAAATTCAATAAACATGCCAGATATGCGGGGATATTTATTAGGTGTAATAAGATTGTTTGGTTGACTATGGAGGTATAAAATGTTAACTCCATGGTTGAATCACGCGTAGATTTCTGCAGTGTATGCATTTAATTAGGCGTCTGAAACAACTGCGCCTTTGGCAGCTATTTTGATATGCTACGTGTTTTTCGCTGACCGGGGTATTCCCCTTTTTTAAAACGCTCACTTATTCTCAAATCATGGACAAAAATGATATGTACGATTATTTTTGTCTATGGACAAATGGTGGAACATATGCATAGCCTCGTCTTCGATTTACTAAAATGCGGTACCTGCACGTGGGTACTTCTTTTCATATCGGCAATAAGAGATCATGTTTTTATGAGTAATTTTCTTATTTCTTCATTTTTTTTAAAGCGTGGATAGTAATAATCATAATAATATTAAGCACTTTTTGCATTCCATACTTTATTGTGGCTGAATTGACCAATTATTTTTTGGCCGAGTTGACGTGAGGCCGAGTTGACTTGAGGCCGACTTGACCTGCATTCAGTACTACTAGGCCTAGTACTAGGGATAAAGATGCAATAAAGCAAATATTTTGAAAACATTGTTGAAAATGATCATTTTTTAGTCACGCGAACGATGTAAACAAGTCATGCCCAAAACACAAAGTTTTCGAAGAAGTAATAAATTGAATATAAAATTACATTTTTTTTAGTAATTTATTTTATGTTATGCGCGATTTGAACGATTTGCGCAATTTGAAATTGCGCAAAAAAATCCTTGCGCAATTTGAAATTGCGCAAAGAATTCTTGCGCAATTTAAAATTGCGCAAGGATTTTTTTGCGCAATTTCAAATTGCGCAATCAACTTGCGCAATTTCAAATTGCGCAAGAAAATCTTTGCGCAATTTTAAATTGCGCTGCACAATTTGTAAATTGCGCAAGATAGTTCTTGCGCAATATGACACCTTTGCGCAATTTGAAAACGAACTGTAAATTTTCAAATTGCGCAACAAAATTCTACCAGACAATCGGTATTATAATAATTTATTGGAAACTAAATAACTCAAAATAAAACATAATAAATGCGAAGATGTGTGTAATAAATACATAACTATTATTATTACAATTAAATAATATTATCACTGTAACTTGAAATAAATCAAAATAAATGTAAAAATTAAGTTTTTAATATTAGTTTAAGCTAACCTAGTCAGTATCAGTAGTCCAGACCCTAGCTAGGCTAGAGTAGTATAGCCGGCCGCCCGCGCCGCGCCCGCCTGGTGGAACACCACCGCTTCGTTTTCCTTCGTCGGTTCTTCGACGGTATGCTAACTTATAACAATATTTGCACTACTAAAATAAGAAAATGCAAATATTTATCTTTAATTTTGAATCATTCTTAGAAATTACTATAAAAATATGGGTATGCATGATTTCACAATCTGTCGAAAAACCTTGCGCAATTTGCAGATTACTTGCGCAATTTAATACGTTGCTTGCGCAATTTGAAACACATGTTTCAATTCAAATTGCGCAAGGATTTTTTTTGCGCAATTTCAAATTGCGCAAATCGTTCAAATCGCGCATAACATTTTATATAGGCCTAGGCCTAGGCCTATTATATCAATATTGTCAATATCAATAAAATACGGATTGTTAAATTAAACCCCTTTAAAAACTTGATAAATACCAACAAAAATGAATATGAATTTGGTCTAAAGTGGGATGTTTCGGGCCGAATCGTCTCGGGGCCGAATCGTCCCGTTACCAGTAAAATTCGGCTAGGTTTCGCCTAGGCCTAGACCTCGGCTAGGCCTACCCTAGCTAGGCCCTAGGCCTACGGCGAAAATGCTATCAAATAACAAATAAACAAGTAACAAAACCTCACTTGGTGGTGTCATAATAAACGCCTGAGGATCTCCAAATAACAACATATAGCCTAGGCCTAGCTAGGCCTAGCCCTAGCTAGTCATAATATCCCTCATAGATAGCCCTAGGCTACGCGTAATCGGTTCTACTAAACACCACCAGATACCTACCAGAGCAACAAATCCTACCACCACCAGAGAGCAGCCACCTGTTTTAGAATGTATTATTAATGGTATATATTATTACAAATTTCAAGGCTTAATTCTTTCAGAAACTGATAAAATTAAAGTTAAAAGTGAATTTCTCGCCGTCGCCTTTCCAGAATCGAATGCGTTTGAACTTCGTAACAGTAACGAGACGAACGCGTTCATCCGTGTATATTGTATTTGGCGGTCAACTATGAGGTGCTACCGATGCATTTATTTGGTCAAATAAATCACTATAACATTTCAAAATAAATAACGCGTTTGTTACTCGGTCAACTGCTCTCACGGCATTATTTGGTCAAATAAAATCAGAAATTCTTTTTGTACACATAACACGCACTATAACATTTAAAAATGAATAAAACTTAAAGCAACTATATTCTTTGGTTGATATGTTGTTCGTCCTGTTTTAATGAAACCATACAATTGGCTAAGGTCATTCCAGTAATCCGACAATCCTTTCTGTCAGTGCATAGAGATATTATATAATATCTCTATGGTCAGTGATAGAAGTATAGTATTCTGTTTAATAAATATTCTTCCGGCGAAAGTCGATTATCATTTTAAAATTCGTTAGGCTTTCGTACTTTAAAAAAAAGAGTAGAATCATAGAGAAGAGGGATGTGGCAAGAACATATAACACCGCCAAAAGTATTATCGTGTATTTTATATCGCATAGAATCAGCAATAATAATAAAAATTATTATCGTCACGATAAATGATTGTGTTAATTGTAATTTTTAGTCAAGACTTTCATCTCACATTTTCTGTTTACGTCATCTGGAGAAAAATGTACATCTTCAAAAAAAAAAATTGGTACAAAAAAATACACACCAATCGATTGCGCGATTTCTTTCATTACGGCCGGTTATTTTGTTTTTATCATGTTTCGATCGTATGGCAAAAACGATACATAACATAACAAAACATACAATAAAAGTAAACGTGGAAGTTTATCATACAAAAGGGGTAAAATGGCTTGACGGTTTCACGATCCTTTATATTGTCAATCAGGTCGGCTAATTAATGTTTTCCAGTCAGTTGCTAATTTTAATATATTATTAGAATTTTTCTTCCAATCAAACGGCAACCATGTGTTTGATTTCGGCGGCAAAATATAGCGTATTTTAACAAAATCAGGATTTTCTTTAAAGATTCTTTCCTTTAGTAGGTCTAAATCGACATTTTTGGAAGTCATGTTCGTCTTCGCATCCAAGTAAACCTTTGTTTGAAAAAATAACCTTCATTAATTCTGTGCGTAATATTCTTTTGTATTTTTGTACCAATTGTTTGAAGATGTCTTTGTACAATTTCTCCAGAATGCGTAAACGAATTTTAAATGATAATCGACTTTCGGAAGAATAATTACATGAAAATCGAAAATGATAACATTTGGATTGTTTTGAATAAATACTTTGGGTACAATTTTATATGATCAATTAAAGACACACGCATTGTTGAACAGAATACCATCACGGACAGATGGCGTGTCGGATTTACTGAAATGACCGTACTTATAGTAAATTCTATGGTTTCATTTAAAAAAAAAAGACTATTTTCGATGTCATCTTGTTTAAATGATTTAATTTTTTGTTATCTAAAGTAATTTTTATTAAGATTTTAACCAGCATGTTAGTGGCGATGATTCGCTGTTTGTCTGGAATGAAATGAATAATAAATGTTAGTGCACACAGAATTTATTTGACCAAATAAATGCACAGAATTTATTTAACCAAATAAAATGCATCGGTAGTGCCTCACAGTTGACTGCTGAATACAATACACAATAGACACGGATGAACGCGTTCGTTTCGTTACTGTTACGAAGTTCGAACGCATTCGATTCTGTAATTGCGACGGCGAGAAAATCACTTTGAACTTCAATTTTATAAGTTTCTGAATAAATTAAGCCTTGAAATTTGTAATATACCATTAATAATACATTCCAAACAGGTGGCTGCTCTCTGGTGGTAGGATTTGTTGCTCTGGTAGGTATCTGGTGGTATCTGGTGGTAGGCCTATCTGGTGGTGTTTAGTAGGACCCCGTTAAAATTGAATCAAACTACAATAATAACTAGGCCTACTATTGTTATCAACTGTTAGTTTTATATTTATAATGCTTGAGTAAGCAAGCCGTCAACGCAATCGCAACAACTTAACAACGTAGTCAGGCTCCAGAGACTCTTAATATTAGTAAAAATATAAATATTTTTACACATATAGCGTTTCATACGTGTATTACTTGAGTTTGGATTTTCAGACAAAAATCAAATGACTTTCTGTCTCCCCTCCCCCATCCCCCTCCTTCTCCCCTCCCCCATCCCCCATCTTCTCTTGCCGGTAAATAATTATAGAGGGAGTAGTTTCAATAAACTTTGGCAGATGGCAGCTATAAATATCATAAAAAAATTGGGGGTCGACGAAACTTCTGAAGAGTTATTTTGATTTAAAAAATTCCTTATTTTTTACAATTTTTAGCACTTTTGTCCAATTAATTTACGCATTTTGTCATATTTAACGTGCTCGTATAGCGCTATTTAAAGTCAGAATCAAATCAAATTTGGTAAATGTACAAAGGAAGGTGAGTGGAATAAAAATGTGTACAAAAATACTAAATAGTATTTTTACATTTCTTAAGTATCGCGCGCGCAAATACGTGTTTCTGCGCAGTAATGTTTTCAAGCTCACAATGACATAAATCATGCTCTAATTGATCAAAATGTTATTTAAGCATTTTAAATTTTGCGCGATTTTATGCGCCTGACCTTGTATATGCGCACATGTTTATTTTAAATATTTTTACCCTTAACCTGAAGTTTAAGTAAATTGAATTTAACTGATAGGCCTATGTGATGAAAAGTTACGGAGATATGATTAATAATGTGATTATACAACATATAAATGAATTCACGGACGAGTGATTTTATATTTTAGAGGAGATTTTATTATTTGAAAGATATTGTGAAAATTTAGTGTTTTGAGATATCTGTTACTGTTATATAAAAAATCACCTAATTATTTACATATCTACGGACGGACGTACCACCATTTTCAAAATTCTTTTCAATATGTTCTAGCAACTTAAGTTTCAACTTTCGAATTCGTAAGCAACAGTGGAGTTGCTTTTCAAACTTTTCAAACGGACGGTATCTTATTTTATATGCGTTGACAAGTTTTCTCGGTTGAAATATGTTAATCAGCAGGGCTCCAACTATACAACTATACTATTGCTCGTAGTATTTACATACGAATGAAGTCTTATGTCAATGGTCTTCTCACTATTATCAACAATTTATGTGTAAATTGAAAAGTTCACAAGCATAAGAGGAAATGTATTTTATTGTTTAATTTCTATTATTATAAAAAAAATTTGGAATTATTTCTATGTGTGAAATAAAATTAATTGATATTTAAAATAAGGATTTCAAATTACGGAGTTTTTAATTACAAGCAATTTGAAAACCCGGTATGTCAATAAATGTTTAGAATTATTCGTGCGTTAGTTCTCGTCATGCTTGTTTATGGTAAAATCAGGTAAGCATACGGTTAGTTTGGTCATCATTTGGAATATCGAAAGTGTTCGCCCAGTCCACCACATTATTCATTTATAACTTACGAATCATCTCATATTTATTTCAGTATTTTTCAGTGTGTACTATGTTCTCACATTACACCCATATTCATAAGATTAAACGAAAAAGACAACCTGTTAACATCTAAGCAATAACTTTATTCCATTATTATAACATTTGAACTCAATTTTGCGTCAAATTTAAACACCGTCATTCGCTTCACCGGCCTATCATCAGAGGTAGGATATTGTAGATAAGGTACAACACTATTGCTTGTTCCTAAACCTATGCTTGATGTTGTACCTTGAAACACAAAAAATGAAGGTCAACACTATTGCTTGTTCCTAACCTATGCTTAATGTTGTACCTTGAAACACAAACAATGAAGGTCAACACTATTGCTTGTTCCTAAACCTATGCTTGATGTTGTACCTTGAAACACAAACAATGAAGGTCAACACTATTGCTTGTTCCTAACCTATGCTTAATGTTGTACCTTGAAACACAAACAATGAAGGTCAACACTATTGCTTGTTCCTAAACCTATGCTTGATGTTGTACCTTGAAACACAAACAATGAAGGTCAACACTATTGCTTGTTCCTAAACCTATGCTTAATGTTGTACCTTGAAACACAAACAATGAAGGTCAACACTATTGCTTGTTCCTAACCTATGCTTAATGTTGTACCTTGAAACACAAACAATGAAGGTCAACACTATTGCTTGTTCCTAAACCTATGCTTAATGTTGTACCTTGAAACACAAACAATGAAGGTCAACACTATTGCTTGTTCCTAAACCTATGCTTGATGTTGTACCTTGAAACACAAACAATGAAGGTCAACACTATTGCTTGTTCCTAAACCTATGCTTAATGTTGTACCTTGAAACACAAACAATGAAGGTCAACACTATTGCTTGTTCCTAAACCTATGCTTGATGTTGTACCTTGAAACACAAACAATGAAGGTCAACACTATTGCTTGTTCCTAAACCTATGCTTGATGTTGTACCTTGAAACACAAACAATGAAGGTCAACACTATTGCTTGTTCCTAAACCTATGCTTGATGTTGTACCTTGAAACACAAACAATGAAGGTCAACACTATTGCTTGTTCCTAAACCTATGCTTAATGTTGTACCTTGAAACACAAACAATGAAGGTCAACACTATTGCTTGTTCCTAAACCTATGCTTAATGTTGTACCTTGAAACACAAACAATGAAGGTCAACACTATTGCTTGTTCCTAACCTATGCTTAATGTTGTACCTTCAAACACAAACAATGAAGGTCAACACTATTGCTTGTTCCTAAACCTATGCTTAATGTTGTCCCTTGAAACACAAACAATGAAGGTCAACACTATTGCTTGTTCCTAAACCTATGCTTGATGTTGTACCTTGAAACACAAACAATGAAGGTCAACACTATTGCTTGTTCCTAACCTATGCTTGATGTTGTACCTTGAAACACAAACAATGAAGGTCAACACTATTGCTTGTTCCTAAACCTATGCTTGATGTTGTACCTTGAAACACAAACAATGAAGGTCAACACTATTGCTTGTTCCTAAACCTATGCTTGATGTTGTACCTTGAAACACAAACAATGAAGGTCAACACTATTGCTTGTTCCTAAACCTATGCTTAATGTTGTACCTTGAAACACAAACAATGAAGGTCAACACTATTGCTTGTTCCTAACCTATGCTTGATGTTGTACCTTGAAACACAAACAATGAAGGTCAACACTATTGCTTGTTCCTAAACCTATGCTTAATGTTGTACCTTGAAACACAAACAATGAAGGTCAACACTATTGCTTGTTCCTAAACCTATGCTTAATGTTGTACCTTGAAACACAAACAATGAAGGTCAACACTATTGCTTGTTCCTAACCTATGCTTGATGTTGTACCTTGAAACACAAACAATGAAGGTCAACACTATTGCTTGTTCCTAAACCTATGCTTAATGTTGTACCTTGAAACACAAACAATGAAGGTCAACACTATTGCTTGTTCCTAACCTATGCTTAATGTTGTACCTTGAAACACAAACAATGAAGGTCAACACTATTGCTTGTTCCTAAACCTATGCTTAATGTTGTACCTTGAAACACAAACAATGAAGGTCAACACTATTGCTTGTTCCTAAACCTATGCTTGATGTTGTACCTTGAAACACAAACAATGAAGGTCAACACTATTGCTTGTTCCTAAACCTATGCTTGATGTTGTACCTTGAAACACAAACAATGAAGGTTAACACTATTGCTTGTTCCTAACCTATGCTTGATGTTGTACCTTGAAACACAAACAATGAAGGTCAACACTATTGCTTGTTCCTAACCTATGCTTAATGTTGTACCTTGAAACACAAACAATGAAGGTCAACACTATTGCTTGTTCCTAAACCTATGCTTGATGTTGTACCTTGAAACACAAACAATGAAGGTCAACACTATTGCTTGTTCCTAAACCTATGCTTAATGTTGTACCTTAAAACACAAACAATGAAGGTCAACACTATTGCTTGTTCCTAAACCTATGCTTGATGTTGTACCTTGAAACACAAACAATGAAGGTCAACACTATTGCTTGTTCCTAACCTATGCTTAATGTTGTACCTTGAAACACAAACAATGAAGGTCAACACTATTGCTTGTTCCTAAACCTATGCTTAATGTTGTACCTTGAAACACAAACAATGAAGGTCAACACTATTGCTTGTTCCTAAACCTATGCTTGATGTTGTACATTGAAACACAAACAATGAAGGTCAACACTATTGCTTGTTCCTAACCTATGCTTAATGTTGTACCTTGAAACACAAACAATGAAGGTCAACACTATTGCTTGTTCCTAAACCTATGCTTAATGTTGTACCTTGAAACACAAACAATGAAGGTCAACACTATTGCTTGTTCCTAACCTATGCTTAATGTTGTACCTTGAAACACAAACAATGAAGGTCAACACTATTGCTTGTTCCTAAACCTATGCTTAATGTTATACCTTGAAACACAAACAATGAAGGTCAACACTATTTCTTGTTCCTAACCTATGCTTAATGTTGTACCTTGAAACACAAACAATGAAGGTCAACACTATTGCTTGTTCCTAACCTATGCTTAATGTTGTACCTTGAAACACAAACAATGAAGGTCAACACTATTGCTTGTTCCTAAACCTATGCTTGATGTTGTACCTTGAAACACAAACAATGAAGGTCAACACTATTGCTTGTTCCTAACCTATGCTTGATGTTGTACCTTGAAACACAAACAATGAAGGTCAACACTATTGCTTGTTCCTAAACCTATGCTTAATGTTGTACCTTGAAACACAAACAATGAAGGTCAACACTATTGCTTGTTCCTAAACCTATGCTTGATGTTGTACCTTGAAACACAAACAATGAAGGTCAACACTATTGCTTGTTCCTAAACCTATGCTTGATGTTGTACCTTGAAACACAAACAATGAAGGTCAACACTATTGCTTGTTCCTAACCTATGCTTAATGTTGTACCTTGAAACACAAACAATGAAGGTCAACACTATTGCTTGTTCCTAAACCTATGCTTGATGTTGTACCTTGAAACACAAACAATGAAGGTCAACACTATTGCTTGTTCCTAAACCTATGCTTGATGTTGTACCTTGAAACACAAACAATGAAGGTCAACACTATTGCTTGTTCCTAACCTATGCTTAATGTTGTACCTTGAAACACAAACAATGAAGGTCAACACTATTGCTTGTTCCTAACCTATGCTTGATGTTGTACCTTGAAACACAAACAATGAAGGTCAACACTATTGCTTGTTCCTAAACCTATGCTTGATGTTGTACCTTGAAACACAAACAATGAAGGTCAACACTATTGCTTGTTCCTAAACCTATGCTTGATGTTGTACCTTGAAACACAAACAATGAAGGTCAACACTATTGCTTGTTCCTAACCTATGCTTAATGTTGTACCTTGAAACACAAACAATGAAGGTCAACACTATTGCTTGTTCCTAACCTATGCTTAATGTTGTACCTTGAAACACAAACAATGAAGGTCAACACTATTGCTTGTTCCTAACCTATGCTTAATGTTGTACCTTGAAACACAAACAATGAAGGTCAACACTATTGCTTGTTCCTAAACCTATGCTTAATGTTGTACCTTGAAACACAAACAATGAAGGTCAACACTATTGCTTGTTCCTAAACCTATGCTTAATGTTGTACCTTGAAACACAAACAATGAAGGTCAACACTATTGCTTGTTCCTAAACCTATGCTTAATGTTGTACCTTGAAACACAAACAATGAAGGTCAACACTATTGCTTGTTCCTAACCTATGCTTAATGTTGTACCTTGAAACACAAACAATGAAGGTCAACACTATTGCTTGTTCCTAACCTATGCTTAATGTTGTACCTTGAAACACAAACAATGAAGGTCAAAATAACCTATGCTTAATGTTGTACCTTGAAACACAAACAATGAAGGTCAAAATAACCTATGCTTAATGTTGTACCTTGAAACACAAACAATGAAGGTCAAAATAACCTATGCTTAATGTTGTACCTTGAAACACAAACAATGAAGGTTAAAATAACCTATGCTTAATGTTGTACCTTGAAACACAAACAATGAAGGTCAAAATAACCTATGCTTAATGTTGTACCTTGAAACACAAACAATGAAGGTCAAAATATTCTAAATCTAAATTAGCCATATCAAGTTATTCACTTTAAGTCGAAAATTTGAGCCAAAAACAAAACAAAAGTTTACGTAATTAATAGGTAAATTAATTTGATTACATTTCGTCTGGAAAATCGTCGCGAGCGAAAGTAAACAAATATTTCAAACCACGAGTGGGTCATTAATTATGCATGATGCTAATTAGGATTGTTTACAACTCGTCACGGTTGAGAAGGAGATCGCGAGGAAGTTTTATGATTATGCATACAGAGTAGCCAAAAACAAGCGCGTTCCATTATGAGATATGATTTGATCGAAAACTTTGACTGGAAGTCAAAGTCCAGTCAAGTTATTTTTTGAACAAAAAACGTCTGTATTTCAGTTAAATAATTTTTTCGACTAATTTTTGGTGAAAGTTAATAACTATTATGATACTTCAAAATGAAATCAAATTTTTGTCGAAATCTTTCTTTTTTTACATTTTTTTGGAGTTAGCCAAAGGGACAATATATCGTTAAGTTCTATGTTATTTTGAGAAAACTCTGAACGTTTTAACCTTAGTGTTTCTTCTTCCCAAATACTCACTCCGTACACACATGCATCACTTCCCTTGCATTATACACTAATGTTGGCGCGCCTACATACGTGTCTGCCATTTTGTGATGTTTCATTGTAAGAGGCCTATAATACACTAGTATATCGGTAAATTTTATTCATACAAAATAAATGATAAACGTAAAATACTAAAAAAGCAGTGCTGAATGGTACGGTATTTAAACAAAAATTATTCATACAAATCTGTTTTACAATATCAATCAATATCATAAAATACGGTACAGCAGACAAAGACACATTACAAATGGAATAAATAAATGATCATTCAAAAATTGCAATTGTAAAAAAAAGGATATTGATAATTGTTTCTGAAACCTTTAGTAATATTTTCTTCAAAAATGATTTAAAAAAAAGCGAAACTATTCTATAAGAGGCTATTCAAATAAGCTGTAATGCAGTTCCTTAAGCCACTTTTGAGAAAAAAAAATAAATAAAAAATGAATAAAGATTTTCGAAGTTGCATTTCGGAAACGTTGTTAAATAATTGCCAACCAAGTACTGTAAGTGACTGAAAGTACTACAGAAATATTATTCAAGCCTATCTGTTCATAACAATTATTAGGCCTATGTGTTTCATCTGAAGTTGAAAGAAATCAAATGCCACCAAACATCGTTCAGCCTACGTGTCAACGCAAATGTAATAACTTTATACGGTACGACACTGTTATGATATTCAGTAAAATCGAACTCCTAATAATCAATTCACGGTCGTAACATTAATTTTGCAGATGAAATCCTCGATCTTACTATATTCTGTGCAAATATTCGGTAATTTTCCATTCGAGTCCGGTTCTTTTTCTTTTTGTGCCGGGGGATTGGCAACTTTCATAGCGTTCGAAATTTCATTGTTGGGGCATGGAGCTACTTATAGCTCCATGGTTGGAGTAGAAAGGTTAATAAGATGGATCAAAATTGGCACCAGCAGTTTAAAAGTTAGAAGGTAAAACGAACTAAAGCCATTAGACACAATACTAAAAATACCACTGAAGTCTGCAGATGCAAGACCAGTAAAATAAAAATTAAAAATGATTGGCGACTTCATTATCATAAGCTTCAATGATTATTTAGTTTTAGACTTAATCCCTTTGTAAAACCAAGATTCTTAAGATTTTTTGGGTTTATCTTTATTTTCTTCAAGTTTATCTTGAAAAAAAGATGACTTAGGGTATGATGTTGGAGTATGTGGGTCATTACCACCTAGGGAATATGAACAGTACCATTGTTTTTTAAAAATAAAATAATTGATGAATCATTTTCTTAATTATTAAATAGAATATCAATAAAGGCATCATTTAATGAAAAAAAGCACAATGAGAATTAAAACTTTTACGTCAAAAAGTCGAGTGGCGTTTTTTGTAAGAAATGTTTCTTGTTATATCTTTCTTATCGGGCAACATAGCTACATACAGGAGGAGGGCAGTGAGCAGAGAAGTTTTTTGTGTGCTATTCTTATTGGACAGAGCCATACATAGGGCCTATATTATTATATATTATATAATATGGCTCTGGTTACTGGATAAGAGGTGCCGCCCTCATTGAACGTCTGACGTCAGTACTGCTGAGACGCAAACAGCAGTCACACTACTCTTGCAAATTATGAATATTCAGTTTTACACGTTTTATACGTCACACACTGTGTCGATCATAACATTACACACTGTTGTGTTTTTATTAAACGCCTGTTTTCATTCAATGTTTGTTTACCAACATTATACTATCAATCATGTCGTAGTATTTCCCGCGGACTTCCTGAAGACAAATACTGATGGTAAAGTATGGTTTTGTAACAATACTAACTAGGACCTAGCTATGCTTTTTATTTTAGGTAAAGTCGAATGTGCATGTATTATTATTTGTGTGTGTTTACTGTTCTGCCTTTCTTGTTGTGCTAGCTAGGCTAGAGTTGTTGTGCGCCTACTTAAACCGATCATTTCAGGCGGGATTCAAGTCGGTCGTGGTGTTATGCATTTCGGTCGCTGCACTGCTTGACTTTTAGTATGTAAATCAGCTGTATAAAAGTATAGTATGGAGCCAATAAAACGGCCAGTGTCGCTTCTATGAGTACTTAATACTACAAAGTATTTAATATTACGTTTATTATTTTTGAAATTTTATTTGAAAATGTATGATGGATGTTAACTAATAAAAGCCTACAAAAAAAGGGATCAAAAAAAGGTGACCGTGACCTGCTGGCGATTTTTTTTTTCGTACATAAGTTGGGGACCCCCTCATGAAACGTCACAAAATAAACATGAATAATTCATCAGTTAAATTTTCTTGTTCCATGTGGACGTGACCCAAGCGTATAGCAACAAGAAGTGATTACACAAGTGCGGTACGATTCTAGGCCTATCTCCTCTGTTGTTGCGGCGTGCGAATTCATAGAAGAATAGCGGCGTTTTGTGTGGATTGTCGAAATAATCAGCCTTTAGTTTATGGTGTTTTTAATATAATTTATTACTAAAGAATTACGTGTTAAAACTATAGTTTCTATTAATACTATTAGGTCTAATTATTAGTCTCTAAACCCATGTCTATTCTAGTAGTAGCTGTGTGGGTGTGTGTGACGTGTGTGTGTTAGGTATGACCAAAGATAGTTACACTTACTATCTTTGGTATGACACAATAATAGAGGAGTGTTGCAGCGCCCATGTGGCGGCTCTATATTGCTCTGTGCATAACAACTTCGTATCTGTTTGCAGATGGTTTTTTTCATCAAATAAGTTTTACTGGATGCTGGAATAGCAAATTGAGCACCATATATTCACAAATTTCTTATGTGGAAATAATCGTATCTTGGAGTAAATCGCAGTTGTTTTTCTTGTTGTTTCCTGAAGTTCAGCTAGGCCCTGCTTGTGCCTTTATTGTTTTAATTCAAACTCATCACTGCCCAAGAACAATGGTCTACTAGCATCAGTGGGAAGCTAGCCCTGTACTTTCAATCTGACTGTGCATATTGTTATGTAAATGACCTTGTACACCTCATGCTTGAAGATCTGCTGTTGTCATGCTAATTAGCTATAGCTCTGAGTTTCTTCATGGTTTACAGGGCTGTGTAACCAACAACAATAACAGTTGTGAACTTCCTGAAGAATCTTGCTTAATTATACAATCTTTTAAGTTGAACTCCAGTAGCTGTAGTATCCACCTATTACCAAGGAGGCCAAAAAGAAAAACCAGGCGTGGTACAAGAGCTGGGCGTGACAAACACACTAAAAACAATCTATCATTTCCGGACTTATCATCAAACTCTCTCTTATCTAAAAACAATATTAAATTTTGCAGTATTAATACAAGATCCGTTCGGAACAAAACAACAGAATTTGTGGATTTCGTTATCGAACATAATCTGGATGTTGTTGCCTTTCGGAAACGTGGCTTAAACCAGAAGACACATCAGTTATAGGAAATATTACACCCAACGGATACTCTCTCAAACATGCTCCCCGTGCTGGTACTAAAAGAGGTGGTGGAGTTGCACTTCTTTACAAGGAAAGCATAGCGGTTAAATGTTATGACACGGGATTATTACCAAAATCATTTGAACTGCTAAATGTGGAAATAGTCAGCAATGCATCCTCAGTTTTCCTCGTAGCAGTATATCGTCCTCAAAGCAAATCAACGGGTTGCAGTCTAAATGTTTTCACTGAAGAATTCTCAACTTTGGTTGATCACTATGTATTGAAGCCGGCTCCCATACTATTCGTTGGAGACTTTAACATCCATGTGGATATGCCAAATGATGCAGATGCAATTCATTTTCGGAATCTACTTGTAGCAAGCAGTCTTCAACAGCATGTGTCTACACCTACACACCGACATGGTCATACATTAGACTTGCTGATCACTCGTTCATCTGATCCTCCTGTTTTCTCAAACCTTAATGTCATTGATGGTATATCAGATCACTATGCAATCACATGTAATCTCCTTATCAAGAAGCCACCCGTAATCACTAAATCCATCGAAACACGTCATTGGAATGCTATAAATTTTGAGACATTATGTAAAGATATCACACAGTCTGATCTCGGAACTTCGCTCTCAAATCTTGATTTATCAAGTAAAGTACGACTATATGTCACCACTTTGAGTGAACTTCTTGACAAACACGCACCACCGAAAAAGAGAACAGTAAAGGTCCGACCAAACACTAGTTGGTATAACAGTGACATCTATGCTGAGAAAAGAACAAAGCGTAAGCTTGAAAAGAAATGTAGAATCTCTCATCTGGAAATAGATCGTCAAGCTTACATTGCACAGAAGAGGAATGTAAATTCCATGGTAAGAAAGGCAAAGGCCAACTACTACATTGGCTTGTGTGAAGAACATGCAGCAGATCAGAAAGGACTTTTTAAAATTGTTAACCAACTCCTTCATCATCGCCAGGTATCACCTCTCCCAGATAGTCTTTCTGACTTAGATCTTGCGAACAGGTTCTGTCAGTTTTTCACAGACAAGATCAAGATCATCAGAGACGACTTCAAGATTGATGACATGTCATTTAATGAGCCTGTGACAGCTGTTCATCAGCATCTCACAACATTTACACCAGCATCTCAAGATGAGATCCGCAACATTCTGATGAAATCACCAACAAAATCATGCAGGTTAGATCCAGTTCCTACTTCTATACTGAAGAAGTGTATAGACGCAGTCGTTCCAATAATAACGGAAATCATTAACCATTCTCTTAATACCGGCATAGTGCCAGATGAACTGAAAATTGCTCACGTTCGTCCTTTAATAAAAAATCAAAACTTGGATCATAACACGCTGAAAAATTACCGCCCGGTGTCGAATCTTTCTTTTCTTGGAAAGACTCTGGAGCGTGTAGTGACATCACGCATTACTCCATATCTTCAAAAGCATAATTTAAATGAGAATTACCAGTCGGCATATCGTGCATGTCATAGCACGGAGAGTTCCCTTTTAAAGGTACAGAATGATTTGTTACAAGGAATGAATGATGGGAAAATAACGCTATTGGTGTTGTTGGATTTGTCAGCAGCGTTTGATACAGTTGATCACCAAAGACTGATAACCCGTCTGAGAAATCGCATTGGCATAAATGGTGTTGCTCTTAACTGGTTCCAGTCATATCTTACAGGAAGACGTCAGCTAGTCTGTATCAATGATGCATTCTCAGATGAAGCTTGCCTGGAATATGGTGTACCACAGGGGTCAGTAATTGGGCCTGGCCAGTTTTCCATTTATACGCTTCCCCTTGGTGACATTATTCGCAAACACAGTCTACATTTCCATTTCTATGCAGATGATACACAGATTTATGTGTCAGTAAATCCAGTGCAAAGGGATGTTGCTGCAGCAATCAGTAAGATGGAAGCCTGTATAGAAGATGTTCGCAATTGGATGACAACAAATTACCTAAAGTTGAATGATGGAAAGACAGAGTTTATTATCGTCGGGTCTAAATGTAACATCTCCAAAATCAACATCACACATATCAGAATCGGAAACTCTAACATCGCTCCCTCATCGGTGGTCCGGAATCTGGGAATCATGCTGGATAGTAATCTCACTATGGAAGCACAAATAACAACTGTATCCAAAGCAGCATGCATATCGATTAGGAACCTTGGTCGTATTCGCGGTAATCTTAACAAGAAAACAGCTGAATTGATTGTACACTCATTTGTCACTTCTAAAATTGACATTGGTAATGCCTTGTTGTTTGGCATACCAAAATCTCAAATACAACGTTTGCAGCGCTTGCAAAATATGGCAGCTAGAATTGTAACTTATACAAAATCAAACGCTCACATAACTCCTGTCCTGATGGATTTGCATTGGTTGCCTGTTCAACAACGTATTAAGTACAAACTTGCGTTGTTTGTATTCAAGATCCTAAATGACAGTGCTCCTGCTTATTTATCTGACCTTGTGGATCGTTACGAATCATCCCGCAGAGGCCTACGATCATTGTCACAAAACCTTCTTCAAGAGCGTAGAGCGAAAAATCAGTGGGGTCAGAGATCTTTTTACGTTGCGGCCGCAAGTGTATGGAACAGCTTACCAGCAACAGTTAAATGCTCAACTAGTCTAAACAGTTTCAAGACCAACCTAAAGACGTCGCTATTCGCTGATGTTCTCGCACGTTGTTAATGCACAAAGCGCCATGAGCGCCACATGGGTGGAGGATACCGGCGCTATATAAGTTTTCATTTATTATTATTATTAATCCGAGTTAAGTCAGCAAAATTAAACAATAAACATTACACAAAAATACATTTTTTATTCTCGTGGGTCAAATCTTCCCATCTCATGTGTTCATATACGCGCATTTTTAAAATTCCTTTGAGTACATGCATATTGTTTGATAATAAAATAGCAGAATTAAAAAAATACAGTACACAAATTATACACATTCTTTATTCTTGTGGGTCTAAGCTTTCTTTGGGCAATGTCCAATGAATTACTACTTAGTTTAATGTCTTGCCTAGCTGTCGATTAGCCTCGACTCGACACATTTTGTGTGAAGAAGAGTGCGCGAAGGTAATCACGTGAAATTGACTTGGAATCCTAGGCCTGCTGTAGAAAGTATCGTATTGCAGTTGTGTAAGCACTTCTTGTTGCTATACGCTTGGGTGCACACGGAACAACAAATTTAACTGATGAATTATTCATGTTTATTTTGTGACGTTTCATGAAGGGGTCCCCAACTTATGTACGAAAAAAAAAATCGCGACCTGCTGAAGTGAAAATAAACCAAATCTGAATACTGTATGTACTTATCATGTTAGACATATTGTCTTCATTATGCGACCACATTTTTATTTTATTTTCACTAATTAACAAAGAAATTTGGCGCTACAACATGTGACATAATTAATAAATAAGGTCCACGAGCATTGTTTACATGTTGATGATGATGACTGCAGGCCAGACACAAGTAGGGTTCTTTTGAGCCTGAACAAACATTGGTGATTAATAGGATAAAAGTGACGATAGTAGCCTAATTTATAATGAGTTCGATTTTGGATGATGAGACAGGAGATAATGCCAACATGTGTGGTGTGAAATTGAACGTTTTACTGCTAATTAATAGTATTAGTAATAAGAACTACAATATTTTAATTAATTTACTATTTAATAAAAACAATAAATATAATTATTAACAATATCACATCCTCAATCCAAACACACAGGTCCACTTGTAGTATCCTTCTTGTAGTAAGGCCTACGCTCTTATTCTTAAACCAAACTTTAGTCGTAGTTCTAAGTTCGACTTGAAAAAGTCCTAGTTTGAGCTATTACAGTACTTCAAATTCGATTCATAAAAGAAGTAGCCGAAGTTTGCAGTTCGACTCAATGAAGTCGAGCTTTTAGTCGAGTTGCACACGTCTGGGTAGCAAAGGCTATACATTGGCCAATGACACTTAGAGGGTATTTGAGGAGCAGACAACATTTTTTGCATTGATATCACTTTACATTTTCTTACAAAACTTTTTACGCATCATGACTATACATGAAAAATAATTTTAATCGTTAATTATTAGAACAAGATCATTATTAATTTAACAGTGAAGAACTTTTGATTAAACAACAAACATGGCGGTACGGTAACTCATATTTTCTAGGCCTCCAACAAAGTATGATTGCGACAAATCACATACTGTACTTCTTAGCGTGAGAAGAAAGCGCTAGGCCCCCTAAACATTCCATCGCGTGGTGAGTTTCTGCATCTCCCATTTTCGCTATGGCGTGACGTAGTTCAAGTCGGACTGGCGCAAAGAAAAAAATGTAATTTGTATACGGTTGTAAATAAACATGATTTGCATTATTATAACATATCAATGTATATTAAATAAGCTAAATATAAAATTAGATATTTTATTCTTCAATATCTGGCCAATATAACAACTCAATGACTGTTACATTTTTTATAAACCTTGTTTAAATACTATTTAGTCAGCGATTTAGCCTGCCCCCTCCAAGACTAAAAAAATCGATCAAATTCTGTCTCGATTTAGTCGAGGTTGGCCTGATTTAGTCGCCAATTTAGTTGAAGTTCGGTTTATGAATTAAGACGACGTCATTTTAGTTTTAGCTCGAACTACAACTAAAGTCCAGTTTAAGAATATGGGTGCTAAATCAACAAGGTGTACGTCAGCTTCTCATCTGGGCAAACAGTTGTGACTAGCCAAGCATAAAAAACAAAATAACATAACAATTTAATAATAGCCAATGCACTGTTTTACGGCTGGTTACGATAATTTGCTTGTCATCTCCGCTGGATGGTGTCTTCCGTAGCACGAAAATCATCTCTCTTTATACTGGATATTTAGGCCTAATTATATTCGAAAAGACGAAGAAAGCAATTTAGGGGACTAGGCTTTAAAAGTGTAGCATTTTCTCTCTGAGCTTCCATTCACAATCGTCTATAGATTGATGTTTCTAGAGTCTCTCCATGTTGTCGAATACAGTCGGGGTAGGCCTAGCATTTATTTTTTTTATAGTTGGAAAATCAAACAATGTAGGGACAGCATCTATCCTTTGAAGTCTTTCAGTGCAAATTCGCCTCTGTATGCATACTTGCGGTGGGTGGTTTTAGTTGCATTGTGTTGAGCCATTCCCGTAGAATTTCCTTATTTTTTAGTGGCAAAGAATAAAATATATCCCCTTTTTCTTTGTATAACCTTTATTATTAGTGCACCCTGGTGCCATACAGTGATTATTAAACACTGTAAAGCGTTAAATCCATGTTCAATCAGATGTCTGAACTTTGCTAATTACTGTAGCTGATAAATTAATGAAAACTCATTTTGCTAGCTTCCTAAATAATTTTGACACAAACTCGTATGATTTCTCCTGGTTGCCCACGCTCAAGCTCTGTGTAAACCGCATGGTGTTGCAAACTACTGCACAAGCTCCGGTTGGTGTAGAGGGCGTTGTTTGTTTTACAGTAATCAAGCATGCAGTAGAGTAACAACAAGGAAGAATCTACACGGCGAGAGCGTGTGCAGAACGCGACGTTGGGGCGAGGATAGCCTTAGGTTGGCAAATTGTAGAGCTTTCAACCGCATATTTTTAAACTTTAATAGACTATGTATTATTCAAAATAATGTATTACGGCACCTAGATCAAAGTACGGTATCTATAAATTTATGTAAGGGCAAAATTCGGTAAATCGCGCGTTACTTCTAGAATGTTTAGTCGATGGTATATAAAGTTGGTTCGTACTTTTGGTACTGATTACACGTTTGTAACCCTGTTTACTAATTAAATTGAGTTAGATAATTACAGTAGTTATTATTGACAATTAAAACAAATTTATTTGCCCCAAATATATGGTAAATGTCGGATACCTATCTCTTGTATGTTAACAATGAAAACTCATAAGGTATATTTTGCTAAGCACACTTTACGGCAAAGGCTGTACGGCCAATGTTGTATGACGAAATCATAAATCTCGCACTTGTTCTGAAATCATGTACGTTGTCAAAATATGGTTCTTCTCGGTACAGTTGTCTTTTATAATAGTTTGTTCAAGGTGTTTTATAACAGGTTTGTTAACATTTTATATTTCATATCTTTTTTGAGAACAAAAACAAATTTTGAAAAAATAGGAAAAAATTGAGGTCAATCCATTTAAAAAATAGAAATAAGAGCAGAAATATTAGATAAGTATACAGAGAAAATTAATTTGTTTTTCTGAGATTCTAATGTAAGCAACTGCCAGGTACAGCTCTTATCAATAAATTGTTTATTTTTCAAGATCACTGGATGGAAGTGAACTTTGCCTGTCATTGTTTGTTACCCTTCAATTATCACATTTCAGAAATGGATCAAAACCAAAGTTGCCTATTACACCCATACATTTTCATACAGAAATAGAAATAATATTTATACAGAATACTAAAAATGATTTAAAAAAGATCCCTCTGCATTTCAGAAAGTCACAAATTATTAGTTACTAGAGGGTGAGCTCGCTTCGCTTGCTCCCCCTCTAGGAAGTGTAGACGATGGTTCTCGGAATGATAATGACTTGGGTAAAAAGGTTTCAAAAGGACGTTGTGGCCTGGACGTTTTTTTTCGGTCAGTATATATATATATATATATATACCAAATTTAAATTCTTGATATTCGTAATACTAAACCTACTCTGTTTCACAGTGGCCCCGTTTCTGCTGCCAAAAATATACCGTATATATACGGTATATTTTATATACGGTATATTTTTTGGCAGCAGAAATGGGTCTCATAAAAAATATACCGTATATATATGCGGTATATATACCGCATAAATATCCCCATCGTTTGTGGATATTATACGGTATATTCCAAAATATACCGTATATTTCGTACCCCGTTTCTGCTGCACTCAAAATATACCGTATATGTGACATGAGGTCAAAAACTAACAGAGCGTGACGCGTTTGTTTTTCTGCTGCATTGACACACACGTGTATAATAAGCAAGCAACAGATCAAAATATCACTGTGGACTGAAGAAATAACTATTTTTGCAATTCAATTGTGGGGAGAAGCGAAGGTTGGGGGGAGACTACATGGCAACAGAAGAGATACCGAGATTTACAAAAGTATCTCAAACAAAATAAAGCAGAATTTGTGGTAGACTTAATAACGCCAAAGTTAAAGGCAAACGCCGTCGTCTTCTTTGCATAAATGTAGTCAATGCCCATTCTACATTTCTAGATTGTTTGTGCGATGTAAATTCGTTGCCACTTCTGATCATTAGATTTAAAATAGAAAGCAATGCTAAGACGTTTTGAGAAACCATCATTGTTTTGTTTTTGTCATGTAACCTCACTACACGAGACTCTAGGTCAATCCATACTTCCGTCTCACAAAATGCATTTTGGGTATATGAAAGCCAACTTTTTTTACAGCCCACCCACGAAGTATGTGCAGCGGAAACGGTGCATGAATTTCATATACGGTATATATACGGTATATTTATACGGTATATTTATACGGTATATTTGGGATTGGCAGCAGAAACAGGGCCAGTGTCTTAGGTGATTAATTTCATTTTAAAGTATAATGTTTATTGTTTGGGCCCTTATAGGGTAGAGATGGGGAGACCATGGAGGTATAAAATAATAGTTTATTTTATACCTCCATGGGGAGACGGAGTTCATTTGAGGGAGGTGCTTATTCGAAGGATATGTTTAATTTCTTTAGTTTTAATAATATTAATATGGTAAAATTTATAATCAAATAAAATCCTCTAGTAGATATGGTAAAAAAGAATTAACAAATGCTTGGTAAATTGTAGATAACAGTCCGATGAATTCTACAAATAGTATAATTGTGGCAGCGATTATTATTTTAAGTGAGTGATGTTTTATTTGTGAGTATTGGGCATAAATACCATTCTAATTGGTATAATTAATACATTATTTAGTTTAAACATCTTTTGAAACTAACTTCCTCTGCAACACAGTGGCCCGTTTAAGCCTAATAAGAAGGAAGACGTTTTAAACGGCTTGCAACATGGGCAGAAGTATCCCAGGGTCCTAATAGGACACATATCGTGCACAGTAATGCCCATACAGTCCTGCCATCTTACACAACAACTCGGCTGGCTATCGGGGTTTCACTCGACTTCTAACAAAATCATCAGTTCTCCTGGTAACTTTATATACTCCCATAATATACTCCGATGCTTTAATTTGATCTTTATTAATTTGCAGTATAATTTTTATTTTGCTACAGCAACTAACTGTACCTTCACACACACGGTCCAAAAATACTATAAACAAAAAACTAACATTTCCAGCGCCACCAACAGTCAACTTAAAAAACTATAATATTTTCCTAAGAAAGAAGGAACAATTTATCGAAAATCATTCACTCAAATCAAATCAACATTTATTTATTTTTAACAATGACAGCGACCCTTGGCAGTCAATACAGTTTTCAAAAGTTAGTCAAATGGGTTGTACCTATTCCGAAATTATTAGTTTTGCTCATCCCATTTCTAGGCCATCTAATACTGAAGATCGATATCATTATATAGCATCTGTGATACTGCGGAAAACACACTAGCGTTGCCTTTCCGAACGTTCAATGTTATGGCCTAGCGCACTCACGTTGTCAAAAACAAAATTTTTCTGTTTCAGAAATGAGATTAAACAAAACTGTTCATTTTAAGACAAGATTACGCAAATATTATTATTATTATTATTATTATTATTATTAAGCTTTTTTTTTTATTTTGACTAAATGAAATGTCTTGCTATCATTTTATAGTATCAACAATATTATTATTATCTTTTTTTATTTCAGAACAAAAGCTATGAATCATATTGGTGAAGTTTTTACAGATGGGCAAAAATGTTGCCAAATATCTGAAATGAATTATACGGAAGAATGCGATGTTGTAAATAAAGGCTGTTCATCTGATTTCTTCAATCCTTTGGCATGTGCTAGGTATAATTTTTTATTTTTTTATTGTGAAAATGTTTACAACATTAGGAGAACGAGCCCTATTTAGCGTGAGCTTTTGCCTCTGGCATCTTAGGACCTGTTTCTGCTGCATCAAAAATAACTGGTTAAAATCGGTGTGAATAAATTAAAATCGGTGTGAATAAATTAACTCCATTTTCTTGGCAGCAGAAACAGGACAAATTTGTGGTAACCGGTTAAAAGGCAGCGCAAAATAACCGGTTAAAAACACCAATTTAAATCGGTGTTAGAACGCCGTTTAACCGGTTATCGCTGAGCAATTCTTAGCTGCAACATGAAATAACGGTTATTTGATTGACAGTTGTGACCCCGGGTCAGATACCGTCGCATACGATGTGTGTTTTCCTCGTGGTTTTGACAGTCGAACGAAGAAGTGAACATGTATTATGTTATTCAGTTGTGGGGGGAGAGAAAGTACGGGGAAGGATGGCAGGCAATAGAAAAGAATCACAGATAATAAATAAGAGCATCTTTGCGAAAGTAAAAGAGGAGTTTTTGGGGTGGAGTTCCGGGGACTACCCAAGCTAAGCAATTTGAGACGTTAGTACATGCCGGGGTACACGCTTGCGAAGGGTATGGATGGTCCTATATAAACACCAAAACTGAAACAAAAAAGGGACTCAGAATGTTGCAAATACCTACCAAACGATAGTAGATAATGGTTAATTAATTATGAAAACCCAAATTTTATAGCAAAAATCATCCGAATTTATGTTATAAACGATGAATTTAGAAACAAAAACTTAATCCAAACGAGCGTATTTATGGCACGCCCTTAGTGCCTTTAATAGGAGAACAATGAACATTCTTACTTTGATCGTTTTACATAATATAATTTTTTAGAAAAACATCACATCGACCGAAAACAAAGGTAATCAGAGCCTTTGATAATATATTAAATATGATTTTATTAAGCATAGAAATGTGTTATTATTTATGTTAGTACATAAATATACGAAATAATGTTCAATACTCATTACTTTATTAAAGGCACTATGTGCGTGCGATATTCTATGTAGTATGACTTGGATACTCTCGTTTTATTTAAATTTTTGTGGCTAAACTCATCGTTTTTAACATAAATTCGGACGATTTTTGCTATAAAAGTTGGGTTTTCATAATTAATTAACAATTTTCTACTCTCGTTTGGTAGATATTGCAACATTCTGAGTCTCGTTTTTTTTCCGTTTGGTGTTTTGTAGGACCGCGCTCGCAAAAGACAACAGTCGTTCACGTGTGGGAAGGGCCGTATTTCATCGCCTTTGTTGAGGATAAAAATTATCCTAGGCGATCGGGCGCTGCACGACCCTCCCCATCATGTTATTGAAGGCGCCATGAGAATTAATTTTATTAGCGCTAAGCGATGTAAGTAGGCTTTACAAAAAACAAAACTTGTAGACCTGGAGACAACATTTTATTTTTTTAACATGTTTGAGTGAGATGTTCGGCGATATATGCATACGTGTGTACTCACGACGTCGATGTAAACAAACAGCCAACTTACTACTTCCGTCTGAGTGTATTGCATTTTGGGTAATGATGACGTTTTGCTCGACGACCACCCATATTAACCGGTTATTTCGGAGCACAAATTGAGCAGAAACGCGGTCTTGTTATTGTTATCTATTTTTAATCTATTTAAAAATAACCGGTTAAATTGCGTTATGCAGCAGAAACAGACCCTTACTTGTTTATTTTTGCCTAAAGCCAGTCATTAATGTCTTAGTCAATTAATAAATCACGTAAACACCTTGTTCATCTTCCAGGCTCAACCTTCCTTGCTTCTGATTGGCTGCAATGCACAGCCTATTTTGGAATTGGTCACTCATTGTATTTAGAAATCACCATTATACCATGGGTACATTTTTTGCACACAAAATTAAAGAATTCAAGTGGCCTTGTGGTTAGCAAGGTCAGTTCTAATCTAACAGCAGGGAGCCAAAGAATGAACTGTAGAGATGAGTTTAAATAAAAAATTTGTGTTTTGTGCACCCAGACTAAAATCGCTGGAAAAGCAAAAACTTTTGTTTTGAAATTAAAACTATATTTATAAACTATTTCATGTTCTTCAGCTGAGATCTCAAAATGATCTCTATGGATTTGCCACCCCTCTAATGTTAAATATATAGGCCTATAATAAATAGTACAGTAATACTATTTCAAATTATAAGCAAACAATTAAATACTGTATTTTATAATCATATTTTATATAATAGTTACTTTATGTCTCAATTATAAACCCCTTTTCTTGAGTATACCCCAATTGTATGCACATTTATGGAGGGAATATATATTTATGTTTTTCTCAAATACAATAATAGTTCAGTTTTTATTACACATTAATTTGACATTTGTTTGTCTAAGTTGTGTGAAGTAATGATACCAAAAATGTTAACTCTTAATTTGTAACTCCTGAATTGTAATCAATAGATTAGGTCTAAGTAAATATTAAAAAATGGTTGTTAAATGTTACAGATGGAACATTTTTGTTATAGGCCAGGATATCATTATTTTAACGATTAACTAAAAAATCAGATACTGTAATTAATACACTGAATAAAATCTGTATGTGCATGTTATATATTTATTTTAATTTGAAAATTAACAATTGCCATGTAAACATATATTATGAGCCTTATTTGAATTAAATTTTATAGAGTATATATTCTTAAAAAATTCCTGTCCGTTAAAAAAAAATGTGAACCTGCATAATGCGATAAACTATTGTTGGCACATATATTAAATCCCGTCACAGTATATCTTGTATCCTTTAACATTTGGAATGAGTTGGTGCATGGTAAGATACAGGAATATGGATTATGAAGGGGATGAAAAAATGTGAAAAAGATAGCACAATTTCTCAAATAGGTATACCGTACGTACAATTTCTCAAAGAGGTAGCACAACTTCCGGAATTAATGGATTGCACAATTTCTCAAAGAGGTAGCACAATTTCCCGAATGGTTAGCACAATTTCTCAAAGAGGTAGCACAATTTCCCGAATGGTTAGCACAATGTCTCAAAGAGGTAGCACAATTTCCCAAATGGTTAGCACAATTTCTCAAAGAGGTAGCACAATTTCCCGAATGGTTAGCACAATTTCTCAAAGAGGTAGCACAATTTCCCAAATGGTTAGCACAATTTCTCAAAGAGGTAGCACAATTTCCCGAATGGTTAGCACAATTTCTCAAAGAGGTAGCACAATTTCCCAAATGGTTAGCACAATTTCTCAAAGAGATAGCACAATTTCCCGAATGGTTAGCACAATTTCTCAAAGAGGTAGCACAAAATCTCCCGAATGGTTAGCACAATTTCTCAAAGAGGTAGCACAATTTCCCGAATGGTTAGCACAATTTTTCAAAGAGGTAGCACAATTTCCCGAATGGGTAGCACAATTTCTGGAATGGTTAGCACAATTTCTCAAAGAGGTAGCACAATTTCCCGAATGGTTAGCACAATTTCTCAAAGAGGTAGCACAATTTCCCGAATGGGTAGCACAATTTCTCAAAGAGGTAGCACAATTTCCCGAATGGTTAGCACAATTATTTCTCAAAAAGGTAGCACAATTTCCTGAATGTTGCATATTGCACAATTTCTCAAAGAGGAGCACAATTTTTGTAATGGATTGCACACTTTCTCAAATGTAGGTAGCACAATATTTCGTGATTGTATGACCACAATTGTACTGGGAAGGTTTTAAACTATATTTAACAAAATCACAGTGTGCAGAGGTTAGAGGGGTTGGAGGCTAAGTGATTTGCTGGGGTTAGTATCAATGACCACATGAGTAATGTGAACTGGGGGTATGTTTTAACTGCATTTGAAAACCGTCATAGAGCCGGGGTTTGCAATAGAATTTGTACCAGGAAGTTTAACATTATAAGTTAAAAAATCCCCGAGTGCGGGTGTGTGTTGGGGAGGTGGGTGCATTTTAGGGCATCTGGATAATGAGTTATCAAAATGATCGGGAATGTACTGTGAAGTTTTAAAACTGCATAGGAAACCCGCTCGGGCGTGTATAATTTCTAGTGATCAATGTTTTAAAATACTAGATTGCTATAGTGAACATAATGTATGTAGGCCTATGTGCAGTTTTCTTAGAATAACAAAACAACTAAAATGAGGCCTATACCCTTTATTATAATATCGTATAACATCAACTTGTTATTACACAATAAAAAAGATTGTTATTTATATGGGTTTCTTTTATGTTTATTAACATTCAATTACATTTTTTTAAATAAAAAGATTTATTTTTTAGATTGTTTAGTATTATTAATTAATTCATATATCTGGTCCTATATACTAATATAGCGCAAAAACTTTTTGGGAAGCGTATGGGTACCACCCCCTACGGCTACATTATTTTATTTGAATTTCCCGCTCATATTCTCAAAAATTGTAGGCCTACCTATACCAGGGAGTTGTTATTAATAACAACTCCCTGCCTATACCTCAGCCCGAGTCTGATGTGATGGTGTACCTCTTGACATTCCTACCAAATCCCATCGCACCATCCCAGTTTATTTCAGAATCAATGTGTAGTAGGCTATGTATTTCATTGGTAAATTAATAAAATTAAAATTATTCAATTGTAATTGGTTGATCGCTTGACTACGGTACTCAATCTAAGGTTGAACTTTGTAGCTCCCCATACAATACAAAATCGAAAAGGAAACATGGAAATAAAGGCTTGAAAAGGCTATTATATAAATATTCATTTATTTCATGAAATCAAACTATTACCTAATCATTAAAACATGCTGTAACTGAAACCTGATGCTGTCGGTGATTGGCTGTTGGCAAACAAAGTGGGCTTGGCCTCTTTTACTACCCAGATACTTTCCTGCATGATTGATGGCCACTGTTCTGTTTAATTACCCATCAACAAGACTGATCAGGGTCAAAACAATTACAGGCAATTATAGTACCCCGGGGTTAGCCGGGGTACTAAAAGCTCATGTTAAATAGGGCTCGTTTTCCTAATGATTATTAAGCTGTGGATTGGAACTTCAAATCACATAATTTATCTTACAGTACCAGCCAGAACTACCATCCAATTTTGGATGCATCTGATGCATCATGAGTTCGTTGAGATTTTGTCAATGACGAGTCAACGAGTGGCCCATTTCATCCTAACATTGTTATTTTGATGCATTTGCGCCCCTCGTTATTGTTTACAAATATTCAATCGTATCGAAATAACAATCTCTATTCATCATCTCAAGCACAATAAATCTAGGTCGTGCCCACAGATGGTTCTCGAATACATAGTAATTTCAGCGTTAAAAAACTGGCGACTTCAAATGTACATGCAGGACAATAATACATGTCGTTTACAGGAACGAATAAATAGACACTGTGATTTATGTACTCAACTAAAATTAGCACCCTGGGAATTACTTTCGAAAGAGACAAGATGAGGGTTGAAGGATGGGGAAGAGGATGGGTGCAAAGACGAAAAATTTTTAAATATATTCTTTATCCATTTAGTAACGAAATATTAATTGTTTTCCTGTTTTACAAATAATATACCACTAAACCATGGAGGTATTTATACCTCCATGACTAAACACAGTAAAACATTGCTATTTAATACTTTGTTGAAACTGTCACCGTATAGTCGATTGAAATAGTACAGTACATGTAACGATACATCACTAATACGACGTTTATATTTTTTTGTACAGTAATTACATTATTAACTAGAGGGTACTCAGAGAGTACAAACCTCCGCCTACTGTAAAATTCCCCTACATAAAATGCCCCCTGAATATTTTTTTTTTACATTTTTTTTTATTAGTTCTAAGTGTAAATATGTTAACTGCACACTACAAAGTTGTGGATGACAGTATGGTGTAATGGTTATGTATCCAGCCTCTCACAGTTGAGATTGCTGGTTCAAGTCCCACTGAGGTTTTTTTTTTTATTATTTTTTTATTTCTTTTTTTTTAGCTTTTTGTGGACCTTGATCTTTGACCTTGACCCTTCAAAATTTAATCACAATTATATGATGTGTCATTGATCATTGTGGCTAAGTTTGGTGAGAATCGGATAAAAACTGTGGTCTCTAGGCAGTAAAATAGTTTTTTGTTAGTTGTGACCTTGACCTATGACCTTTTCCCCTCAAATTCGAACTCGTCCGAGCTTTTGGGGCATAGATAATTGTTGCCAAATTTGGTGAGAATCGGATAAAAACTGTGGCCTCCAGGCTGTTCACAGACACACACACACACAAACACACAAACATACAGGGGTGAAAATATAACCACCTTGGCGGAGGTAATTAATATAAATGTTCAGAAGGAACTGTCAGTAATAAAGTAAACACATCTATTCGGGGAAAATCGTAAATTCGCTTTAATCGTCAATAAATAATTATCTAAGTCAACTTAATTAGTAGGTCTAATGCTTTTCAATTGTTTCTTAGAGCCAATTCATACTTAAGTTAGTTCCTAACCACCAAAGTTGTTCTGCGTTTAGGGCATGTGATCCTTTGTAGTGTAGGCCTGTCCTCTACTGGCTTTACAACGCTACTCATGCCAGTGAGGGGGGGCGGGGATGGTGGTGTGGGTGGCGGTTTAACTGCAATAATAAAGATGACATAGACGGCGACTGGAAAGGCTAGCTCATTATCCGTTAAAAAAAAACCCTATATCCAACCTCTGCAGCACAGATTGGATAAAATGGATCGAATTTCTGTTATGACTGTACAGTACTTGTCTATACGACGCCTGAGAGAATAGACACTTGTGGAACAGAGATTGGAATGTTCCATTTATCGCAGATCAAAACAGTTGTATAAATGTATATTAAATCTATCAAAATAGTATTTTATAAAGAAAATCGGCATGTCTTCAACATTATGATGATGTACTCGAGCTGTTCAACCGGTTTTCAGCTTTTAAAAATAGTTATTGTAGGAGGAGATAGGAAAATGTGAAGCATCCTCCTATTATTGTGTGCGGGTATTTTTCCATGGACATTCATTAGACAGTGTATACCACAATTGGAAAGCACCCCTATTTGGGGCAAATCGTTGAACCTAAATTCGTTTTAATCGTCAATAACTAATTACCTAACTAAATTTAATTAGTAAACAGGGTTACATCAGGTGGTTAAAATTAGTACCGAAAGTATTAACCAACTTTATATACCATCGAGCAAAAATTCTAGAAATAAACCGAGATTTATCGAATTTTGCCCTTACGTAAATTTATATATAGAAGAGAAAAACAATGCACAGTTCCCTACTGTACTGTAAGTAGCTCCCGTCTAAAGTTCTCTCGTAGACGTTTCCAAGCAGGTGTATCCTTTGTGATCCAAAAATTTAAAAAAAGTAAACAATGTGTCTTTTCAAAGCTGAACAGTTATATTTTATTGATCTATTTTTTTTTTTTTCAAAACGACTAAATAACAGGAATGCCCCACTAATTAAATGTGTTTGTGAATATTCAGTGTGACGTACAGGACATATTAGCCCTATAACCAAGACAAATCCCTTTTTTTATGCAAGGACATATTGTTTCATGTTGGATATGACTTTGATTATAAAAACAAATTAATTATGCTAATTAATCATGAATTTTTACTGTACGTCACAAATTAAGGTGATTTAAAAAAAATTCAATTATTTTTTATTATTATTATTATTATTATTCGTCATAGTAACAAATTAAATCTAGTTATGAATTGTTTTTACGCAGTGAACCAAAGTTTTATTCCTTTGAGAATAATGATGAATTTTCACATTAACAAGATCATTGTATTTTCTTTCTAGAAATGGATTTTTGTCATTCATCTGCTCTGTACTTTTTTTGCTATGTACTGTAAAGGTAACTATGTTAATTTTTATGCAAAATATAAAATGATTTTGAAATTATAATAAGGGGCTAAAAATAAAATTGGTATTGGGATGAATTGAAAATGTGTAAAATAGTTTAAAAGTCCAGTTGCCGTTTACACACAGAAACAGGATTATTCTATGGTAAATTAAATGATTCTGAATTATTTTCTGAACACAACCATTAGAAAATAATAATGGTAAAACGATGAATCAGGAAGAAGATAGTAAATCCTTACTGAGAAATGATATACAGTACTGTTAAAATATCAAAACTTTCATAGTAAACATATTCTTTTAAAGGGCATGGTAAACAGTACTCTATTGACATATAGATACAGTTTACTGTACAGTATGACATGTCCTTTATACAGTGTAGTTAGTAGTAGTTGATCTGGTGCATTTGGAAATCTGTAAACAGACCATGAATTCTTTCCTATATCAAGAGGTGTACTGTATCTGTTTTAAAGTTACCAGTGTTTTGAACTAACAGCTGGTGTAAGCATACTGTAGTGTATGGAAATCATTCTATGCTTTGATACAAATCGCTGTTTGATTGTATTGTTTTAGGTCATTCGATTGTGCCACTCAGGAAAAGTTTTGTGTCACCAAGTTGTAATATTTACTTGTGCTGCCCTAGAATGTATTATTATGTAAGTACTGAATATGCTATTTATTAAAATATAAAATTAAATAAAACAAAAAAGAGATTAAGAATTATATAATATTTGTTATGATTTTAAAAGTAATCCTGTGCTTATAGTTGTAGAATGAGTGAGTCAATGTTGCTTCATAGAAGTTTAATGTGGTCTCTCTATGCCTGGTTCTGATGGTAGTAAAAAGAACTTATTTAAACTTAGATCTAGTGTATCTTATGCCTTGTGGGCACTTTGAGAAAAACAAGTACTGTGCATCCTTCAAGATGAGTAGTGGGTTGTTGTGGATTGATTGTCAATGTCAGCAACCGTATACGTCTGACACGGACACGCCAGTGACTTATTTTAAAAGCGTCTATCATGCTAGTCAATATCTATCAATCTATTTATGTGTGGTTAATCTCTTTTTTATTATTACCATTCCTTATAGACTATTAACAGGCAATTTATTGAATTTACTAAAATGAAAAATAATTAAGGGAAAAGTTGTAGTATAAAGTGATTTTATTTTTGTTGACAGCACTGTTCACTGGGTGTATATTCATTATGCTCAACTGGAATTTGCTGCTCAGATTTTGAAATTGACTCAGCTAGTTGTTGTTTGTCACTTCTACCTTTCACGGTCATTACGCTTACTTAAAAGAGAAGAGCTTAACTTAAGGTTAGTTTGTTAATGTTTTTTTAATGTGGTTTTACTAAATATCAAAATATTAAATGTTAGCACAGTGTTCTCTGTATACTGGTTAAACTGGTATTATTATCATACAATTAGACAGTGATGTACATAATTATAGTACTTACTTACTGTTAATGAATAATGAAATTAATACTTTTCAAAACTCTTGCCTACAGTAAGTGAAAAGGTTTAAAAATGTAAAATGATATAGAATGACAAGGTAAAACAATTGTTTTATTTTGAATGTTATCTTAATATTATTATTATTTTTGCTTATGGGACTACTTTATTTGTCCTTCAAATTGTTTTGGAATTGTTTTTGGCCAGTCACCAAGTCAGGAAGAGGAAGTACAGGACGATACTTAATTATCATTGCTAAATGAGCAAAACACTAGCCCAATTTTCCCAACTAACCTTCTATTGACAAGTCCAATTGTATTTTGTTTTTATGATATAATATTTTGTATAATATAATATAGTATCTTTTGTACACCTTTATTGAAAAAAATATAAATCATACATTTTTTTTATACAAATTTATATTGAAATTTGCATTTGCAGTACTGTTATAAATTTTCCTACTAATCTAAATTCACACAACAATTAACAATTTAAAGTTTTTAATGTAATCACAATTAGATTAAAAAAATGTTCTTAATGGCTAAAAATCATGTGTTCAGTTCCAACAAAAAATACATCTTGTATTCCTCTTATGTACCTACTGTCTAAAAAAAATATTTCAACTATTTTATACTTATAAAATAACAGAAAACAAAGAAATAACATCTTATAATACAATAAATTAAAATGCCAGAAAAAGGACAGACTTGATAGAATTACTTTCTTGTAGCTTTTAATTGTTTGTGTTTTTTTCTCATAGGTTGCTGATACCATTATGTTTGATATTTCAATCATATTTTATCATCGTTACTGTATTTGGAATAGTAGAAGCTAAACCAACAAAAACAGAGTGTAATGGTATGTACATGTAGGCCTACTTTGTGTTTTATAACATTACTTTTAACTGAGCATTCATTTCTCCCATTTGAATGATGTATCAGCTTCTGTCTATTACTCTAGGGGTTATAGGCCTAAATGCATGGCGAGAAATCTACATACATTGTCTCGAATGAAAACGTACCGTAAAACCTTGAAAGAAGCCTGTCATGGGCGGCTTCTTTATTTAATACTCTTGGGTGGGCTTCTTTTGCAGACCAAAGAGGTGGAAAAGTTCTTTTCGAAAGAAGCCCTTTTGAGGTTTTACGTTAGAATTTGCATTGTCAACATTTTACACACGCTGTGGTTACGTGATAACAGATAAGGTGATTCCCAAAGAAGATAGGAGAGAAAAGATTATTTTACTGTATTTAGCAGTTTTGATGAATCATTGTGTTTGAGTTGTTTGATAAAGGAAAATTTAGACAGATGAAAATTGTAATGGTTCATTGTAATCTGTGCTACGGTATGTAATTATAAATTGACCGCAGGTATAATCCCACCCCCAACTTTATGATCACCTTTAAGCATCCCCGAGCAAAGTCCCAGTTTATAATTTAACATTTAGACAGAGGAGGGCCTAGCTTTCTAAAAGCCTAGACTGAGGTTGCGCAGTAGTTTGTGTCTCATGCAACACATGGAATTGTTTTACAGAGCTCGAGCGTCGGACCAGGAGAACCTCTTGATCAAGTTCAAGTAGGACGCTAGGTCTAGGTCACATTATGAAGAAATATTGACTTAATATAAACATAACAAAATCTAACCCAACTCAAAGATGACACAATTACAATGCTCTTGAGAAGTTTATGTATTTAGGTATTAAAAGAAATTCTAAACCAACCAAGGGTCACATCAGAATATATCTTTAGATAGCCTATTTGCATTGTAGCCAAAAGAAGGATCGTCATTTTCGTTTCATACTCTGGGAAATAGTTATATAACCCCACTTCCCAAATTTGGGCAAATTTCACCTACAAAAGTACAAGGGGGTGGAATTGTACCCGAGGAACTACGGTAGTAGGAAATTTGTACAGATTATTCCACCCAGGCCCGTAGCCAAGGGTTTTTTTCTGGTCCGGGCAAACGTCCTTTACAGCAAACCCCCATCCCCAACATGCCCAATACCCTCACCTCATCTCTGAAAATCCTCCAAATACGTGCCCCACAGTGGCGGTTCCGCACAGAGCACTCTCATCTAATATACGGCAACAAAATGTTATCGTTTTTTAAATAGTCCATGTGTGTGAGGAGGATGAAAAAAGTACGATCGTTTTGCTCATTGGTAGCATGCTAGTCCGAGTGTCTTTTCCGGCCAATTAGAGGTGCCATTTATCATGAATCTTATGTGCGAGACTACCATTTTATTTAACAAAATTCGCTTCGTCACTGTACGTTTTGATATCTTCTCGGTATAGCCTGGTTTCACTTAATATAATATATGAACTCTCCTGTTGCCTCTATTTTTGTTTTTTAGTCTCCACACTCACAAACTTGAAAAGTACCTGTGAGGGGATACAGATTATATTTTTTAATAATGTAGATCATATGGAAGTGAAGAATACATATGGGAAATGACTTAAGAAAATCCAATTGAATGTCACTAAAACTATATTGCATAATTGTATAATTGTATTTTATTGTATTAAAATCAGAATTTAAAATTTGTGTAATCACCTGATATAAACATTTACTTTGCAGATTAATGTGTCATCGTCAGTCTTAGGAATAATACCATGTCCGCATTCACAATGTTAATACTTTACTATGAAACATACTTATTAATTCACTATTTATGATGGTTAATATTAGTTATATCAATTACTTTAACAGCTGAAAAAGATTTTAAGTGATCAATCTTCAAGTTTGATTTGTGCTAACTTCCGTAGTTAATCTTTGATAATGAAACACTATTGTTGTTAATTGAGACCTTGAGAATTACTGTCCATACTACTTTTGTAAACATACTGTAAAGTACCTGTAACTGGTACAAACTTACGCCTACAGTAAATATTAGAATCGGATATAAATTTCATTATTGGACACCAGAACTTTTGATACATTTTCTGTATTATTTATTTATAAATTATTTAAAATATAGTTGGTCTAATTTAGTAAGTCTATGTTATATTATAATATATTGTTGAAGCCTTTGTACTTATATACCATGTGGTTATTAATATAACACCATTCCCACTTTTAATTGCAATGTTTTTTTGAACATTTTGGTCATTTTCTGCCATCTTTACATTTCACATTTTGAGGTCGCAGAGATGTCAGTAGGGAGCCAATGATGAACCAATCATGGGGCATTTTCTGTTAATAACAGGCAACCATGGCCCCGTTTCTGCTGCCAAAAATATACCGTATATATACGGTATATTTTATATATGGTATATTTTTTGGCAGCAGAAACGGGTCTCATAAAAAATGCTACTCTCAAATTTCAGGTCAAAGGTCATTTTCAAGGTTATACCTGGAAGATGTTCATTGAGTATAAAAATAACTGGAAATAGGAATATTTTAAATGTTTACACAGAGGGGTTATGGGTTGGGGAGTAATGGGATGTCAAGATCATCATACATATAATACTTGACCTATTTTCACGACAAAAATCGAAATGCTGACAGGTGGACAACATAAACATTTAAATTAACAACATACTGGGTGAAAGTCTATTATAAAACTCTGTACAGTACTTTTGGATTGGCCAGATCTGATGGTGTAGATGATTTTCAGTGAATAAAATAACTATCCTATATTTTGACCTTGTTTGACGTTTTGACCACTATAAACTGACCTTAAAACCCAAAATTGAAGATCATCTTCATCTGATGGCATTCACCCCTATTGTTTTTGTCACCCCACAAAGTATGCATTCAATATGATTGCCTGCTATTAACAAAAAATGCCCCCAAACTTTTTATAGAGGACTTTAGTGTATTTGGCCTTTCTACTCAAATTTTTTATTTGCATGTTATTAATATTTGTAACTTCAGATCCGTATTGGTTAATGCTGTCAGGAGTAGAGCTAGTTCTTGTGCAAATCTTCCTTGTAGCTGGAGTTTATATAACAATGAAGTTGAATGAAGTGACAACTCTTGAGAGTGCAAGACGAGCTCAGAAAAGAGATTTATGGTGGTAAGTAGCTACTACTAATAAGTGGATACAAACACAATGTAGAAATAAAAAGAGAGAAGTAGTGAAAAATGAACACTGTATGAAAATACCATTATAATTTGTTATTAAATTACATGTTAACTAATAGTGTTTACTTTTCTTTTTAAAGCATAATCATTGTATTTGAATTGTCAACAATTGCTACTGTCATCTTTGATAGCTGTATGAAGGCAGGTGAGGAAGATAACTATAATGTATTATTGCATTGCAAATTATGGTTGTATTTATTGGATGGTGAGAATATTTACTGCTCTATTGAATGAGGCAGAGCTGAATTTAAATCAAGCATTGAATGGAATATTCTCAACAAATACAAAACATTCATTATTTTTTTTAATTCACATACCTTGTTTTATAACACACCTACTGTATTTTTCTAAAAATAAACCTTGGCTGTCTGGAAAACGAGTTCGCTCTTATGGATACACCCAGCACAACATTTGTTAGTGTTATACATTATTTTGATATGGTGGATGGAATAAATTGATACTGAATTGGTATTATGCAAAAATGTTATGTTTATTTCAGGTTTTGGAAATCAAGATCAAGATAATTCTTGCAGTGGTATTTTTGTAAGTAATCAATTTAATTATGGCACAGCATTTAAATAACACTATTAATTTATTAATAGATTGCGATATCTATGTTATTCTTTAAAGATGTATTGTCTCCCAAAAACATGAAAAATGAAGATTAATTAAATCAGACTTTGAATAGGTTATTTTGTAGTTTTAATAAAGTTAATCACTTCCATAGGAAAAAAAACGGGAAAAAATAATGTTTTCACTTATAAAATAACATGATAAATGGTTAAATTCAACCAAAAATCCATTGGCTGGCAGCCAATTTGACCATTTTTTGCTTTAAATTCTAGTTTTTTCAGGTAAATACATTTTTTTTTAATCCAATTTTTGGTTGAAGTCAATAACTATTATGTGACATTAACATGGCATATTCAAAAAAAAAAATTGAAAAAAATTATTTTCCAGGGGGACAATATATCTTTAACTAGTAATGCCGTACAATGATCATAAACAAAAATATAGTTATTAGGGCCATAAAGAAAGGACATTTGCTTGTATTGTGTTAAATCGACTTATTTCCAAAATAAAAATAATATTCTTGAATATATTTTAATCAATTAACAGGCACAGAATTAATGCTAATCGCCCGGTGATATACTGAAAATTAATTAATTTAGAAACGATAAAGATGAGAAAATTTATGAGAAGGAGAAAAATCCCCTTGCTTGATATGCAGATGTATTAGACCACTGGGCTTTCATAGTATCGTTCAAGTTCAATTGGAAGTGACAACCTGATGTACTATATATTATAATATAGATTTTGTATTTTTTAACATGTTTATGTCAATATTTTAGAATCATAACCAAGTCTCATACAGTGTTGTCTACCTACTTCTAATGGTAAGTTATAGTTACAATATACAGTACTACCATTATAACATTTTCTATGTATTCTATGCATGCTTCAGCTGGTCTTAATTATATTCTATATTCTACTACAGTACAGTGCCTGGTAGACCCCACTTAACTCCAATAGAGAAAATGATGTGTAGATACCTATAGATCTATATTCTACTACAGTACAGTCCCTGGTAGACCCCAATTAACTCCAATAGAGAAAATGATGTGTAGATACCTATAGATAAAATCATACAGTGCATAATACTGGCTGTGTGTTTGGGAGTACAGTAATCAATTATGTCAATAGAATGATGACATGATTTATGTTGAAATTTTATCAGTATTTCTTTGCTTGGAGTTAAATGAATTATCTGTGGACATAATTCCATGATATCCTGTAGACAGATTTATCTGCTAATGAATTCTATTTTTTTTCCTCCTTTTTTGTTGAGACATTAATGTAATGTTTTAAACAACAACACTACATATAACTCTATAAGTATAGGCATTGAACCAATCTTAAACAATCAAAATATACTGTATACATGGAATTTCTGTGTTACCAACCAATTTTCTTTATCTAATTTGTTTATTGAAAATGATTGTACTAGACTTTCAAGCTGGTGATTCCAATAATAGCATTACTGGTAGTATTTCACCCAGTACAGAGGGTCATTGATGCTGAAGGTGCTCTCCTATTTCCAGAAGATGGGGTGAGTATTATAATTTACAGTGAGTATAGAGTACCTTATAGTAACATGTGTCTTGTAAGTTGCCTAGGCTCTGAATCTGCTTGTGATGAAAAGTCTCCTCTTTTGATCCAAAATTCCATAATGAGTTGCATCAGTCACTAAACTTATATAATTTGATATTAAAACTGTTTTTGTAAAAACTAAATCCTATAGTACTGTAGAAAATTTAAAGTTTAAAGTAAATTATTGTTGTAAGTATAGATATTTGAAATAATCTCTTTTTTTAGACTTTTGCATCAAGATTTAATTCAGCCAGAGGTATCTACCGCCCTCTGTATCAGCCTGATTTTCGAGGATTCAACTATGGTACTGTCAAGGAACCAGCAGCGATCGGTCCAAGAAGAACACAGACAATGCCTGCAATGCCAACAATACAAGAATCAGTAGAGGAACACAAGATACATACTTCACACTCTGCCATAGCTATTTCAGCTTAGGTAATAAATCATGTAAATATTTATGTTTTAGAGTGTACATATCATTATCATCAATTTATCATACAGTAAATCTTACGGGTGAATAGAAATAATAATGCTAATATTACTAGACTAACACATTCAGATACAATTAAAAAAAATGATAAACTACTTTAACCTTTTATAATCACTGTATGTGCGTGTAACTAAATTTCTGTAAACTGCTTTAAATTAAAGGTACTGTAGGCCTAACATGTATATAGTTGACACCTGATTAACCACCCCAGAAATTATTCCTTGGTAGTTAATCCAGGGCCATGTGTTTTGTTGTCTGGATAGTATTTCAACTATATAATCCACAAGAAATATGTACAGTATATGATTTTACTGATTAAATTGAAAATTGTATAATTTGTTGTAGGAAATGGACACACCTGTTTTGCAGTACTATATTGCAAAATTTACACTACTTTATGTAGTTTTTTTTTGTGCTAAATCTATTACAATCTGATACAACAATCTCATTTGTTGAGATAAAATTGTCTTGTACTTATTCAACATCTCGGAAGTAATTTTATATGTGCAATAATCTTCACATATTGCTGGTAACAGTGGGTTTTTTCTCTTTCAAATAGAAGAGATAGTGCTATTAAATAAATACAAAATAAAAGGGCTTGCAAAATCTAAAATGAAAATACATGCTTGATACATGCTTGATCGGATCATATTGTACAAAATATACCTGATTATAAATAGACAATCAGGATATTTAATTTTACCATTCCATGAGAAAAGGAAACTAATTATTTTGGATATTTTGTTTGTTTGAAAGTGATATATTTAATTGTATGTAGTTAATTTATAATCTTGTGTAAATAGTGTAAATAACAGGAAAAGTGATAAAAGTGTAAATATTTTTTATAGAGAGTATCAAATATAAATATAATAAGAGTGCTATTTGATGTCAGGAAAAGAGGTCTATGTAGAGAGACATTTCATTTGTATTATAGATATAATAAATATTTTTAATATCAATATAATTTTAACTTGTATCAATAAAATAAGAATTTTGGTTTGGATTTATGTAGTATTTATACTTTAATTATTAGGAAAATTGTGATTTAATGATAAGCAATGATTGATTTTAAATCATTAATTTTTATTTAAAGCTTGAGTACAGGCATCACTTTTAGATTGTAAAATAAATTGTAAAAATCTTTCTAAACTGGAATTCTCTTTACATGATCAAATACAGAATTTTATTTATTATCACCATACATGGGGACACTCCAGAAAAACAGTTTGGTGGATATATATTGGATAATTTATAATAAACTGTAGCATGAAAATAAAAATTAAATGCATCTTTTTACAATATCTGTGTACAAAATAATAGATTTTATTGCATGAAATATCTAACTGATATTTTCAATTAAATCCTGTATTAAAAAACAAAATACCAAAATTGATGAGACATCAGCATCTGGTCTGGTGATTGCTGAAACGAATCATTAGAAAGGTTATGAAATGAGTTATGAAATGAGCTAGTAATTGTATGTAGTTTGATATTTTATGTAAAAAATGTGTTCCAAAAAAATTCTAGTAAATGTGTAAACATATGATAAAACAATTTTCAGAAAAATTAATTTCAAATATTGATATTACTGGCAAGTACTATATTAATGTGCCTTGTTTTATACCATTATGTACTATTTTTAAAGGCAGCTTTTATTTTACAATAAGGTGCATAACATTCGCTAAGACAATATACATCAAAGATATGAAAATGATCTACAATAAGGTGGTGTGTTGGTATAGGAATATTGAATTAAACATTCGCTATGATAATATACATTAACGATATAAACAACATCCAAGGATGTTCATTCATCAGTTACTCGTTATGTAATGATTGTTGAAATCCAAATGTAAGTTTATTTAAACATTGTTATAGATGCAGCTTGAAGAGAAAGATGTTAGCGTGCAATAGATTTTATTCAGCTAATTTCACCTTCAGCTTTTTCAAATTAGGATAATTAAGGGTACATTAAATTACAAATCATACAATATTGTTACATAATATTAAATGTGTAATTTACTATAAAGTAATTGTCAGATGAGTAATAGTAAACTAAACATCTATTTTATCTGCTATTATGGTGTACATTAATACATTTTAAAATGTTGATGTATCAATATGTTAAACTCACTTGTGGATCATTGCCTTTACAAAGAATTAAAACATTTTATAATTTTAAAACATTTGAATGTTTTGTTGTTAATAAACCTTAATGGGACTATTATGCAATGCTTTTGCTAATATAAGTGATTTTGTTTTACAATTCGTAGAATATGATTTCACTTGTTTTTCAAATGCCATTAAAAAGACAGAAACAATGCTTTTATATAATTTTTATACAAATATTTTGTATAATGTAATTGTTTGTATATCTGATGGCAGCCGACATATTTTGAATTAGTAATTTGGTATGGGAAAACCTATCCGAATGAATCATTTTTTATCCATGGTATAGGGTATTGATGATTTGTTTTTCATTTTGTGAAATGTTGTTTTTAAAACAGAAGCTGCATTAATTATGAAACACGCTAAATGTACATATATTATGCTGCTTTTTATTGTGTAATCCATTTATTTCTAATAAAACTCATCGAAAAGGAAAGTGCATAAATAAAATATTAAAGTATTTATACTGCATTTCTTGTAAAATTGATTATTTGCATAATGACTACTGTAATAAGTCATTTTTAATTTGCTACAGGGCTGAATTGCTTCAAAAAAAAAAATTAATATTATCCTGGATTTATATAGCGCCTAATGTTGTGAAACCTAAAGCACTAAACATTATTACCCATGTCATTTTTTGAAACATACACCCATAATGCAGCTAGTATTCAGCGCGAAGTTGTGTCTTGATCTAACCGTGTACCCATTTATACACCTGGGTGGAGAGAAGCAAACGTAAGTAAAGTATCTTGCCTAAGGATACAAGCAATGCAGCAGAGTTGGAAATCGAACCACGATCAGTAGTCCAACACGCTGTGCCACACTTACAGCCTTAATTCAATGTGCACGAACTTAATCTTTTTTATTAGTCGGTGTGCACTCATAACTGTTGCACCTCTGCATGTGAAGCATATTTATTTATTACCATATTTACTGAGGGTAGCCTATCCAGTTCCTAATAGAACTGATCATTCAGGGCCCTGGTCATTAAGCACAAGATTGACATATTGTGTTCCTGTCAGATAGAAGATAATTTTATTGATGTTTATAGCTGGTTGACATAAGTAAACTAAGTACAGTATAAACTAAAAAAAGCATAATGTTATATTTCACTTTTCTTTCCTGTCAAATCTGAAACACCTACAGTACTACAGAAATTAAAATGTACTTTGTACTTAAAAACACAGCAAAAATAGTTGTACATCCTCATCTGGCTTAATGAGCACCTAGTTGGTTTTACAAAATACAAGTATGGCTTGGTGTACAACCACTACCGCATTTCCTACACTGAACTAATGAAGAAATATACACATTGACAAAGACAGTGAACTAAAGTCTTTGTTTCCAATAATTTTGGTCTTAGCCGCAAGAATTAAACTTGTGCTGTTGTGAGAATATCCTTGTTGGAGATTAATAATGTATTGATGTGCCATAAAGAGATTAATCCAGTAATTAATCATTAATAATCTAAGGTTTATCAAAAAATGGTAAAGTTGAAACCTGCCAAACTGTAATGGTGGAATAACGGCCCTGCAAAGTAAACACATTGATTTTATATACATATTCATCCTATTGACTGGCAAAATGTTGGAGCAAAAAACAGCCTATTGGTGTAAAACGTCATTGGCTGGCATTGTGGCTGCTTGCACCAATCCCCATATTTGTTTGTCTAGCACAAATTGTCACCATGGACCAGAGCAACAAATGATTTTATGATTAAACCATTTCAATTTTAATTAATTTGCAATTTTTTCCAATATATTTAACCAGCATTTGCTAAATTTAGCAACATCCATCACATGTATCTTTGTTGCTGCTCTAAATAAACAACAGCGTATTATATTAAGTTAAAACATAGAAAAGTCTTAAGATAAAGTTCATTGCCCTTTAGGTGGAGGATTTGATTGAAGCTGATTGAATAACCTGTTCTTGATCACTTGTGACATCAATCCATGCATAGCTTCTATAGTTGTTTTGCACCTTAAATAAAAATTATAAAAACAATATATATTTGTCACTGTTGTTTTGTTTTTAATTATATAAATAACCTACAAATTATTTCATCTAACATTTTTCTTCTTGATTTATTAAAAACAATTGCAGAATATCGATCGAACATACAAGCATAAAGATATTATTTATTAGGTAAATTATGGAGAAAATAACATTCATAACAACCACACTGAATACTTGGAATACATATAATACATTCTTTGTACAGAAATTTAGTTCACGTAAAGTAAATGCCTTTAATCAATATAATTGATTAGTTGAATATCTAAAACAAATTAATTGCAGAAGGCCTAGTTCACAATATGTTGAACCACTAAAATAATATTTGTATTTAATATTGTATGTCACCACCAATTTTGCCGGAGGTGATGGACCCGGAAGCCAGTTAAACAACAGCGCGAGTGTGTGAAAATAACCCTCTTATATCCACCCATTTCGATAGGTCGTTGTAAAAGACAAAAATGGAACAATAGCGTAGTAACTGAAAACTAATGTTATCAAATCTACGTTTCGCGGTACATCTAAGATAGATAAGGTAGGTATCCAAGGCGGAGATTTATACTGAAGTTTTTGCATTGTGCTCGCTATGCTATGTCAGAATTAACCATAATTTATATATAGATTATCAGAGTAGTTATTGTGGTGTTGTTTATTATAAGCTGGGGAAACTATGCAATAGGCATGGTCAACTAATTATGCAATAGGCATGGTCAACTAATTATGCAATAGGCATGGTCAACTAATTATGCAATAGGCATGGTCAACTAATGGTCAACTAATTATGCAATAGGCATGGTCAACTAATTATGCAATAGGCATGGTAAACTAATTATGCAATAGGCATGGTAAACTAATTATGCAATAGGCATGGTCAACTAATTATTTATTCAACATATGGAAATGATTTACTCTTTCTTGATACATCAACATTTCTATTAACCAAATCAAACCACTGCTGGCATAAATTATTAGCCTGTACAGATATTTTATAAGTATAATTTATAAGTATTATAATAGCATTAAGCCAAAATTTGTACCTCTATCTCCTCCTAAACCGCAAGTCTGATACTACTGGCCTACTTTTAGGCCTTTATGTCTGACTAAGAGAGGCTTCTATTATCACTAATGGTTTTATGTTATTATTTGTTTTTATGTAATTTATTTTCAAGGTGGTATAAACAAGGAATATGAAGTTGTATATTTACTTCTTTCTAATTATGCCCAAACCACCAGAAAACATAATTTGTTGTGCATAATAAAAACAAACATTCTTACAAGTAAGACATTCAACTGAACCACAGGAGACTGCAAGAATATTCAACCAGATTCAACTAAGTCACTGTTCGCCAGTAGGAAATGGCAAAACATACTTTGGAAGCTTTTAGAAAACATGACAATTTAACAGACGACTATGTCCTATACCAAACATGAGGACAAAACAAGAACAAAGATACAGATATTATAATTAACAAGATTTTTTTTGTGACTGCATGTTTTTCCAACATTCATTTTAGAGTGAGCACTAATATTGTTTGCGATGACTCTTTGTATAATAAAATTGCTCGCTTTTAGAATTAAACAAAATAGACACTGAAATATAAAGATTACAGTATGCCTATTAACTTTAAATCTTCCTTTCTAATTAATATAAATGATGTATTCATTTACAGATTTGTGTAAATTGCATTGTATTATTATTACTGTATTATCTTTTTGATTCCGAACCTTAAAATCATTATTATTACAAGATGGTGCCCAGGTACCTGCTAGTTTATAGTATAATACTAACCCATCTTTAGCTGCCTTTACCAACTTGTCTTCTGCTTTCTTATCTTGGTCCATACCAAGCATAAAGTTACTTCTGCTTAACTGGGCTTCAGCCTGCTCCAACTTCTCTGACAAATCAAATATTTGTCCAGTAGTATAGTCAGAATTCTAATAAAAATTAAATTATAAGCATAATAAAAAAAATGATTACAGTGAAATGTGACATGTACCTAAAATCATGCAATTGTAAAATAAACAAAATTGTACTACTCAGGTAGTAGTAAAGTTGAATTTATGAAAGTGTGGCCTAACAATAAATGGTTAGTATAACAATTCACAGTACATAAACAAACCATTAGATAGAGGCTAATATATTTATTTAAAACAATCTTGGAGAAATTGGTATAAGTACTATTATTATATGGGTAAATGTCTTAATAACAAAATTTAATTCAACAATTCATCCAACAAGCTAAAGCAGGTTAAAATAAACATACATGGATGGGAGTGCCTGATTTATGGTTCCTTTTTTTTATCCCAAGGTTAGCATTGGAGAGACAGAATACACTACATGTAGAGATCTGCAAAGTTATGCATGGTAAAAACAAACTTACTGTTAACAGACTAGAAGAGCTTAATGTGTTCACCCAATATTTATTCCATAAAGATTCTAAAAGTTTCCTGTCCAATCCTGATTTGAAGTATGATATCTCCAAAGAATAGTATTGTTTGCAATGCACCCCAAAATCTTCAATCTTGTTCAATGGAATTGTCTGGTACTCTGAAGGCCCTTCATCTGGTGGCTTGTAACCCTAAAAAAATATCATAGATATATTTTTTTTACCAAAGAAGATTTTTTTTATTATTTTTTTTTATTACTCGACCGATCAGGTTGAATTGCAGAAATTTTCAAGGCATCCATCTAGGCGGCCAGAAAGTGATGCAAATAGTGCAGGGACTTCCTTATGGTCCTGTATCTATTCACAAATATCAATTAGCAAGAAGATATTTAAATATACAGTATAAACACTTTTATTACCTTTGGATATGTTCTAAATGCTCCTATGTTGACTTTACCAGCAGAAATTGTTCTTGTTGGATCAATCTATTATGTATTAAAAAAATGTTTCACTTTTGAGTAATGTAGGCGCAAAAAATTGCAGACAACACTATGAATCAATGTTGAGAATTGTGACCTATAGTTGTTTGTGGTAACATCGAATAATAATGCAACAAAATGAAATGTTAAAAAGTGTTGATAATGATAGATTATTTTACGCTATGACCTAAACCCTGTTTTCCAAAAAGACAAATGTATTTGTGTAATATCGAATTTTTTTTTTGAAAAGCAAAACATTGCGCAACCAATCAAAGCTCAGAAAATAAGTTGAGCACTCAAATCAAACAACTCAGCAGACATGCAGTCTCAATCAAAATTTATTTGCTCTTGTATGTAGTGGAAAATGTTGCTGGGGTAGTGGGTATCAAATTAACCATAATTGTACTAGAAGGTTTAAAACTATACTGGAGTGTTGTGGTGTGGGGTAGGTTAAGAAAAAGAGTATTTCTTCTAGTATTAAATATTTACTTACAACAATTGCAACAAATGGCTCTTGAAATTGCTGATTCAACATTTGTGTACTGACATCTATACCGGATAACCAGCAGCCATAACCAGGATGACTATGGTACCAGCCAATTGCATTCTCCAATCGTCCAACCTGCTTGGCACTTTCTATATATGCCGCCATGTACTCATATGCTGCAGCTTGTGCATTCACACGTGTCTCAGTACCTTCAACTGGCAAGGCAAAACAATCCATTACTATCATTGTTTCTCCATCAACCTACAATATAACAAAGATAATTGTGAAATTTACAAATTAAGATAAGGTGCAAGTTTTCTCACATTTTGATTTAATGCTTGGCCAACTGCAGCTAAAATATAAATACCTTACATTTTATTTTGTGTAACATACAATACAAAAACTTGCTCCTTATCTTAATTTTCATAAATTTTACAATTTTTAATAAATTATTTTAAATTATGTTGATATTTTATTCATATACTTTCTTGATTTAAATCAATAAGATAGTATTTGTGAGGACAATTAATATTTGTAAAAACAAATACACTGTGAATTTTAAAATAATGTTGTATTCATATATAAAAGGTTGAACAACTTCATTGTCTTTGTTAAATGTACAAATTATAAACAAAAATCATACTTTTATAATAATACAGTACAACCAATGTTTATGAGTTGAATGGGGAGAATATTTAATGAATGAAAGTTTTATTAATGACAAGCATTGAACAACGCTATATTTATTGACCATGATGACTAGACGTGCTGTAATAGAAACGTTTACTGTGCAGTATAATTATGAACAGCACGATAAAAAATAACAAATCAGACATTAGGGATGCATCAGGACGGTAATTAACAGAGCGTTACGGTTATTTTACAACTCAACCAAAGGCGGTCAGCCCCTCCTCCTAAACTTTGCTCCGTCTATTGGACCAAACATTAAATTAAGTCCTGATAATGAACGGAATGGAGTATACTCAGTATACTGTGCTTATATAGTTGCAGATATTTTGTACGACATTATCGTATCTTTTTATCTACAATGCCCTTGTCTACCATCTTGAAGTCCCTATTAAGGATACTCAGGTGTTAAAACAAAAAATAATGTACCTTTCCTAGAAGTAGTCCCATAACTTCAAGTGTTCGTCCAGATCGTGCATGCATCACCATCTTCAACAGAGCTAGTGCAGAGATCTTGATGTACTTAAAGTAGTGATTACTATCGAGTAATAAATGTAAAAAAACTCCCTTAAAAGCTTCCAATAAATGTTACTTTTTTGGATATTTGTATTTAAATCACAGAGAAATAATGTTAAATAGACCTGCTACATAAAATACAAAGCAATTATTATTAATTAATCAACAAATAATATACATTTTACAAAATATAAAACAATAAAATTAACAAGATGGTAAGAAAAAATCAGACATAGAATTAGGCTGCTGTCCGTAAAGCACAAAAGTTACCAATACAAAATGGGCAGGCAGGTCATAATAATCTACATCTGGTAGATATAAAATGACAACAAGTACACGAATATTAACATGCAGTGGTAAATTTAACTTTTTATTTTCAGAAATAAGTTAAAATCTTGTTAAACTTTTGATTCATCACAACGCGTCAACACTTTTAGATTTAAGTGAACGTGCACGACATTTACATCCACATGATAGATTAAATGGACATGCCAGTGAACATATGACGTCATTATCGTGGGATCTGCCCTTCTACATCCTCCGACATGATTTTGGGTAAACTTTATGACGTCATACACCAACTCGTACTCAGAGAGTGAACGCCAAAATGCTACTGAACAAGTTTTCAAATCTGGCAGTTGATGTGCCAGTCGCCTCGCACATATCATAAAAATAATATCATAGGGTATCAGTCGACCTGAAAATCTAAAAGTTCCTAATAACCAGTCCCTGTCTGTTACACATCACAGTTGTTGACGCGAATTGATTACTTTAGGGTTAGATTAGATCAGTATTTTTGACAGTATTTTACATTAAAAATGTATAAAATTAAATAAAATGTTAGCATGTACTTGATAACATATGCTCCATAACTCCAAAATGTATTGTAGATGGAGAAGCATTCTATATACTTAAGTTTAGAGTTTATGATTTTTCTTTTTCTGTTTATAAGATTATTAATATGGATGATATTTCCGAAATAAAAAGAAATTGATTGATAAAATCCTGCCGGCTATACTGGGTATAGATTAGAATGACTCGGTACTTCTACCTTTAAATCAATTTTGATATGAATAGAATGGAGTGAATTGATAAAATGTAGGACAATTCTTTCAACGCAAAAATGCTAACTTGATGATTATTGGGTAGGTTTAATGTACCTATTATATATATATAAATCCAAAGGCAAATTACTGAAAATAATGACAATGTTGTGTGTATCAGTGGCTGGATCTCAGTGGCTGGAGATACAAAATAAAATAAGCAAAAAGCTAATCAAAACGATAAAGTAAAACAGCCAGAAAAAGTAGCAAAGCTTTCGGTCAACACAAGCCCTTCATTGACTGCAAATGAGAGTACTTTAGACAATATACAAATAATGAATGTTTATCAGTGTAATAGTACAATTAATGGCATGATGTGAATGATGAAAGGTTACAGTATATTTCAACAAGGTGAAGCCGAGTTGATTTATAACCTTTCATCATTCACCTCATGCCATAATTTGTACCATTACACGAAACAAAATCTAAATACATTCCTGTCATTTGAATCAGATTGATTGAATCAAATTTTGATTCACATTGAACTTACATACTTTACATTGCAAAACAATAATATGTATTTGGTTTTTTATTAAATTATATATTTATTTGGATTTTATAATCACACCTACTGTAGTCTTATGTTTATATCTCCATGTGTCAACGAACTCCCAAACAATCCTAGGCCTAGCTAGGCTAATAAAGCGCCTAGGCCTAGTTATTTAAGCTAGAAAGGCAGTGATACCATTACAAAACTTCACCAGGTAATTGAAACTGTTCTAGGCTAATGTTGTGTTTACCAAGTCTTGTAGAGTTGTTCTCTTTAATTATTCAAAATCATACAAATGATCTAAACTAAAGCTAATTTATGTTTTTTTGGCCTAAATTGGTATGTGTATATCTCAAAAAATTCCATCGCGAAACGAGAGTTCAATGTTTCAATATTTGTTATTGTTAACAAAATATGCGAAAAATTTTGTTTTCCCGTACGCTAAAAAAAGCACTATTGCACGTCCTGTGACCCACAATTGTCCAATCAAATGTCAGGAATTTGATGTTTTTGATATTCATTTAGTCTGGATGGCTAGTACAGATAGCATACTACAAAAACATTTTAAATTATCAATATTTCTGCAGCTCAGCATTTACAGTATTCAATTAACAGTGTAAGTCAGGTCATTTGATTAAACGTTTTTCTTACTCTTTAGACCAAGGTTTTGCTGCTAGGATGAACTGTTGCTGTTTCTTGTCATACTTGTATATATCATCTCCACTCTGAACTTGAACAATATTATTTGACATCTCCCATGTCTTCTGCGCTATTTCAGCATCCATATTTCTAATCTGTAAAAAAGGTTTAAATATGCAACTTATTAATCTATATATAAATTTACGTAAGGGCAAAATTTGGTAAATCGTGCATTATTTCTAGAATTTTTACTCGATGTTATATAAAGTTGGTTCATACTTTCGGTACTGATTTTAACCACCTGATGTAATCCTGTTTACTAATTAAATTGAGTTAGATAATTAGTTATTGACAATTAAAACGAATTTAGGTTCAACGATTTGCCCCAAATAGGGGTGTTTTCCGATCGTGGTATACACTGTCTAATGCATATCCATCTTGAAAAATACCCGCACACAATAATACGAGGATGTTTCGCATTTTCCTATCTCCTCCTAGGATAATTGTTTTTAATAGCTGAAAACCGGTTGAACAGCTCGAGTACAGCATCTTAATGTTGAAGATTTTCTTAAAAAAATCTTATTTTGATAGATTTAATATACGTTTATACAAAAGGATTGCTTGGCTATTAATGGGACATTCCAATCTCTCCCCACATTTGGTATCACAAGTAGGTAAATTTATGTTGTTGTTATGTAAATTAAAAACCTTTGACATTAAATACATAAACCATTTTTGTCCCATTTGAAGCACAATTTTGTTTTTACTGTGATACTGTTTAAACACATAGTTTAATACTGACAGTTGCTTCTTAATAGTATTGATTAATAATTACAAAAAATATAAAAGTCGTAGTGGTGTATCGTTACACGTACTTTACTATCTCAATCAACTATGACAGTGACAGTTTCAATAACGTATTAAATCGCTAATGTTTAGTGGTTTATTATTTATAAAACACAAAAACAAATATGTCATTACGGATAAGGAATATATTAAAAAAGGGTTCCTCTTTGCACCCACCCTCTTACCATCCCTCAACCCTAATGTTACATACAAAACACAAATTGGGTTTGTTTACTCAAGTACTTCCCAGGGTACTAATTTTAGTTGGCTACATAAATCACCGTGTCTGTTTATTATGTACATTTAAAATTGCCACTTTTTTACACTGAAATTACAATGTATTTGAGAACCATCTGGTAATAATAATAAGCATTGACACAACAATGCAATGAAATCATAGTAAAGTCAAAGTCTGAGCTGATGATAAAGGTCTTAAGCTTTGATTTAAAGGAGTTCAATGAAGTTATTTCCAAAGAAATGGAGCTGCAAAAGTAAATTATCGATTACCCACCCTATGACGATCGAAATATACAAAAAAAATGTCGCGCCAAAATGACGATTCGCCCGGACCATAAACATGGGTGCGTCATGGTCACCTAAAGGTCAGCACATTTTTTATGCACGGGTGCGTCATGGTATTCATAAGGTATGACGAATATCGGACAAATGACGCACTTCTGCCGGGAGTCATATAGTGTGTCATACAATTGACAAGTGCATAGGCCCAACTAACTCAAACTTGGTATAAGACTTCACAGTCACCATCAATGAACTCTGTAGCGCAGCGGGTGAATGTTTTTAAATTGGGTAAGCTTGAGGATGGTGTGAAAGTACAGTTTATAAGGGCGCTACTGCACTTTCGCACCAAAACTGGGCATGCCATAAGGTTACTCGCCATAAGGTTACTCACCATCACCACCACGCAGTGGGTGAATGTTTTTAAATTAGGTAAGCTTAAGTGAAATAGCATAAATAGGCCTAGGCCTAGACTATATAGCCTCTAGGCCTATATGACTATGTCTATGCGGTGCTACTGCACGAATTTCCTACTACTGCACTAGGCTATCCCTCTAGACTAGTAGTAGTAGGTCTACCCTACTAGCTGACTGCTAGAGTATGCTCTAGACTAGAGAGTAGGCGACCATTTTGAGTAATTTTAAGGGGTGGGTACGAAACTGCATTAGCGCCAGAGGGATTACGGTCGAAGCGGCCGCCAACTAAAGCGGCCGCTAGTTCAATAACGGTAATCTGTATGGAAGGCCGTGTGCGCTTTGATTGTCGTTGTTTTGTAATCTTTGATTGCCATTGTTTCGACAGGTTTTCTTTACCTCGGACGTAAATAACAATCTATATTATTATGTAATTTATTCTCTTTTTTTTACAGATTGAATGTGATACGCGTACGTTCTTTTAAACGAAATGGCGAATCGATGATTACTTATTTTACTTATTATTGCAATACTGTATAAAATGCGATAGTTAAATGTAAATGAGATATAAATATTCGGCAATACCGTAGGCCTACGTAAATTATTATTGCAATACTGTATAAAAATTCGATAGTATGTAAATGAGATATAAAGATTCGGCAATACCGTACGTAAATTATTATTATTGCAATACTGTATAAGGATTCAATAGTATAAACGAGATATGAAGATTCTGCAATACCGTATACGTAAATTATTATTGCAATACTGTATAAAGGATTCAATAGTAGTATGTAAACGAGATATAAAGGGTCGGCAAAATATATTTCGATATATGTATTAGTTAATAGTAAATACAAATAAAATATACATTGATTTATCGGCAGGCAAACTTAATTATTATAGAAATATAAAGATTTGATAGTACATGAGTTGGCTTACATTTATTTAGCTGTAACTCAACTCGCCATAGGGCATGGCGTTGACAACGACAATCAAAGATTAAAGCGCACATGGCGTTCCATACAAATGACGATATTAAACTGGCGGCCGCTTTGGTTGGCGGCCGCTTCAACCATACTCCCGCCAGAGTAGGCTAGGTAGTAGAGGCCTACTAGGCTAGCCTAACTAAAGTAGTAAAGCTACTACTAGCGTAGCCTACTACGGCCTAACTAGGCCTAGACTAGGCCACTAGCTAACCTAGCCTAGCTAGGCTAGCCTAGCTAGTAGAGTAGGCTATGGCCTACCTCCTAGCCTAGTGTTGTGAACGGCGCCCGCTGGGTAAACAGACCACCCCTCCAACCGAACGAGGGCGTCGCCCCGGTAGCTTGATTTGCATACATGGGGTATGCAAATGTTAACTGGGGCCTCGACGCCGGCCGAACCGATCTATTCGAAGCAGGAACCAAGGAGAAACGGACACAACCGGAATTGACCAAGATATTTGGATTTACTGCTTACGGATACTTGTGTGATTTAGGACAAGCGGGACTGTTAAGGTAAGCCTAGTAGCTTTCATTATCAGGCCATTCCAGCACCAACCTAAAATCACAACATTGGCGCTGCGAGCAAAAGCTCGGAAATCTTTTTTTTTGGTGGGGAGGCGGGTGCCTTGATTGCCAGCTGGCATTCTTAACGTGATCGGGTTGATTGCGAGGTATTTCGTCCTCTGCTGAAATTATTAACTTATTGTACTTACGGTGCATTTGTTAGTTTATTGAAGTTGGTATATTTATTGAAGGTATAACATACCGGTAAAGTTAATCACGCAGTATTGTGGCATTTGGATACTTGCTGATTAGCGTATCGACGGGGTAGTCGATGCGTACCGGGAGTTGTATTTATTTTGCTATAGTTGAAGGATTAGTGGGCAGTTTACTAGGCCGTATCACCTGGTGAGGTACTAGGCGTGGCCGTTGAACTGAGTGGCACCACTAATTTTTAGATTTGATTGTTTTTTATTGATAACATCTTTTTCGTCCGTCAGTCAGGTTTTTCATCTTGAGAAATTATATTGGCTGTGCGTATTATTGTGTTAACCTCACAGTGGCATTATCGCTCTCCTTTCTTTGCATCGGGGGAAGGTTTAGTGGTAAGTGTTGTTAAACTGTATTGACGTCTTTTTGAATAATCTAGTTGTTTCTCATTGCAGGTTTGCTGGTGAAATATTTTATTATATTTGCATCTCCAACAACCATTTTGCAATATTGTGTGTGTGTTACTGCATTGACGATATTTTATTCTACTGTTGGGCCTGTAATTTTTATTACGTCTGGCGGTATTTTAATTTGTATCGTACTCTTTGCTTAATAACATCTGCCATACACTGTAACTAGATTTAGGAGCATAACAACCCAATAGAAGAGAGACGATTTTTAGACCATGTCGTCTAATAAGGTTCTAGTTAACTTTTGCCCAGTGCAAGATCTTCATGGAGTCCCTAATGTAGGGAAGAAACGAGCAACTAGAATAATTAAATGGCGGGCTACCCATGGCAACATTACGCCCTCTAATATTAATCAGATACACGGAGTAGCTGGTACTGCCAGGTTGGTGGACTACCTGGATTTTCAGCCGAATCCGAGTTTAGGGGGAGGCGTAGGCCAGATGATTGATAATGTGTCACCTCTAGTGGAGAAGCAAAATAGAGCGGCCAGAAAGGGGTCGCAGGTCTCACAATCTGTAGGTATGGAAGGGGCATATCGGGGGAAAAATGACGGGGGCCATAGTGGTCGATACCACGTCCTCTCATCGCCCCAGGCTACTCCTTTATTAGACGTACCAGGTACGTATTATACTACAGGACCTGCTAGTGATCCTCGTTATCTCGAAGGTGGGCTTGGGGCTTATACGCCATCCACCTTCGCTGGGCGTTCTGACCAGGATAGGAGTAAGAATAGGTCAACACAACGTAGGAGCTACATCAAAAAGCCATCTCCGATAACCTTAGACTCGTGTTTTAGCTCTAGGGAGGACGAGGAGGAAAGACTCCCCAGGAGACTATCTAAAACCGCTAGGTCTAAAACTAGGGCTCGCCGGCGATCTCCATCAGCCAGCGATAGTGACCTTAGTGGGGATGGTGCTGATACTGATAGTAGCAGGAGTAGAGAGTCGGATAGACAGTCGGATAGACATAGTGCAGGGGCTAGGACAGCAGTGGAGTGTCTTAGGGCTATCCCGAGAGTCAGGCACTATGAAGGCCGGCAGGATTTTTTAGAACGTAGGAGGATGCGTAAAAAAGATATACCTAGGTCTCTAACGTTTAGGGGGAGGGGAGACAACTGGTCCTTTTTTAAGCGGCGGTTGGCTTCATTTATAGAGGAGCAGGAACTCACAAACCGTGAAAGTAAGGACGTCCTTACTTGGTGTTTAGACGGGGCGGCGGCTGAGTTCTATGTGAATCTGATAGAAATGGACGCTGATTTGGGCTTTAGGCAGATCATTAAAGCTTTTAACCGACGTTTTAGTGAGGACGAGCTCCCCGCAGTCCTCCAAGCTAAATTAGAGACTGCTACGCAAAATGAGGGAGAGACTATAGAGGAATGGGGAGATAGAGTGCTAACCTTGACTAGAAAGGCGTTTAAGGATTTGCCCAAGGAGTGGATCCAAGAGCAGGCCGTAGTTAGGTTTTGTATTGGGTGCAGGGATGCAGAAGTAGGTAGGCACGTCATGCACAAGCACTGTTCAACTATTCCCAGAGCCATTAGGGAGTTTGAAAAATATGATAGTTATAGGGGGCTATATAGTAAACGTAAGAGTAAGGTTAAGGATACCGTGAAACCTCATGTTAGGTCCACGGTCCGTACTTCTTTTGCACCCCCACTATCTTTTCAGCTACCTTCAGAAGACCAGGACGATACCGAGGGTGAAACTGGCGATGAGGTGTCCATTCAGCAGGTGCGAGGGAGGCCTATGAGGGGAAACCGTGTAACGTTTCAAAGGCCAGCACCAGCTTGGGTTCCTCCGGAACCCGCACCTACTGATGGCCAGAACCAGCAACGAACTGTGACGTCGGTGCCACCCACCAACAATACTCCTACTACAGAAGCCCGTTTGGCTACTGTGGAGGGTAATTTCCAGACGTTGAATACCAATCTGGGACGGGTGGAGAACACCGTGAACACGGAGATTGCCGCCATGCGGAATCAATTGGATCAGCTCATGCGTTTCCTGAGACCAGGCGAACTGGCTTGCTTTGAATGTAAGGAGGTGGGACACTTCCGCAGGGAGTGTCCGAGATTAGCGAGCCGTTTGCGTCAGGTTAGTGGCAATGAGCCAGATCCGTTAAACGAGTAAGGGTTGGGTCAGAGGGCCGACGACCTAACCCGGTTCCAGAAGCTGGCCAGAAAGAGGATGGTTCGTCGACTATCCCCAAGCTAGGCCCGATGGCCAAGCCTGTAGATACAGAGGGGGTAGCACCGGATCCTGTGACGATCATTGAGCCATCTGCAATTAGCTCAGGGCTGATTGAATCATCTACACCGACAACAACCAAAACTGAAGAGACTCAAACCCGGATTGTTATCAATAGGGTAAAATCGTTGAATGCGTTGCATGCAACTGCTTTTGTCAATGGTACCAAAATTGACGCAGTCGTGGATACTGCAGCGGATTTTACCATACTATCCGATAAGGTTTATAAAAGTCTGGATCCGGCACCACCTGTGGTGTCCACCCTGTCCTTTACTTTGGCGGGGAGGGGGACATCTATGCCAGGGTCGAAGGTGGGGCCGCTACAATTTACATTGGGAACCAAAGAGTACCATGAATTCTTTTATGTTGCCCCCATCAATGACGATATGCTCTTGGGTGGTGATTTTCTTCATCCACAGGGAGCCGTTATCGATTGTGGAAATTTGCTTTTGGCAATTGGGGGCAGTACCATATCTCTAAGAGGGGATTCACCGGTGGAACCTAGGGTTGCCCAGGTAACGGTGGCTAAACGGAGAGTAATTCCTCCTCACTCAGCCGCTCATGTTAAATGTAAACTTGTGACTAACAATGTATCTATGCCTGATTTCTTTATAGAGCCAGTTCCAACTACTGACGATGTGGCGATACCGGCAACTTTACATCTACGCACTGATGCGCCATGCATCTGTGTCATCAACACATCTGATCACTATCTTACTATGAAAAAGGGTAGACAGATAGGTACGGCCAGGGAAGCTGAAGGGGTGAGTGTGTTCCAGACGGGGGTGACTCCGTCCGAGGATGCTTTGTCGAATCAAGCGGACGATGACGGTAACCAACCCGAGGGGGTGCCGGCGCACCTAGTGGGCATGTTGGACTCTTCGAGATCTAATCTCTCAGGTGAAGAGGCTGACGCGCTCACTAAACTACTGGTTGATTACCAGGATGTCTTCGCCGCTCATCAGTTCGACATTGGCACCTTTGGTGATATTGAACACAGCATCGACACTGGAGATGCCTCACCGATCAGGCAACGGCTCCGCCATACTCCTCTGCGCTTTGTGGGGGAGGAGGAAAAGGAGATAAAGAAGATGTTGGAGGCTGGTGTTATTCAACCATCTATGTCTGAATGGGCGTCACCGCCTGTGTTGGTCCGGAAGCGCGATGGTTCTGTGCGCTTTTGCATTGACTATCGAGCTCTCAACAACATCACGACTAAAGATGCGTATCCATTACCTCTGATTCGTGATTGCCTTGACACACTGTCGGGGAATATCTGGTTTTCTAAACTGGACGCGATTTGGGGGTACTGGCAGATTAAGATGAAGGATGAAGACCGTAAGAAGACAGCGTTTATCACCAAGCATGGCCTGTATGAATTCGTGAAAATGCCATTTGGTCTTACCAATTGTCCTGCAACCTTCTCCCGTGCCATGGGTTTGGTGCTGCGGGGATTGGCGTGGGATACGGTATTGGCATTTCTCGATGATATTGTCGTGCTAGGTAAAACGTTTGAAGATCATCTCAGCAACCTCTCTCAGGTTCTGCAGCGATTTCGTGTTAACAACTTTAAACTTAAACCTAAAAAGTGTGTTTTCTTTCAGAAACAGGTTGAATTTTTAGGGCGAATCGTTGGGGAGGATACGGTGGCAGTGTCCGATTCGGATATAAAGGCTGTTCAAGACTGGCCGGCACCTACCCATCTGAGAGAAGTACAGCAGTTCTTGGGGTTGGCTAATTACCATAGAGAGTTCATTGAGAACTTTGCTGGTTTAGCTGCACCTCTATATGAACTCACTAAAAAAGAGGTGAAGTTTCACTGGGATGAGGAACAACAACAAGCGTTCACCGACCTGAAAGCTGCTCTCGTTCAACCTCCTCTACTCGCCTTGCCGAACGGGACTGATGAATTTATTCTGGATGTCGACGCTTCGGATCAAGCGCTAGGAGGCGAGCTGCTCCAGGTGCAGGAAGGTAAGGAGAAGGTAATTGCATACGCAAGTGCTCGTCTAACTCATGAACAACGGAACTATTGCACTACACGCAAGGAGTTGCTAGCAATTGTGTTCATGACAAGGCATTTTAGGCACTACCTTCTAGGCAGACCTTTTAGAGTGCGGACTGATCACAATAGCCTGACCTGGCTCCTCAACTTCAAGCAGCCACAGGGGCAACTCGCTCGGTGGATTGAGGAGTTGAGCCAGTACCACCTGTTGATTGAACACCGCCGAGGGCAACACCATGGCAACGCCGATGCTCTGTCTCGCCGACCCGAAACTCATGACAGTAGCCACGAACGGCCTGCGCTTGAAGGGCTTCCCTGTGGGGGCTGTTCGTACTGTCAACGAGCGGATGCGAGATGGTCAGCGTTCCAGGATGAAGTGGACGACGTTGTGCCCATCGCGCACGTACACTAGGTAGCCGTGGACCACCTGGAGGGTACTCTGCCAGGGGACGATGTTCCTTGGGACCCCGGTGGACAAGTAAGTATAGAGGTATCACGGACTGCTACTAACGGTACGATTCAGTTTTCTTTCCTACAGGACGATGATGGTGGACGAGTGGCTGCAGTACAGCTACGGCCGAAGGGAGCCGAGTGTTGGGGTTACTCACTGGATGAGCTACGGCAACATCAAACGAGTGATCCTGACTTGGCACCTGTTCTGGACTGGTTGCAGAATGGGGAACCCTCCGAGAATCAGCTGTTTATCTCCAGCGCTGCCACCAAACACTACTGGCTGAACAGGCAACGCTTGCATCTCACGGAGGCAGGTATACTGTTCATCAACCAAGCAGAGGGTACCGGACGACTACTTGTGTTGCCCAAGGAGCTACACGCCGTAGCTTTTAGGTTACATCATGATTTGCCGTCGGCGGGTCATCAAGGGGTCGCCCAGACCAAGTTCCGATTGAAGGAGAAGTTTTTCTGGTACGGTATGGGCGGGGATATACAGAGGTATGTACAGACTTGCAACATTTGTAATAGAAGCAAGAAGGCTACTCGGCAAGGTCGACATCGGTTGACTGAATTCCAGGCCGGCGTTCCCATGGAACGCGTACATATCGATTTCCTTGGCCCGTTACCAAAAACTGAACAGGGGAATATTTACGTTCTTATGATGGTCGACCAATTCACAAAATGGGTTGAGATCAGCCCGCTCCCGTCTCAGGTTGCGGAGGTAACCGCTAGAGCCCTAGTAAGGGACTTCTTCTCTAGATTCGGTGTACCTTTTCAGTTACACTCAGACCAGGGGAGAAATTTTGAGAGTGAATTGTTTGCATCTTTATGTAGAGTTTTACAGATCCACAAGACCCGGACGACAAGCTACCGACCGTCGGCTAATGGTCAAGTAGAGCGATTTAATCGAACACTTATGGATGCTGTACGATGCTTCGTTGGGAAGAGACAACGAGACTGGGATGTCTATCTCCCGCAGATTGCTGGTGCACTACGCGCCACGGTGAACCGCTCGACTGGTTTTACTCCAAACATGCTGATGCTGGGCCGAGAGGTTAATTTACCAGCTGATCTCATGTTCGGAGAATGCCGGTCCACTAATGAGCAGGAAGCCGCTATCTACGTTGCAGATTTGGTGAAAGCGACCCGTGATGCCCATGGCATCGCTAGGGATACGCTAAAGCAGACTCAGAAGAGAATGAAACGGGACTATGATCTTCGAGTGCTGGAACGTCCATACCAATGTGGGGACAAAGTCTACGTTCTTGACAACGCTACCCCTCGGGGGAAGTGCAAGAAATTGTGTCCCCCCTGGAAGGGGCCCGGTATTATTACTAACGTTATTAGTTCTTGTTTATTTCAGGTGCAGCTGAGAAATAAGACGGTGGTGTTAAATCATGATAAGCTGAAGCCCTGTCGGGATCGACAACTTCCCAAATGGCTGGCTGATTTTCATTTACCCCCTCTCTCTTCACCTACAGATCCGGATGCAGGACCGTTGTATTGTCTATGTCGCCAGCCCTGGGCCGGCTCATTTATGATACAATGTGACTATTGCGAGGTGTGGTACCATGGTGCATGTGTGAATATTGCACCATCTGAGGCTTTGGACATCGACTTATATCGATGTGCGGACTGCAAGTCCTCGGTTAATAATTAGGTACTCGCGTTTATTCTCTCTTCCCTCTCAGACAGGGACCAGGTGCCGTTTGCTGACGGAAGCAGGGGACGGTGCTACCGGCATGTCCCACGGCCATTGACTGTCTGAAGAGATCGTTGGGAGCAGTCTACATAGCTACGGGTATCGGGTATTTTTTCACGTACGAAAATCACCTGGTTTACCCCCGAGGTGGACCCAGGACGGGGTGCCCGCTTTTCAAACACGGGAGGAGTGTTGTGAACGGCGCCCGCTGGGTAAACAGACCACCCCTCCAACCGAACGAGGGCGTCGCCCCGGTAGCTTGATTTGCATACATGGGGTATGCAAATGTTAACTGGGGCCTCGACGCCGGCCGAACCGATCTATTCGAAGCAGGAACCAAGGAGAAACGGACACAACCGGAATTGACCAAGATATTTGGATTTACTGCTTACGGATACTTGTGTGATTTAGGACAAGCGGGACTGTTAAGGTAAGCCTAGTAGCTTTCATTATCAGGCCATTCCAGCACCAACCTAAAATCACAACACTAGCCTAGTTGATGTAATTATCAAGAGGGGCTTATAGGCATAGCCTAGCCTCGACTCCGGACCCAGCACTGCTGAGCTCCGGAAACAAGTAAACAAGTAAGTAAGTAAGTAAGTAAGTCTAGGCCTAGGCCTAGGCCTAGTAGGCCTAGGCCTAGGCCTAGTAGTTAGAGCCCTAGTTAGTACTAGCCTACGCCTAACTACTAATAATATTCCTAGGCCTAGGCCTAGTAGTAGGCCTATGTGGTTAGTTACTAAAATACAGTACCCGGTAAATTAGGTTTAATCAAACTGATGTTTAGGCCCCCTAAGCTAGGCCGGCCTTATTAGTTAGTCGAGTAGTCTTATTATCCACAAACAAGAAGTAAGCTAGGCCCTGAGGCTAGTAGAGCGTCCTCTGTCTGTGCCGTTGTTTTGGTCGATGGTGGCGCTTTACTAGAGTCGTTTCAAATTGTATGGAAGGCCACCGTCGCCAAAAATATAAAGGATAAATGTTTTTTTCTGCCACTAAATTAAAATTTAGATCCCATTTCATCATAATATATTAACCATTAACGTTATAGAAGTCCAGGGTTGGAAGAGTCTATATGTAAATTGAGTGACTACAGCGTAAAACTAACCGCGCACAATTTAACGGCGGTCAGTGGATTTTTTTTCCATCCCTACGTTCGTAGGCCTAAAATTGGGCCGAGTTTCCGTAGTAGTTAGGCCTACGGACGCTCCGAACTTTAAAATAACAGTGTTTAATTGCTTCTTTCTGCAAATTTCGATCATATTTTCTTTTCTGGAGTGTGGTTTATTTTAAGCAACACTGTTGTACAGTATAGTGGATAAATGAAAATGAATTTGGAAATTGTGGTTTTACTGACTTATTTAGCATTTATTTCATTTTTCAAAATGATACCATTCAACGTTTTGCTCAATATAGCAGCAGCTTCGCATTTTTTGTCTAACTTTTTTAAATTATTAATTTATAGACCTAATATTATTCTAGCAATTGTAATCAATTAATACAAATTGATTACAATTGCTAGAATAATATTACCTTACCGGAAATACCTTCGTCGGGGACTTCCTCTGACGTTTGCATTGAACGCAAAAAAATGTTATCCTTAGTCGCGTGTGTTTTACCGGCGGAAAAAGTAGTAGTATAGGGATAAATACCGTGCTGATAGATATTAGTGTCATTTCTACGGGGCGCCGTTCGGGACATTACTTATTTTGTCGACATAATACAATTATGTGACACATAATTGAATTTTGTGTCAACAGAATTAATTCTATTTAGACAAAATCCATTCTGTGTCGACAGAATTCATTCTGTGTCAACAAAATTACGTCTATGTAGACATAGTAAATTTTGTGTCGACAAAATTCATTTTGTGTCGACAAAATTCATTTTGTCAACAAAAATTCATTTTGTCAACAAAAATTCATTTTGTCAACAAAAATTCATTTTGTCAACAAAAATTCATTTTGTCAACAAAAATTCATTTTGTCAACAAAAATTTATTTTGTCAACAAAAATTCATTTTGTCAACAAAAATTCATTTTTTATAGACAAAATTCATTTTTTATAGACAAAATTCATTTTTTATAGACAAAACTAATTTTGTGTCGACAAAATTCATTTTTTATAGACAAAATTCATTTTTTATAGACAAAATTCATTTTTTATAGACAAAATTCATTTTTTATAGACAAAATTCATTTTGTGTGCTAAGCCTACTCAAGCGTGAGACAGAACGTTTTAACATGCAAATTAAAAGGCGGAGCTTAAAAGTGAAAAAGGTCGTGACAGCGCGCGCGAATTTTTCATTTTTTTACATCTTTCAGCAGTGCAGTCGTACCGTATTGATAGCTGCATGCGTCTGTATTTTACTATAGTATTAATAATCTATTTTATAATCGGATATAATCAGTAGTCATAATTTGACAATTGAGCACACATTTGATATCTACATCGTCATTAATAATGAATTATTCATATGCTATTTCACAATATCGGAAAATAAAATTACCAGAACTTCAGAAGTACACATTTTACAATGATAATTTTATCTATTGAAATATTATTTATTAATCTTATAAAATGAATATATTTTTTAATTAAGATAATATACAGTCAGTACCATAAAATATAGTTCGGATATCAAAAGTGAAAGAAAATTAGAGATCAAAACTTTAAATTATACAGTTCATCATAATATAGGCCTAAATATAACTGTAGTACATCATATATTATTTCAAACAATATACCAAATTTAAGTTTCTACGACCAGTACTAACAGAAATATGACGATGTCCTGGTATGTGGGTCAAGGGTCAGAATAATAGAAATTACCAAACACGCAATAAAAAAATAATAATAAGTAAGCGAATCTATGGTTGTTTCTGTTTTCTCTTGCAATAACAACTTCTTGTGATTTACCAATCATATGGGTCAGATAAACAAACAATTGAATTTCTATACAACCCTCAATAAAAACTTTATTTACAAAAACGTTAAAATGCATTAATTTTATAGGCGTCGGTTTATGTGGATCGAATCTAGGATACATTTTTTAAGTATGCGATTACTCAACCCTATACAATCTATTTATTCATTACATATGAAGATATGGCATAGGTCTAGGTTTCACTATTTTGCCTATCCTTGTTTTATTTGTTAACTTGTTGGTGACGACCAACAAGTTATTTTATATCTTGATACAAAATATGTTGTTTTTCACTGGAAGTGTGTCGCTCATTTGAAAATGTTGTATTAAAAATTATATTGATGACGTTATACTATATTATTAAGAGAAAACGTGTCCCGTCGATGTGGGTTAATCATTAACATTTTCACAATACTAAACAATTATTCTTCGTTTTGGTTGCTCGAAGCACAATGATGTCAGTATTCGAATACCGGTTTCCTCGCTGGTTGACTAGAAAGTTATTATAACACCAGTCCGTGGCGTCTTGTATAATATCAGATCGATATTGCGCTGGTACGTAATTTACATGACCGACAAGTGTACGGATATAATCTGAAAGCAAAAGATTAAATCCTATAACAGTATTATGAATCATTTAATTTCTGTATGGCCACATTTTTTTGCAAACATACAATGTTAATTTATCCCATTTAGGCCCTACTAAAGTCACAAACAGTTTTTAGTGTGACGTATCTGATACTGTATTAGAATGAAAATTAATATTATTATGCAAAGAGGCAAATCCATTAATTTCGCGCTTGCATTGTCTATCCCGATAAAAACAAGGGTATTCTACTATTTCAGTATTTCAGTATTTCAGGGTACTCACTTTCGAATCAGTGGCACACACCTTTCGGTGGTGCGTCCATACAAATATAAACAACAACATATAAAAGGTAAATGATGATAAAACTTACATAATTAACTTACATTGAAAAAAAAACAAAAACAAATGTACAGTAGTAATTTCACACTTGAGTAGATACTTAAAAACAATTGTATAACGAGCAAATCAATAAATCGATGCAATAGGTCAGTAGTAAATACACATTAGGGCCTACTTACAAAATGTCAGACAGAAAAAAAAAATACTTATACATAGTAAATAAAAAAAAACTAAAAAACAAAAAAAAACAAAAACAAAAAAAAACAGAATAAAGGTACAATAGGTGAACAGATAAATAATACATAATCATGATAAAATTACTACATAAATCGAAATAAGCACAAATATATGTTTATATGTAATTGAAATTATGGATATAGCAAACAGCAAGTACAAGATTTTATTTGTTTAATGATTAGTTATTGGTATATCTAACTGGTCTATCAATGTATAAACGAAATAAGCTAAAATGTCTGACTGAAAAAAAAAATAAAAAAAAAACTTATACATAGAGAATAAAACTAAAAAACTAATTATCAATATCTACGCCGATAAAAACAGACAAGTTACTACCTCTTAACTGCTCTTTACTACTGATATAGATTTCACCACTGGGTCTGTGCAATTTCCCCTCGACCTCGTCAAAACCAACCGATTTCAATAAATGTATATTTTCTTCCAGTGTTAGTTGATTATACATCTTATGTTGGTAACCCTATCAATTTAAAAGTATATTTAAATGAGGATGTTATCAATAATGTTTACAATTTTAAAGAAAATTTCCGCAAAATTAATTATGAACAACTGCTTAATTAAAGTTATAAATAATTGTGCATGCCTAAATAGTGTCTCGAATCACTGTAACTACCGTTTATCGACATTTTTTTTTGCTTAAGAAATTGTAAATAGGCCTAAAGTTATGGGAGAATCGAATGACTGGGCGGGTCGATTCATCTTCTTAATTTACATGCCTATAGAAACAATACATTTTGTTCATCCAAAAGTATTCTGGAGTTTCAGTTTTGCAAAATGATACATGTTGTTATGTTAAATGTTATTATTTTGGTTATAATAGATAATTATTATTAGCCTATTAAATGTTACTCATATATAATATACTTTAAGGTGCTGTTTCCATTTTCCATGATTCTCCAAAAAATATGGAAGTTCATCTTTTCTGTGACCCAACAGTTGATGACGTGGACCACAAACTAAAAGAAAACATTTTCCAGTTTCGCTTAGACAGTCGTAGATATTTTGGAAAGCTTGTCTTCTTTCTTTTACCCAATGCAGTACATGCACAGATACGATCTTATTGAAAGAACCTTTCCAGCTAGGAAACTTATCAAGACAGTTTACAATGTCTGTAATTTGGTATGACACATTTTCACGTTGATATTTTTGTCGAGCAACTTCTATCATATGCTTTGATATATCATGACCTATAAAAGATACACATTTTCATGCAAGAGGTTTATTTAATTATTTAACAATAAATAAAATGTGGCCAACTTTGATTTCATTGACGGATTTCATTCATTTTCATTGACGTCGTAAGTTCCACAATCAATACATTATATATTTTTATATTTAAATTACTCTAAGGGTTTTAATACTGTCTTTTATATGTCACTGTCATATGTCATATGTGACGGCGGAGAGCATTTTTACAGCAATTAAGTTTGCCTTTGTTTAATCCTGTAACACTAATAATAATAATAATATGATTCTATTTAATGTTTTGTTGTTTAACTATAACCATTTAACTGTTTAAAATAGGAGGCTACTATACTCACCAGTTATTGAATGGGCAATGGCTCCCAACTCATAGACAGTATCACCGGTTCCACAACCAACATCCAGAATGTTATCATTAGCATTAATTGCCAAATGACGTTGCAAGTAAAATTCGAATGCATTTTTTTGTATATCTCTGGTTTTAGAATACAGAGCAGCTTCTTCTGAATTCATTCTGGAAAGTATATATATATATATATATTATACTGTACAATAACAATACTCGATACAATCAGGGTATAATTCGTTTGAAAAAGAGGAATTAGGCAGCCTCACAAAAAGTAAGGTATAGGCATGTCTAACTCAACAACCGGCGTCTTCTGGGGGCGTATTATACGAATACTAATAGTAGTACTAAGCAGCTGCTAACTGATTGCAAAGCGAAGTTGAGGCCGGAGAATTTAATGATTCACGTCTAGACGTCGGTCTACTGAATAATATGCAAATGGCCGAAAACAAAGGTGTCATTTAAAGTTGTTATTTAACCCTTCTTCAAACAATAGATATAGTTTTGTTAACCAATTAAAAAATAGTTTAAAGAATGTTAAACGGCAACGTTTTCCTTCCGTCAGTATAATGCACACAATTAAAACGCTTCCCGGATTCACGAACCCCAGTAAACAACAACAAATCATATACATTAGCCTAAGTATTTTCAGACGCATTTCTTAATAACCGGACCAAGAGTTTAGTGTGACAATAGAGTAGATACATTTTTAAACTAGAAGTGAGAGTGCATCCTCTGCCTACTGTAAAATTCTCCTACATAAGATTTCTGCGAATAGCACTATTTAAAAAATGGTATACACTGTGTCTGTTCGATACAAAATCCAAGCATGATTATAATTATGTAAAACTTACCTAAATTATAATATTAAACTGATGATGTAAATTTGGCAAAGTAGCAGTGCGTTTAATACTACTAGGCTACTACTAGATTGTGACGTGCTTGATGTCGTCCGTGTTTTTTACTCGGGGTACCCGAGTCTAGTACTTACTCATTTTCTCCTTCTCTTCCTCCATCTGGACACTATTGAGTAAAAAGTGCGATTTTTAAAGTACTACTCCTCCCTTATTCGTTATAGTATTGAGCTGGGATTTGGCATGAACATACTACAGGGACATGTCCTCAAAGCTATAGAGCCGGATTTTTAATTTTTTGTTAATTAATTTGTTTAATTAAGAAGCCACTATGTGTGACACACACCACAGCGTTATGTAGTTATATGGTTATATGCGGATTCTTGGCGTAGTGGTTATCACGTTTGCTTAACACGCAGAAGGTACCTGGTTCGAGCCCGGACGAAACCTTTTTTTTTTTTAATTTATGGTGAAAAGTACTGTATACGCAATATGATAATTATACAGAGTATATCTTATTTTTATAATTTTTTAATATACTTAATTTGTGTAATCGGTAATTATCACTTTTACACATGTTTATTTTGCTTTGTGCTTATTACCATTTATTTGTAATTTAAATGGATTAAAAAACTTTCTGTAACCCACATTTTTAATGTAAGAGGTTTCGTAGTGTAGTGGTTGTCAAGTCTGCTTAACACGCAGAAGGTCCCGGTTCGAGCCCTGGCGAAACCTATTTTCTTTACTTTTAACTGTATACGTCTGTATACAGCTTCTTTCGCTGTACCCCGAGTATTGCACATTCGTGCTTGTTTTTAAACTACTTCAAATATTCTTGTCTTTTATGTTATGTATATGCACCATTAAAAGTCACAGTTAATTGATTTTACGTGACGTAATAATACACCAATGAACATCATTGTTATTATGAACACGAAACAATTTGATTAAAAATTCAATCCAAGTGCACCTGACGAACCATATGCGGAATTCAGTGGTGAATATAATTTACATCCTAAAGAGAGTCAAACGTGACGCATTTTAAAGCATACTGTTAGTCAATCAAAATTAAACAATGCAAACAAAAAAAATGAATAAAACTATCCCTGAAATTACTTCCCAAATCCAAATTAACAAATCAATATTACAAAGAGAACACACAGTTATGTTTCTCGGAATACATATAAATGAACATTTATGTTGGAAACCCCATATAAACTGCATCTCAAATAAAATCGCTAAATCCATTGGTATCATCTACAAGGTAAAACCCGTCTTTCCTAAACATATTCTTTTAAATTTGTACAATGCGTTTAGCTTACCACACCTCTATTACTGCAATATAATATGGGGAAATGAATATCCAACAAACTTAGAAAAAATACATAAATTACAAAAACGTATAGCTAGAATGATTACAAACTCACCGATGAGAACAGCCTCCAAACCACTATTACAAAGTTTAAAAATGTTAAATATATACGATATAAATAAAATTCAAATTGCATGCTTTATGTTCAAATATCATCTCCAGGAACTTCCCATCCCTATAAACAACTTGATTGATTTAAACCCTAAAACTGATCGCTTAAAGACATTAAGAAACGCAAATAAGATATATATTCCACACAGTAGACTAGAAATTAATAAAAGATCAATTTTTATTGAAGGACCAACATACTGGAATAAACTCCAGTCTACCCTAGAACAAAATCACATGACCTCACTCCCTATGCTAAAGTACAATATTAAAAAGATGATATTTGAAACATATTGCTAGCTACTATTGCTACTGCAAAATTGGGGTTGTAAACATTTAGCTTATATCACTTTGTTGTGTTTGTGTTTTTTTTTTCTTTTTCTGTCTCAAAATGTCCTTTTTTGTTAATGTAATGCGTCCGTATAATATGTTTTATGTTTATGCTTAGGACTACAAAGACAAGCCACTTTGGCTTCTGTGTATCTTAACCCATACACTTTGTAAAATATTGAATATTGAATAAATGTTGTTGTATTCCAGTAAAAAATGCATAAGATATACCTGACATTTACTTTGCACAGGCATGAAACACGTAATATAGTAAATTACCCTCTTCGGAAAAAAACAAAATCGGAAGGTTTTGTTCGATTTGCTTTACATTAAAACAATGTTACATCAGAAATGTAAACCTTTGTTTGTTGTCAGCTTCCACTGGTCATAAATCATTTGCAGATCATCCTTAAAATTTAAATGTTTGTGTGTTAATCAGGTTGGAATATCAGAGGATTTATCATTCTTATTGAAAAAAATATCACCAGTGGATGTGCAGTAGGCCTATAGTCATTCCTCGGAACTACGGTCACTTACACCGTTTGAATTATTTTTATATTATCTACATATGTATCATTAAATAACTTAAAATAAAACGTACTGATAATTGTCAATAAGCATACGAAGTATTATGTTAATATTATTTTCATCACAATATTTCAATTACCTTATTCAATTAACATACGATGTGTTCTGTACATCCCAAATCTCTGTAAACAGTGTATTTCTGGTATCAAATACCAGTTTGCATAGAATGCTTGCATTCTGTGTAAGTTTATATTTTCTCTGTTTGAAACCCCTAAAGTGCAATTTTGTAACTTCCCCACTTGTACAATTACCAATGAGCTGCTGATTAAGGTTACGTAAGTGTGCAAGATCTTGTTGGAAATCACCTTCGTAATTGGCAATCCTTTTCCAAAGACTTTGGTTAAAATGGTCGTATAACATTACATCAACACTATTCCATTCACGTACGTTACGATGTAACTCTTTGTTACCTTGTTGCTTATCTTTCCGTCGGTTTTGGGAGGCATACATTATGTCTTCGAATCTCCAACAGAACATTTTGCGTAAAATAAGTAGTGATTCGTCTAAATAATCTCCAATTAGTATAAAATCGAATTCTTCGTCAAGTTTTTCTAGTTTATCTTTTACAATTGTAATATTATCATGCCATGAATGCTCAAGACCAAGATCAAACATTTGATTATTTCGAGAATACTTCCACATAGCACTAGATCTTCCAAACTTATTTCTATATAATTTAGGATTTTGCATGAATAATTCTAGGGCGGCTTCGGTATTATTTACACCTACAACTTTGTTGAATGTAAAATATTTAAATGCTGATACGAATTGATCAACTGGATTTCGTAAAATGGTAACATATTTTGTTCGATTGTCCATGAAAGTTTCAAAGATAGTTCTGTTATAAAGAACGTGTACCGACGATATGTTGAACTTGAAATCGTTAAACTCTCTTTTTATTTTTCCTCTCGGGGGTAAAAAGTATTCCTCTTCTAATACGTCAGATAATGAAGTGTAATAGAAGTGACCGTTTAGAGGTATTTTCTTGTTTAAAACGAATGATAAATTATTTAAAAATCCATAACGATTAAATATACTAGTTACTGTCGTACTTGCTGTCTTATGGGTTTTTATAAAAGCGACGTTGTTTACTTTAGCTGAGGAACATTTGTTTGGTGAACTGGGCCCAGTGGTTTGACTAGTCGTTACTGTTCGAACTGTATCGTTGTCAATAAATATTGTACTGTATCTGCAAATAAAAAAAATATATATTTTACTTAACATTTGAAAATTACTAAAGATATATAAAATCAATCAACTTTCTGTATTGGACGAGATAGTGAACTACCACTTAGTAAATTCTATGGTACACTCAATTAATTTTAACTTACCGAAATATGGGCGTCTGAGAAAGGTTCAAAATGACACAAACCAATATTGAAAGAATAATGGTACCAAGAAAAATAGTTGTTTTGGTCTGTTAAGAAAATTTGAATATAGAGTTATGAATGAATAGCGCTTCCGTGTTTAAAATTAAATTAGGTATAATATGTTTTAATATATCAATTACTGATAGGCCTAGTTGTGCGTTGTTTTACTCTGTTGACATTATGTATGCGAAATAGAATCTTGTTACATTTACACAATATTTTTCTAGATTACATATTACATTTTCTATTTATGCATCAACAACTGATCTTTGAATATTATATGATATCAATAGTTAATATTTAATAGTTTACATAACATTATGATACAACTTAATCAAAATTTACTTTCATTTGTAGTTAGTTTATCCTGTCATTTAAACATAATCAATTAGTCTGACTTTACTCATTCTTTGACATTTGGTGTAGTATGTATAGTAGGGCCTAGTCAGTAAACCTTCAATTATATTACAAATACAGCTCGTGTTACCATATTCCTATATAATCATATATCATGTACAATGAACATTGTAAATCGTTACCTTTTGCATGTCTGTTCACTTGTTTGGTGAGTCTATAAAATAACAACATCAAATGATTATTCGCACTAAAAATCACTGTACCATACTGAACAAACAATTAAATGAATCTTTTAACATTGATGGTAGACCATGTGTGTATGTGTATACATACATTTACGTAAGGGCAAAATTCGGTAAAGTACTTTTAGAATTTTTACTCGATGGTATATAAAGTTGGTTCATACTTTCTGTACTGATTTTAACCACCTAATGTAACCCTGTTCACAAATTTTTAGATAATTACTTATTGAATTTACGAATTTAGCTTCAACGATTTGCTCTTAATAGGGGTGTTTTCCTATCGTCGTATAGGCTTCACTGTGGATTTCTATGCTGAAAATACCCGCATCGTAATACGAGGATGCTTCGCATTTACCTATCTCCTTCTACGATAATTGTTTTTATTAGCAAACCCGGTCAAACAGCTCGAGTACACCATCATAATGTTGAAAACAAACAACATTTCTTTAAAAAATACTAGTTTCTATGTCGGAAGTAATTACCAGGGTGCTAATTTTAGTAGGCTGCATAAATCAGTCGTTCATGTAAACGACTTATATATTATAGTCCTGCTGTACGTACATTTGAAATCGCCAGTTTTTTTTAACGCTGAAATTACTGTGTATTCGAGAACCGTCTAGTATACAATATTAATAAAATAAATAAATACTTTTAATATAAATTTCCATTAAATTATTAGATTTTTATTTAAATACTAAATAGGTCGGTGTCAGGTGAGTTAAGTGAGAGTTGAAAAAATTATATCATTTGATCAAAAGTAAACATTTAGAATTGTCAACATTATTAATGGAAAGACTTTGAACTGTTCGCTCAACCCACGGACAGTCTCTGAGCAACCCGTGTTGTTAAAAATATCTAATGTGAATATTGTAAGATGTAAAAGACAAAACAATATAAATGGTAGAGTATCATTTTATATTTTTGCTCAGAAAATTACATTTAGAACAAACTGGACAAAAGTTACTTTAAAGGATCTGCCCTGTAAATAAATTCAGTAATAATGAGTTGGCATATCAAAACTAAAGGCCTAGGCCTATATCTCCACTTGCCTAAGTATCCCACAATTAAGTAAAATTCTAACACGGTAAAAGGAGAGAAATACATTATATGTATTGATAAATTAAAAATAAAAGGATGTTTGTGAACGAAACTCACCTGGAGGAAACGACCTGATCACGGATATACCAGTCTATATCAAGCCACACGTATTGAGTAGACTAATCTACCGGTGTGCGATGTTATTGAGTGTTTCCGTTCGTTTACAATTGGTACTGTACGCAATATTGTCCAGTCGTGGTTAAACAAAATAAAAGATAAGATCATTCTACATCAACGAATTCCCCTGTTATCGCCGACTCGATATGTGGGTGTTAGGCGGACCGAAAGCTGGGTGTATCAGCCTACCGCATTATGCTCTAATGCATCTTTACTTTACACTTTACTTGTTTTAATCATGACCTATACTACTACACACATGCAGACTATGTAACCGGCCTATGCGCGAATTATGTGTATTTTTTAATTATTTTGTTATGCGACTACTGCATTTATTTTAAGTTAATTAGTAAAAAATGTAGGCCTACAGTTTGTTGTTATTATTCTTGTCGGGAAAGTTACTATGATTCATATTTTTGTTATATTTAGTATTTTTTCATTCGTTTGAAATCGATTATACCGTAGTAACAAAAATAAATAAAAAGAGAACTTTGGATTTTTTTTTAAACTCCATCTTAATGTTGTAGGCCTAAATGTGCCTTATCAACGTTTCTACTGTAATTAACAACAATATTATATTAAACACGTATCATGTTGTTTCCTCATATTTGTTTTTGACCACACCTAGATTCATCCCATGTAATAGAGCAACATGAACTGGTGTTAGAGTCAATAGAAATTATATAAGTTATACAATATGGAAGTTAATTATTTTGATTTGTGTTAATTCCTGTTTCTTGTTTTTGGCGGTAGATACGTTAAGTAAACGATTATAAATAATATTAGCCACAATGTTATTTTAGTATTATTTTTATTTATTCCATTTTATGATAGAGTGGGTATGCATAAAAAGAGAGCACATGAGAGACATGAGCTGTCAAAGACAAATCGCCAAAGATCATCGAGTCACTCAAACTCCAGAAAAAAACAATAGGTCTACCAGGAAAAATAAAATTAAGATTACAAGAAAAGACTACCGCATATTTAATATGAAAATCAAATTTGTAACAATAAATGTATGAAAATAAGAATTATTGTTGATTCTTCTTTCATTTCTTTCAGCCTACTTTTCTTGTACTTATTTTTATTTATTTCTGTGATAAAGTACATAAAAAGGAGAGCACGGGACAGAAAAGAGCTGTCAAAGACAAAAACAAATAAGGTTTTTAATTTTGACAGTCAATAGGTTTTTCAACAGTATTCAATAAAAAAAAGCTTGTTTAACTTTGAAATAATTGTGTCCAGGTTTTGATACATTTTGACATCTGTTTTGTGTAAAGAGATACAGAAAGACGTCCCAACAAAATCTGAAATAGGACAAATGAAATATGTAGACAAGTACAATTGCTGTTTCGTTAAGAGAACTTTTTTAATATCCAAAACTTGTGGTGGAATGCAGGTATCCGTACTATTAAAGATATAACTCCAAAGGATCTTTCCACTCTTTCCCACAAAGTATGGAATTAAAATTTACTTTCTTTTGTATGGTGCAATTCTGCATTCTATCCCAATGAACTTGAAGGTAATTTTCAATGAAAACCAAGAAATACTTGATAAAGCTGATATTTATTGAAACTGTATTCAAAATTAAACGAACATGTAATAAAGTGAATAACTTTAATATTACTTTGATATGGCCAATTTAAATTTAGAATATTTTGACCTTCATTTTTGTTTGTGTTTCAAGGGACAATACATCTTTAATTAAACTGATATTCCAAGCTGTTCATTATTAAAATATTCTTTAAGTTTTATTTTTAAGGTTGCATTATTTTGTATTGATTTAAGTGAATTAAACGTATAATCACACTATTGTAGCAAATGTCACAAACGACATCAATAAAGTAAATTTGAAATGGTCAAACATAGTAGGCAATTTTTATTTAAAAGACTCCATTTTGTTACTCCATAAGCTACACCTTCATGGCAAAGTTAAAGCTTTCCTATTTAAATACCTAAACGAAATTATTTTTATATACAAATGAAAGGTTGTTTAGGATCGGATTCTCATGTATACGACTTGTGTTCCTTTTGTTAAAATGAGAAAGACAATTATTTACTTCATATGTTTGTGTATTTAAACATGGGCCGTCCTTTATGGATGTTTGTTAAAATCCTTATTTGTTTAAAAATGTTGAAATGTTTAAAAACATTTATATTTTTTAAATTTACACGTGCGTAGCCTGTCACATTTGACGTGCTCGTATAACGTAATTTCGAGTTGAAAATTAAGTCAAGAAAACAGAAATCGGGCAAAAAGTGTGCGCAATAACATTTAACGCGCAGTGGCCGCGCAAAAATCTGCGCACTCATGGCAATTTTGTAAACGCTTAAAATTGCCTGAAACGTACTCTTATTTCATCGAAAATAAATTTTGAAAATTTTAAGCGCGCGTACGCATGCGTTACATGCGCTACGCACGTAATTGTATTGCCATATGATGATTTATGCCCTGAAATTTATGAGTACCAAATTTTATTTAATTGTGATTCATGGTTGTTAAGATATGATTACAAACGTGATTTCGTTAAATCGTGCGTAGACCGCGTAATTTTTTATTGCGCACCGTGAAAACATAACCACATCGATTCCTGGCCATAAGGAATATTCTGTGAAAAATTGACTTAGCTAGATTAAACTGATATCAAGATAAGGTCATAAAGCGATAAAACACATAGTGATACCGGACCGACAGACAGACAGACAGACAGACCGACAGACAGACCGACAGACAGACCGACAGACAGACAGACAGACAGACCGACCGACCGACTTAGTGAACTATAGAGTCGCTTCCACGCGACTAAAAACACATCGTATTTGAGATTTCTCATGATTAGATTGTGTGCAACATTTTAACGAAATCACTAACACTGGTGTCCCTCTGGTATGTGTTCTTTCTCCTGTTCTTTTCTCTCTGTACACAAATGACTTTAAAAATGAAAGTAATAATGTTAGTATAGTTAAGTATGCAGATGATTCTCTTGTTACGGGTATATTTCAGCATAACTGTGAAGATGAGTATAAAAATACACCTGAGTTGTTTGAGTCATGGTGTAAGAAAAATGTTCTTATATTAAACGACCAAAAGATAGAAACTGGAAAAGAACATAAATATTTAGGAACAACGGTAGATTGTGAATTAAATTAGAATGCAAATACTGTAAATATTGTTAAAAAGTATAATCAACGGCTGTATACCTTCTCAGAAAGCTGAACTCTTTCAAACAGTACAGTACAGTTTCTTTCCTTCCATTGATGCCAGTCGCATCCAAGAGGCAGTCTTCTCTAGCATCCAAATATTTATGCTGGGTCCGACTGTTGAAGGCTTGACTATGATCGCACTGAAGGAGTTTGCTTAATCATAATCCAAGAGTCACGATAGTATGGTTTTCGGGCTTGTGCAAAGAGCATTCGTTTTGTTAATGAGTTATTTGGTTCTCGGCAGATACTGAATAATGATGTACTTTTTTTTGTTTCACCAGAGTGTTATTTTTGTGTTGTAACTTTCAATTGTGTTGTTTGGTACAATAGTCTGAGTGATGATACAGTACAAAGAAACTTGAGCGTACTATGAAAAATAGCAAAATAATAGGAAGGATTGTCAATGTTATCGACGAAGTTTACAGGCGCAATGTTATTAGCCAATTTAAGAAAATAATGAATGATAAATATGTTGTTAATAAATCAGGTAGAATAGAATCGTCCTTTAATGTTCATTTGTCCACAACTCTATTCATATTTCCAACTCAACATTTCAAAGATAGTTGTTTTTTTATTTCTTCTGTAAATATAACTTATCTTATCTTAAATCAATTTTTTTTGTCTGCCACTATTTTTCTATTTATTTATATTTTTATTGTTACAGACAACGGCTCTTACTTACGTAGCAAGCGAATTACACAATGAAAAGCGAGACTTTTCATAATACCGTGTCTCCTGTGCACATGCAGCGCATATTATACAAAAAATATTTTCAGGAAAAAAAACAGCGCCCCCAGCTAAAGCGCCATCTATCGCACAAACAAAACAGAAGGGGGAGCCATATTGAAGAATTGTGCGATTGGACTTTTTGAGTTGGTAATTTTAATTATTTATTTCTAACATAAAATTATTATGGCATTTTAGTACCTTGTTCTTAATACACTTAGCATTATAGATCAATATAATGCTATTCGCTTGTCTCTATGCTAAAATTATTTTAGGCTAGGCCTAGGCTAGAGATTTGGTTTTGGTACACTGACTGTTTTGACAGAGAGAGCAAGTCAAAACCGAAATGGTTGGATGTATGTGTCTAAATTAGACATTTAATAACCAGCAATATGTATGCCTAGCCTATCAAGTCATGCCTAGCTATCTCTGATTGAGATAGCTAAACTTGTATATAGCCTAGCTAGGCTACATTTATTTGCGATGATTAAAATGTTCATTTTCCATAATAATAAGTTATTATGAGGCTTAGCTAGGCCTAGCCTAGCTAGTATTAGTAGTAGGCCTAGACTAGCTATCCTAGGCATTCTTTACTCCATGCATGGGCCTAACATAGTACTAGGCCTAGACGATTTTCGTGCTATGGAAGCCATCTTGCGTGACAAGCCGAGCATAAAAACAAAATAACCGTGTTTTCAGACGGGATTTCTTAACGGAGGGTCGTATGAGAAAACAAAATTACTGTAAAATGTTCTTAAAAGATTGGCCGGCCCTACATAACTGTATGAATATGATTGAAACAAACATGGTTTGCAGCTCCCCCTGCCTTTTTAACTGCTCGGCCAACTCATCTTGACCAATCAAATACTCGTTTTGCTTACAAAAGCTTGGCATTAAATTAACACCGTGGTTAGGATTCCGGCACCGGAATTCAACTGCCCACCGTTAAGGAATCTGACACGCTACTGCGCATGCCCACCGCGAAGCAATTATAGCTTGCACTAGTGCCACAGACCGCGCACCACACCATCGAGAGTCGGTTACACACTGTAGCCTAGTTAGTCGTTGCGCGGGGGAGAGTGAGATGGATGAAACTTGGCCATACATGAATTAATAATTAAAATAGAGGAAGTATAAGTTCGGAACGGGAGAAAAACACCAGGCCTGCTCAGTGTCATAACGCTTGCGTATTTCAAGAAATGTACGAAAGTGAATATAGCGTAGCGTTGCGACCCCGACTTTCCCGAACAGTTCTGTTTTTTTTTCCACATCCGCGCGGCAGCTAGGTTGCCGTCAACAAATCAACTTGTATACGAGAGGGCATGTTATTACAGCATAATGCGTTTTATGAAATCTTTTTATTTTGTACTTGAAAAATCATAAACTAGTCATGTAGGCCTAATTATAATTCATAATTATATGAAGTTTAATACATGAATGAAGCAACCACTTTTTTAATTACGAAATAAATAGGCCCACTGGTCACATCTAGCTGGTAGGCCTACTACTAGTAGTATTAGTTAGTAGGCATCTGGGCTAGTTCGCCGTGGCGCAGCTATTAAATGATCCCATCGCTGTTATTAGAGTCGCCGATTACTTCATTGTGGGCATGCACAATAGCGTGTCGGATTCCCTAAAGCTGGGCAGTTGAGTTCCGGTGCCGGAATCCTAACCACGGCGTTAAATTAAATAGGCATAGGCCCTGCAGTATCCTAAATTTATTATAATTTGCTTAAATTGTAATTTTGGACGTTTTTTATAAATAATGTCACAAATTATTCTTTGTCTTAAATGTGAGTGTATGGTTAATTATGAAGCTAGCAATAGAAATTCTAATTCTACTATTATTTACAGATCATCAGATGGCGAATTTAATGGGCTATGGTGGCCAGTGAGTGCATTTTGATTTTTTTTTTCCACATAATCGGACATTACTATATTTGCTAAATGTATGATTTGATGGTTTTGTTATTTAACTTAAAGACACTGGGAATTACAGTAAGATACTCTCTCTACAGACCCACAGAAGTGTCTATTATTGTCCGATTAAGTTATTTATTATTATTTTATTTCCCAGTACATTTCCAGCATTATGACCGGGTTAATTTTTCATCCAACACCCATACTCATAATAAACAACCAAATACTGAGTAACCCCACTTTAATAGATTTAATCCAATCATTGTTACATGTACAGTACATCACAAAAATGAAGCACCTTAATCCTTTTTAATGCATGCATGATACAATGGTAAAATGGCAGATACATGTCTATCACAAAAGGGGAGAAGGTTTTCAAACACATCCAGGGGGATCTGTAATTTTTATTTTCAAGATATGCTTTATTAGTAATAAACAAATTCTAATAGTAGTAGCAATTATTAAAATGCATAATAAAAAAAATACTTACAATACAGTACATTCAAGATAAAAACAATGCTGATAGCTGTATGCATACTTACAGTGTTTCATTACAGCAGTACCTTTTAAATCTAATGTATTGCTCATTTTTTTTCTGAACAGATTTGGGTTATCCCAATTACCCAACGACAGGAAAGGACAGCCAGATTTAAATCAGCCTGGTAAACGCAACTTTTATGTTTACTTAGTGGTGGTCAATATATAGCCCACTCAATATTTCATTGACATGTGAAAAATAATTTACTAGCCTACTAAATTATAGTGAAATCATAATACAAATGGATCTTAAAATCAGCAGTTTTGTCAATTTTCACATACTTTTTTTTTTTTTTTTTTTTTTTTCAGATTTTACATTGTTAGGGAAAAAGGGGAAGATGGGATTTTTTGGAGAAGGAGATAAGGAAATAAGTGATCCAACAAGTATATACTTTCCAGCACACAGGTCGGAAAAAGATGTAAGTGTAAGACATGATTTATATGATCTATCAGCTGTTTCTTTTGATGATGTAGCCCACTGAGTTAGTTGATGGTGAACTGTATGCTATTTTTTACTATATAAAGCCTTGATTGCACTGGACTTAATTTGGCTATACCCACTTGTTTTTCTAAACTACTATCAGTAAATGTATCTCTCTCCAAAAAAGTTAGTTCTGATCGACTGCCATTGTAGTTAAAATACTGTAGGTTTAAATTAAATTGCCCAAACATTCTTTTATATAAATGTATTTAGAAAATGTATTCAATCATAAAACAGAATACAATATCATAAAAAAAGAAGTTAAAGTATTAATATCAGGTGTGCTGTTAACCTTACCAATTAAAAAAACAAAATCAGTTTATTTAGCTACATTAAAATATTATATACAGTAGAACCTATGTTTTAGTTTTACATTCCCTGGCTTTTACGTAAGCTTAAAATGACCAATGATGTCATCATTTTCTTACATTGAGGGCGCAATTTAACAACAACAAAGCCATGGCTGTGTGAGGAATTCTGATGTGTGAGACAAGCTACACACGTGCATTTCCCCTACAGCAGCGACTGTTTTTATTGATAGAAAATACAAGAACATTGATATTTCAATTTACACTTTATTTAAACATAGCACAGCCTTTATATACTGTACTTTTTTAGTTAGGCCTCACATCTTGCTAGCCTGGCCAGCTAGCTAGTGACCCACCTGCATGCTGTACAGTAAAGTAGGAAAACACGGCAGCCTTTTTAGCTATGATTTAAGATCAACCTGGATTTTATGAATCCCATGTTTTACGCACGCCTTTCGGTTCCGTACGTAAAATGAAGGTTCTACTGGTAAATTGCATACAAATTTTGTCTTGAGCTTGTGTCTATATATGTACTGCTGATACCTCCTTTTTTTGTAGAAAATTATGGGTTCGAATCTCAGTCATGATTAATATGGTTAATTAATTAATTTCAAATTTACAGGTATTATCATCACAATTTGGTGTTGGTGGATTTGGTCAGAGTAAGTGATTGTTTCTTTTACATTGAATATTTACAATATTAGTTTTTTGGATATGTTGTTCAACAAATATCGTTCAAAAAATAGATATTGATAGAATATATCAGGCAATTTTTTTTCAAAATAAATGTTTTTGCTTGAAGTGGTTGTTGGAAAAGTAAAATATATGGAATAGATTGTATTTGTATTTATACAGACACAACTAAAGTGTCCCTTTATGCCGAACTGCCACAAAATAGCAGAAGCTGGATATGCCCATTATTTAGCCATAACACTTACATAATTAATGATCTTTTTTTTGTTTGTTCATTGTTTTTAACCTATATTTTGAAAATAACTTAACTTTTGAACATACTGTATTGTCAATTACAAGTGAAGATTTGGGTGTTTAGGTTAATACTTTTTAATCCATCTTAGATATGCCAAGTCTGCCACGAGGAATGCCCACACCACAACAATTTCCACCCAGAAGTTTATCAAGTCACCATGGTAATCTAGCAGGACATGTTACACCAACAAGTGCATCATTGACATCAGGAATGCAACCTATAAACCCATCATCACCAAACAGGTTAACATTAATGTTTTTTCACTTAGATTAGCATAATGTGTCATTATAGCATGATGCTACAATACTGATCAGTTGAAATTCCTTGCATGTTTTGATCATTTAATATATTTACAAGCGTTGCTATCCTCGAGTGATGCATCATGTCACACATCACGCACGAACGTATCCACTAACCGTTACCGTTATCCAGATAAAAAAATTTAAAGGTACACACATTCTCGATCCATACATTAACTGACCTAATTTTATTTTGTTGGCCCGGAAGCGAACCCTGTGTAGCATGTAAGCCTAGCTAATAGTACTTATAGGCCTAGACATCATACTCTATGCTAGCCTAGCAATTCGCAACACTGACAAAAATGATTCTCCATTACAAAAAAACAAACATTTTTCCGCCTAGGCCTACAGTACCTATGAATAAAGATTTCCATAAACCACAACGTCGCCGGAATCGAGTAGCGAGGCCTAGCTAGAGATATTCCGTGACTGCCATCAGATAGACTTCCTGTTACTGTAGCTTGGAAGCCAAAATTAAATATTACACACTCTGTGTGACAATAGATTGTTTATTTTTGTTTACAAAAAAGTCTAGCGCTTTCAAAGTGAAAGAGCTTCACATCGACGAAATAATAATACAGTACTTTAATATGTGAATGACAGCCTTTTTCTCAGTGGTGGCGCCAGCGGGGGGGCTACGGGGGCTCTAGCCCCCTCGTCGGGGAGCCTAGCCCCCCCGTCGGGGAACACGGGTACTTTTTGTCGGGGAATATAATATACAGTAAAAAACGTTCGCGTTCACTTCATACAGCTTCAGCGCCTAGAAAACCACGACGTTCCATTGACCGTGAGAGTACGTCAGAGGGCTATTATGCACTTTTATGCATTCATTATTGCCAGTGATCCCGCAGCGATCTAACTTACTACTAAACAATAGCTAGGTACGCACTTGTCTGGCGGTATCCCTTTGTACGAATCGTTCAACGTTGGGTCGAGACCCGTGATATCAAGTTCCATCCAGGGACCAAAATGTGTAATGTAGTTATTTTCCAGGCGAAGTTTACCGACGGTTACCGAAGGGAACACGGGTACTTTTTGTCGGGGAATATAATATACAGTAAAAAGCGTTCGCGTTCACTTCGTAGCTAGCTTCAGCGCCTAGAAAACCGCGACGTTTCATTGACCGTGAGAGTACGTCAGAGTGATATTATGCACTTTATATGCATTCATTATTGCCAGCGATCTAACTTACTACTAAACAATAGTTAGGTACGCACTTGTCTGGCGGTATCCCTTTGTACGAATCGTTCAACGTTGGGTCGAGACGCGTGATATCATGTTCCATCAGGGGACCAAAATGTGTACTGTATGTAGTTATTTTCCAGGCGAAGTTTACCGACGGTTACGTCGTGTACTGTGTCGACGTACGCTACACTACAGCAAAAACAAATTAAGTTAATTGTTCGTATGTTCACCAATTTTTTAATTTATAAGTAACCTTCTGTACCGTGGGGCACCTAAAATAAATTTTTCATCAATTACTAAACAAAAAAAACGTGCCATTTTCGCTTAGCCAACATCTTATTATTGCTAAGTTATTACATTTTCAATGTCCTGTATGTCATGAATTTCTCACCACTCGGAAGTCCAGATGGTACGCACGCATACACTTGGGAGGAATAAACTTATTTTCCCAACTGAAAAAGGTCTACTTGCGTTTTTTAAGCCTCTATGCCTGATGTTTCCAAAGTGTAAAATGCAATTTTTTGAAGACCTGCAGCTCTAGTTTTAAACATTTTCTTAGCTCAGCCCCAACAATAAAGCTGGTCATATTTCGAAGTACAAGAAGTGCATTTTCCGGGACCTAACATCTCTATTTTTCAAACATTTCTTAGCTCAGTCACAACCATGATAGGGACTTATATATTTTGTTTCATGTTTTGAAGTATAATAAGTCCAATTTCCGGGACCTCCACCTCTATTTTTCTAAATTTTCTTTGAACATTTATTTTTTAAATTGAAAAATATGGATTGAAACAGTCATCGCGCATCGTTTTTTTGCACGCAGTATTTTATTTATGCATTATAAAAAATGAAAAAAATGGCTACCCTAAATCTGATTAAAATGACCTCAAATGACGCTAGAACGCGTTGCTTCCGGGGGCGAAGCCCCCTGGACCCCCACCGGGGGCCCTTGGCGGCCCCCAGCCTAGTGATGCTTGCTTCGCTCGCATAGCCCCCTCGTCGGGGAATGTAGCCCCCGCGTCGGGAAGATCCTGGCGCCACCCCTGCTTTTTCTCCGCGGGTGAAAAATTAACAGCATGAAATGCGTCCTTGGTTTGACACCGAGGAAATAATGAAATCAAAGCAAATCTCTAAACGTTAGCGTTCTGAATAGTGTATCCCGATTGACCAAGCTGAAACGAGTTATCGGATCGGCATTCTCACGACGCAGACTGCTATCGGTTTAGCTCCCGATTACAACCCGCGAACCACACCTATGTCAGTTGTTATTTTAATTTCAAAGGAATAAATGTTTCTGAGCTCTTTATATAGCTCTGATATTTTTATGTAATCAAATAGATTGTAATTGTTAGCTTACAAAAAATAGCCCCTAATAGCAACAAACAGTTTAAGCTGTCTAGGCAACTGTAAAAATATAAGCACATTAAACAACAAATTAAACTTCTTCAACATATTTCTAGGTAACATAATTATTTAGTATTGAATACTTGCCTGATAAATTTTTTTGTTTATTAGACCATTTAATAAGTTTTTGAATTGACATTTAAAGGAGTTGATCAATAAACCAATCAACTGAAAATTAATTTTGCTACATGCCCCTTGTCATAAAAGCAATCAGTAGTAAATGGTACAGTTCATATTCAAAGTAAGATAAACAATAATAGACAAACTACAAGGCACAGAGCAGCAGAGGAATTCCCTGCTATAAACTTCACTGAATGTCCCTGGATAACTTCATGGTGGACTAATACCACAATCATTTCCCACCACCAAACTAGCTAGGCTGTACTCTGTGCATAATGGGCTAGTCTGGATTGACTTTAAAATTTCTCAATAACCATTTAAAATTATTTTTTCAGAGGTATTTTATCAGTAGGTCATCGGGGTTTGAGTAGTCCAAGTAGAACGTCGCCAAGCTTAATAGCAATGCATCAGAAGCAGCAGCAACAACAACAGCAACAAAGAGCAATTGGAACGTATGTTATCATGCTCATACTTTTCAAGCTTTGAAGAAAATATATATTAATTAAGAGATACCAGTAATAGATACCGTAACTCCATATAGATTACAGAAATCAAACTGCATATACTTTTTTCACATGTATTTTAATTGCAATAGGATATCTGGGGGTTATCAAGACAGGACGACGCCGACAAGTATGAATAGTTTTGGAATCTCACGGTTAATATTAGCGCAACAGAACAACCTTCACAACCTTAGCAATATTAACCATCAGACGTTATCAAACAGTTATAATAATGCAACAAAAACAGCACCTGATTGGTTACAATTCAACAGTAATACAAGGAGTAAAGATCAGGGTTCTAGGTTTCCCTTTGACCATTGGTGTAAGTATAAATGTTAATGTTTGCTTGTAAGCATTTGTTTATGTATTCATGATCTATCTCATTATTTATATTTTTTGTATAGACAATATTCTCTCATAAAAAAAAATGAAAATATAATCTATAGAAAACCTTTGGGACAAATCTCCGCCTTGGTTACCTACCTTATCTATCTCAGATGTACCGCGAAACGTAGATTTGATAAAATTAGTTTCCACTATTATGATATTGTTCCATATTTCTATCGTTAGATTTTCAACTCGGTGCGCACTAATTTCCGGGTTCACCTTGCAACTTCCTGTTTGTTTTAGTTGGCTGTTGGTGGCGATAGCCATTTTAGTTTTTTGTTTATTTTCGGACCATCGTGTGAAGGTGCAGTAGCAAAATAAAAATTAATTAATTGTAAGTTGATAAAGATTAAATTAAATATACGCCATAAAGCATCCGAGTATATTTTGGGGAATAGTATATAAAACTAGAGGGTACTCCGAGAGTACAAACCTCCGCCTACTGTAAAATTCCCTACATAATGTCCCCGGAAAATATATATTAAAAAAAATTTTTTTTTTTATTACTTCTAAATGTAAATAGGCTAACTGCACACTAAAAAGTTATGGATGAGAGTTGGGTGGAATGGTTATGTATCCAGCATCTCATAGTTGGGATCGCTGGTTCAAGTCCCGCTTTTTTTTTTTATTGTTTTTGTATTTCTTTTTTTTTTGTGAACCTTATCTTTGACCCTGACCCTTCAAAATTTAACCACAATTATATAATGAATCATTGTGGCTAAGTTTGGTGAGAATCGGATAAAAACTGTGGTCTCTAGGGAGTAAAATAGTTTTTTTTTTAGTTGTGACCTATGACCTTTTCCCCTCAAATTCGAACTCGTCCGAGCATTTGGGGCATAGATCATTGTGGCCAAATTTGGTGAGAATCGGATATAAACTGTGGACTCCAGGCTGTTCACAGATACACACACACACAAGCATACAGGGGTGAAAATATAACCTCCTTGGCGGAGGTAATTACATAGGAAGAACTGATGATACTACCTTTTGTTTGAAAGTGAGTAAAACCCCGATAGCTGAGTTATTGAGTAAGCTGGCAGGAATAACTGTGGGCTATCTGTTTAGGTCCCGCTAGGACCATGAGATACTACCCATGTTGCAACATCTTCCTTCTTGGTCCGAATTGAAACAATTTTGAGTAATTTTAAGCGGGTGGGTACGAAACTATCCATTATAGTTTTTTGTTTATACTTGTCACTTCCTGTTAGTGTTAGTTAACTTTAAAATCATTTTTCTGAAAATATTGATTGTAACAACCAAAACGTTAGACTGTGATATCTCTGGTATGTATAAAAATGGTATCAAGATATTTTTGTCAGTATTTTAAATCTTAAATTATTAATTTAATATTATGTACCTTACCTAGGCCAGGCCTTAGGTTCAGTTTTTGTTTAAATCTCAATTATCTTTTTGGTCAAAGTGAATAATTATTATGTGGCATATTCAACAATAATTTTTTTAGGGGACAATATATCTCTGAATATTGTTTGCTATGACAGTTAAAAAAATAATGTTTCTTTGCATTGCAGCAAGTGAATCATCACCTTCACTAGATTTGAGTGACTTTCCCGCACTAGCAAATAGAGGACGACAAAATGATCTGAGTGCCTTTCAGTTACCAAACCCAATGGCAGGAAGACCGCAGTATGGTAATGATAACTTAAGCTATATATACTGTGCTTCATTTTATTGTGACATACGATTGATTGCAAATAGCATGCATTACTGGTAGGAAACATTACTTTGGCTAATCAGTTACAACTCTCTGACTTTTATAATCAAAAGTTACAGGTTTCTAAAAATTTAAGGTCTATACCATGCATGATGAACGTTAGACAAAATAAATTGCACTTTTCGGAGGGCCTTAACTTTAAAACGACAAGAGGGTCAGTTGGGTGATTCTGACATGAAATCACCCACAAAGGATTACAGTATTAATTACTATATTTATGCCTTTTCTCATATTTAAACATTATACAGTCCTTGTGTGATAATAAAAGGAAACATATAATTAGACACTAAAATTACGAAAATCGGACTGGGCTAACTTGATTTAATCTTACTGAACAACTCAAAAGAGTGTTGACCTTTGAAAGTTTTTGGCTACAGGGCCTTTGTTTGCAATTTGATATATAACAAACTATACGTTTTCTGATTCCCCATAACCGTACAAGTATTTATATATATTAAATGACCCCTGCCCGGAGTTGCACAAAGTTTCAGAAGGTAAGCTCAAGCTAAATATGTTCAGAATTGATCAAAGATCCCAAAACCATTTCCAAACCTTTGTTCGATAAAGTTGATCACGGAACCTATTCGCTGGTCCTCTAGTAGTAGTCAATTTATTTTCACTTTACAATTAGTTCCCTTTTTTTTAGTGGAGTGTTATAATTTTTACTTTGAATATATTTTTGGTTATAAATAAAACTTGCTGGAAATAAGAAGGTTTTTGACTGTGTATTCTATTTTGCTTCACTGATGTCCAAAACAGTTGTACTGTTACTGATATTGATGCAAAAGATATTTTAAACAGGAATTTTAAAGATGCTCTTTTTTTTTCTTCTTAACAGTTGGCATGGTAAATAAAACTGCAGAACCCACACCTGAGTTTCAGATTCAAAATGAAGATTTTCCTGCCTTGCCTGGTTCAAATAATAAACAAGGTAGAACATAATATTTAAGATATCAACATAGTATATTAGTGAAATGAAAATAATGTTGATTTTGCAAACTTGTAGTGTTTCTCCTAAATATTGTATAGTAAATATTGCAAATAATAAATGTTTATGAGTGCGGTGGTACAAATTAATTTTGAGAGTTAAAAGCTAAAATTTCCCGATGCAACAGCTAGAAGATTTTGTTTTCGTGCCAAAATAAGTACTATTGCGGTATGACCCATAATTGTCCAATCAAATTACATAATTTATTTAGGTGTTTTATAGATTTTATAATAAGTTATTACCTTAAACCATTAACCATAAGTGATAATGTATAAATTATAACATTGGGAGAGATTTTATCAATGCACACTTAAACTGCGGAGTTTAAGACTCACCATAGTGTTAACACCTGTGTTTTGTGGTGTGTGTCCCGTTTTTTTAAATGAGTATATGTTGGTGATAATAAAATTAAATTTGGTTTTTCTACATGCAACAATGCATGTTAAGTAGTATATTTGAATATTTCCAAATTGTAATTATTTGTTTTAAAGGTTCAGAACAGCAGAATATTAACAGTATGGATAGTCCTAGATTTCCAGGTGAAAACCCAAAACAAAACTCTAACAATGTCAAAAAAGGTGTTCAAATACATCCAGATGGTAAGTTATAAATACCTATAAACCCTGTGTTGTGTTTCTTTTAACATCCAGTACCACATAAATTAAATGTTATCAAATAGTAAAAATACTGCCCACTCAAGCATAAAAGTGCACCCTAATAATACCTACTAAAATTTGTTTTTCGGTAAGAATAATATTTATTTAAATCAAACTAATATATTTAAGCAATCTTACTAAATAGGTATAATATTAATTGTATGTAAATCAAACACTATAGTGAGCAAGGCTACTGTAGTACCTAACCGGAAAATTGTAAACACAGGTATAGTACATCCAATTTTGATTTGAAACTGAATGAGTTACATATCGGGGTAGCAATTTTGTGTGTCATTTTGCGTAATAAAAATGCTGTAGCTGTATACATATACACTGTATTATTGTTCGACATGATGGCGAACACCGCTTAAAATGCTTGATTGAAATTATGATTTGATTAAACTAGAAACATGTGGTCCCAATTTGTCACTAACCATTGGTAAGCCAATAGTCCACTTAATGTTTGTCACTTAAATGTAGTAAAGTCTAAATGGTTCATATTGAATAAAATGTTATTATATAATCTATTTTATTGTGTCAGGCAAAATAACCAACATTCCTGCTGGTATGGTGACCGATCCATTTGGTATGGTTGGATTGTTAACGTTTATCAGGGCTGCAGAAACAGACGCTAACCTTGTTCAACTTGCACTGGGAAGTGATTTAACTACATTAGGTCTTAATCTTAACTCACCAGAGTAAGTATTTGTTCATGCAACTTTTATTAGAATAATAGTGTAGTATTTTGTTATGTCATAGCATGGAGCTAGTATGCAAATAATGTTTTTCGAGTGGAACTCAATGCATCTTCTGGATTTTATCTAGAAAGCCTAGCTCTTCCTGTCTAGATGTTGTTGGCTACTTATCAAAGGCCTAGAGTACTGTGAATGTGCTTAAAATGACTCTTGTTATTTTATGACTACATTATTACATTCCTAAAAATGTTTAAAATACATTCACTTACATTGATGTATTATAATGTATATGTATTAAAATTATTTATTAAATAATTTTTTTTTATGATATTGAAAAGCAGAAATTTATATGGTACGTTCCAGTCACCTTGGGCTGATGGTCCCTGTCGACCCCAAGACATTGACTTCCATGTTCCATCTGAGTATTTGACAAATCTTCATATTAAAGATAAGGTAGTTTTCTCAGTTACACAGTATCTATATAAACTCAATCCGCACCATATGAATAATAACAATGTCATATTGTCAATCATAGCCTTTTAATTTAATTTTAATTTATCACGCATTTACAAAAATATTTTTGCTATTAGTACATATTAATTCCCTAAATTCAGTAAACTATATCATCAGGCTCACCACCCCAATATTTTAATAATCAAATTTCTTTTTATTTACATTCTTCATTTTGTACATATGATCATTTTTATTATGTTGCATATTATGCATTACCGTAATTATGTTCATAGGGTTACCAAAAATGATAAAATTATTTAATAACATTTTGAGACTGCTCCCTCAAGATGTAAATAGAGCGCAATCTCTGGTAGCATACAAACTATTTTTTTGTTTGTTCTTATCTATATTTGTTCTTTCTATATGGTATTGAAATAATTTGTTGTTACTTTCAGTTGGCACCAATCAAACTTAGTAGGTATGGAGAGGATCTTCTATTTTACTTGTATTATACCCATGGTGGCGAGGTTCTTCAATTAGCAGCTGCAGCTGAATTGTAAGCAACTTTTTACAAATATTGCATTTGTAGAATATTTTTAAGTAGCATTTTCATCTTTAACCTTACTCATTTATTTAGCAAATTTAATCTTTTTGGAATTGGCACTTTATAAATGTTTGATTATTATTATGTCTTTGTCTTAGGTACAATCGGGACTGGAGGTATCATAAAGATGAACGAGTTTGGATTACTAGGGGACCTGGCATGGAACCATCCGTAAAAACAAACTCCTATGAAATGGGAATGTACTACTATTTTGATTGTCATCGCTGGTGTAAGGTTCCTAAGGAATTTCACCTAGATTATGATAAGCTAGAAGAGCGTCCTCACTTGCCAGCATCCTTCCATCATAATGTTTCTACCAACCAGGTTGCTCACTAGCATTGTTCGTATGTCATTTTTATCCACAATTGATCAAAGTAATCTATATATTTATCTTATTTTTTGAAGGCAAAAGAGTCCCATTACATTTTTCTGTTTATCCTTTCTAGCTCACCATCCTCATTTTATTAAAACATTTGTATACATAGATTGTCCTCTCTTTCGATATTTTATTTTCGACACTAAACACAGAAACAAGAACTAGATCAAGTATTAACTTTAGCTGTACTTTGATTAGCCTGAAGTTTTTATATTGGTTTTAATTACTCCAATACAGAGACAGAATGTTTACTCACATCACATTTTGTGATGCTATGTGATCTGATAATTAGTTTGTATTGGTATTACTGTAGAAGAATTAAGAAGATATTTCTGTTACTGATACTGTAATATAGTATTTAATTTATCAAAATCGAATTCAAGGCTACAAAACCTTCATTTACTTTACTCAAGAGTTCCAGTATGTTTTGATTGTAGGTTATGAGAAACAAAATATTGGAGAGGACAATCGCTCTAAAGACCTTTGAGGTTAATTTTACCCTCTATATATATATATAAATAAAGAAACTCAATTTCAACTCTATTTATTGCTCAGGATTCTTATTCTTTAAAGACAAGCAATAAATGCAAATGTTTGCTAATGATTCTAAATTGTGGAAAGTGATGTCGTCAGATTTTTTTTCTCCCGATTTTTTTTTGTTTTTATTGTTAAAAGTTTGATAATATTGTATATAGAGCCTGTACAACTAGTTCTTATTAGATGAACAGTATTTGTATCGAACTGTATATTTCATCATTTTCATTGTAAGTTTTCTTGTATCATGAAAAATTTTGAGTAAAGAAAAAATGGCTTCTTTAGCTGCATTTAAAAAAAGAAGGGAAGGCTTTGTTTTTGAGTGGGGTTGTTTGTCTGTCAACAAACACTTGTCTAAATCTAAAAAAGTTATTTAAAAAATATCAAGAATTTAATATTATACATATTTATGGAACACGCAATTTGGTAGTACCTGATGACAAGGTACAATATTTACAATTTAAAAAACACATTTTCGGTGCGATCATAGTTATACACACATTTTGATCATATAAAGAAATGCTATTTGTACTAGAATTATCTATGATGCAATCAGAAAAGCATGTATACATGACTAAGTTAATATATTACAAAATTTATATTGAAACTAGAACATCTTTTAAAGAATGTTATTGCCTACTTTGGCGTGTAATAAGTCGGGTATACAAAACTCAACCATACTTTATTTCCTTTTCAAAAAAACAAACCTAACTTTACTAAATACAGTATTGTTTATATGCTCTGAAATAAAGTACAAGTAGACCAGACTGGATTTTTGTTAAGAGAAAATTTCCTTTGGTTGATTTATTAAGAAGCTATACAAGTAGAGAAGAAAGAAGCAAAGAAAAAAAAGAAAGTATTGCCTTGCTGCAAATTTGGTAAATTATCAGATACTGTTTGACGACAAAAAAAATTAAACATTTATTTGATTCCCATAGAATACTTGGACAGTAATTTATTTGTTGTTTGTTTTTTTTTCTCCATAAGTCTCTCTGGGTTGGATTGTAATTTTTTAATTATGTAAGCATATTTTGAGTAACTAGATGATAAAGGGTCTTTTTTTTTAACGAAGAGTTTATTCGGTTTGTGTGAAAAGAACAACTGTTAAAGTAACTTTTTACTATTTAAGTTTAATTTTTATTCAAATATTATTTTTTTTAAACAGTTTGTTTGCTATACAAATAGGCACTATGTATACAAGTTATAACATACTGCATGCAACGAAATCCACGTTTTTTTAATCATTGTCCTAATGCAATTCGGTATGTATTTATACTTTTGTACTTGACAAGGTCAGAGCAGTTTTTAACAAAGGTTGTGATATGATACTTTATTAACTTTAAATTGAGTTTTGTGTACCTGACATTTTGGCGGCTAGGGCAGTTTACATTTCGCTTCATTCAGTGTGATTATGATGATGCAATACAGGCTAAAAATAAAGACGAAAACAGTTTATTCATTGTAAATGTGTTTTGTTTCTATTGCATTCATGTGCAGCATAGTTTGTTTAAGCATAATGAACATTTATTTGAATAATCTTCTTCTAAATTCATAAGTGGTGACGTGTTATGTTATTTAAAAATGTTTGTCATCTCGCCTCACACCACCGGTTATATCTATATACTGTATAATATGTAAATTGCGCAAAGATTACCTTGCGCAATTTCAAATTACATATAGGGTTGTGCACAATAGCGCAACGATTTTAAATCGTACACACAACATTTACATTTATTGTATAATATAAATTTATTTAATTTATTTTTTATTTATTTAATAATACAGTATCAATATTCATCACTATCATGCCTACTTCGTCTAGGCTTATGTCATTTCCTCCAGTTATGAACTTAACTTATTTTTGTTAAAGAAAATGATATTCGCACCTTGAACGATCGTTTTTACATTATAACTGCGTATGTTTGCACAGTGGACTATACATTTTTACAGATTTGCATGTTTGAGCGTGAAATGTTTGCACAAATGTGGTTGTTAGTTAGCACATTTGAGGGCAAAATATTTGCACAAATGTGGTTAGTTAGTACATTTGAGGACAAAATGTTCGCACAAATGTGGTTCATTTTACGGCTCATTAGGGTATTTATTTGATACATGTTACCATAATACACTCAACGAAATAAACGCCACCCAGACACAGAGGGGGCATATACAAAATACAAATTCGTTTAACAAATATAATTCTTTTACTTTCATTTCTTATAAATGTAGGCCTATGCGTATCAGATTTATATGACCTTTGGTTATCAAGTACACTGAAAATACCTATTGCGCTGTTTTAAATATTCTGCGCAATTTGTATCAAGTATTTCATTTAATCTGCAGTTCATTTCCTTTAAAATAAAAGAACATATATAAAACTAGCAATTACACTCGCACCAGGGCGGATTTCAAATTTAGTTTAAAATCTTCAGTAAAATTCTAATTAAAATTCGATAGCTTTCATATTTCCCGGACTCCCTATATAATACTCACCAACCTCTACCCTCTTCAATCGGATGATTTAAAAAATCCATCCCAGTACAACTTTTGCTTCATAATGAGATAGGCCTACACAGCATGATAGGTCTGTGATGGTTTAAGTACTTTGCAAGTGTGTAAATGAATAGGTGTCATCATATTGTCAATGATAAAAATATATAATTTTGAAAAAAAACATTCTGAGGGGTTATGGGTTGGAAGTGATGGCTCAACATAATTTGTACTTGAAACGTCTTAAACACATCACCTAGTCCGTATCCGGATATTCACCCCCTGGACATTTACCCCCCGGAAAACCACCACCCGGACCACTACCCCCTTAGGACACCTACCCCTTTAGGACAACTACCCCCTTAGGACAACTACCCCCTGGACAACTACCCCCCGGACAATTACCCCCCCCCCCCGGGTAATTACCCCGCGGACGACTACCTCTGACACAATACTCCCCGTAGGACAACTACTTCCTGGACAATACTCCGAGGGCAAATAATCTTTTAGGACAACTACCTCCGTAGGACAACTAACCCCTGGACAACTACCCCGGACAATTACCCCCTGACAATTACCCCCGGAGAATTCTCCTCCCCCCTCCCCCCCCCCCGGGTAATTACCCCGCGGACAACTGCCTCTGACACAATACTCCCCGTAGGACAACTACCTCCTGGACCTGGACAATACTCCGAGGGCAAATAATCTTTTAGGACAACTACCTCCGTAGGACAACTAACCCCTGGACAACTACCACCCAGAAAACTATCCCTTTAGAACAACTACCACCCAGACCATTCAACAACCTGACTCTGCAACAGCGTATAATAGGAATTAATAACTATATTTTAATTCGTTACTTTGACGAATTACTATTCATTATTGTAAACAAAAGTAAAAGATTGAACATAAATATAGCCTGGTATAAACCGAAGATTGTCACACAAGATCATAGGATAGTCGAACGTATTATATAGTACTCCCTGTATTTACTGTAAAGACTGGGTTCGCTAATAATAATAATAATAATAATAATTTTTGCGTCAGGACAATGCTTCGATAACCACTGGTCTTAAAAGAATTAATTTTTGTCTCAAATTTGTCATTTGTATTTTTGTACACTTGAAGAATAATATCACTTTTGATATTTGACCTCAATGTTCACTCACCGAATAAACGGCGATCTTTAAATAAATTCCCCTCAAATAAACGGTGACCATGTCACTCCCATGACACATCATATGGAATAATCGGCGTCTATTTCCATTAGATTATACCCCCTCCCATTGAATAAACAACTTTCTTCCAATAAATGTCCACCTAAAAACCACCTAAACAATAAACAGCCCAGGCCGTTTTTTCAATAAATACGGTACTTTAAATCTAGCACATCTAGGGTCTAGCGTGCTGTTAAACAGAATAATCGGTTAAAAACGGGTGTTTCGAAACTAGAGACCCGAGACCAGAGACCCGAGACCCAATACGAAAAGAGAGACCTAAATATACGAAAAGGGAGACCCACGTACGAAAAGGGAGACCCCACTATACGAAAAGGGAGACCCCACTATACGAAAAAGGAGACCCTAATATACGAAAAGGGAGACCTAAATATACAAAAAGGGAGACCAAATATACGAAAAGTGAGACCCAAATATACGAAATGGGAGACCTAAATATACGAAACGAATTAAAATATAGTTATTAATTCCTATTATACGCTGTTGCAGAGTCAGGTTGTTGAATGGTCTGGGTGGTAGTTGTCCGTCCGGGAGGTAGTTGTTCTAAAGCGATAGTTTTCTGGGTGGTAGTTGTCCAGGGGTTAGTTGTCCTACGGAGGTAGTTGTCATAAAAGATTATTTGCCCTCGGAGTATTGTCCAGGTCCAGGAGGTAGTTGTCCTACGGGGAGTATTGTGTCAGAGGCAGTTGTCCGCGGGGTAATTACCCGGGGGGGGGGGTGTAATTCTCCGGGGGTAATTGTTCCTAGGGGGTAATTGTCCGGGGGTAGTTGTCCAGGGGTTAGTTGTCCTACGGAGGTAGTTGTCCTAAAAGATTATTTGCCCTCGGAGTATTGTCCAGGAAGTATTTGTCCTACGGGGAGTGTTGTGTCAGAGGTAGTTGTCCGCGGGGTAATTACCCGGGGCGGGGGGGGGGGGGGGGTAATTGTCCGGGGGGTAATTGTCCGGGGGGTAATTGTTCCTAGGGGGTAATTGTCCGGGGGGTAGTTGTCCAGGGGGTAATTGTCCTAAGGGGGTAGTTGTCCTAAGAGGATAGTTGTCCGGGGGGTATTTGTCCGGGGGGTAGTTGTCCTAAGGGGGTAGTGGTCCAGGTGGTGGTTGTCCGAGGGGTAGTTTTCCGGGGGGTAAATGTCCAGGGGGTGAATATCCGGATACGGAAAAGAGAGACCACACTATACGAAAAGGGAGACCCTAATATACGAAAAGGGAGACCCAAATATAGGTCTCCCGTTAAAAACAGATGATTTCATTTTTACAGAAACCGGTCCTATATATTTGTCTACTTTTGGATTGGGAGGGGGGGGGAGGGTAGTTGACCGGGGGGTAGTTGTCCGGGGGGTTGTTATCCTAAGGGGGTAGTTGTCCTAAGGGGGTAGTTGTCCGGGGGGTAGTTGTCCGGGGGGTTGTTATCCTAAGAGGGTAGTTGTCCTAAGGGGGTAGTTGTCCGGGGAGTAGTTGTCCGGGGGGTAGTTGTCCTAAGGGGTAGTTGTCCTAAGGGGGTAGTTGTCCGGGTGGTAAACATCCGGGGGGTAACTGTCTAGGGAGTAGGTGTCCTAGAACCATATAGGACCATAAGTCATAACTTTAAAAAATACTTATTTTCATTCATTCACACATAAAATCGGGCGGTTTCGAATTAATGTTCATTGCCTAATGTGTTTATATATATATATATATAAACAAATCAGGCACAGAACATTAATTCTAAACCGCCCGGTGATATACTGAAATTTAATTAATTAATTTGAAACGATAAAGATGAGGAAATCTGTGAGAATGAGAAAAAGTCGCCCCAACCGAGACTCGAACTCGGACCGCCTGCTTGATATGCAGATGTCCTAACCATTAGACCACTGGGGCTTTCATGGTATTGTTCGAACTCGATTGGATAGCGACTCTTTAACATTCTCGGCGTGGTACGGCGGAACAGCACTAGTCCTCAGTTGTATATATATATATAAACACAGTAGGCAAAGAACATTAATTCTAAACCGCCCGGTGATATACTGAAATTTAATTAATTAATTTGAAACGATAAAGATGAGGAAATCTGTGAGAATGAGAAAAAGTCGCCCCAACCGAGACTCGAACTCGGACCGTCTGCTTGATATGCAGATGTCCTAACCATTAGACCACTGGGGCTTTCATGGTATTGTTCGAACTCGATTGGATAACGACTCTTTAACACTCTCGGCGTGGTACGGCGTATATATTTACCGTTTTGATTTAGCTTTTCGCTTTTTATTTTTGTATCTCCATTGAGATCTAGCCACTGATACCCACAGCATTGTCATTTTTTTCAGTAAATTACTGAAATAAATGACAATGCTGTGGGCATCAGTGGCTGGATCTCAATGGAGATACAAAAATAAAAAGCGAAAATTTAAATCAAAACGATAAAGTAAACAGCCAGAAAAGTTAGCAGAGCTTTCGGGCAACACTAGCCCTTCATCAGTGCAAGTGAAGGAATTTGGATAACGTCATAGTATAAAGCTGGCAAGTGCTGCCTGGGTATATATATATATATATATATCCAATCTGCAGACAGTACTGTTTCGATCTTATTAGATCTCGTCAGTGCAGCTCAGGTTTCGAAATGAAATGTACCGCAGAACTGGCACAATATATAGGCTGAGCCAGGTATGCGGGACATGGTACACTGATTATGAACACAAAGAGTGCGCACAAGCTCAACGAGCGTGCTTTGCAAAATGCTAATACTGTAGTACTCACAACATATACATGTATAGAATAGGTGAAATTACGGAACCGACATATTTTCACATTTTTTGGTATGATGACGTTGACAAAATCAAGCATGCAGATGACAATTTCGGAAGATAATGATTTGAGCAAAAAGAAATGATTAAAAAAAATACACGTAGAAGCGCGATGCGATGCGTATAACTTTGACGAAAGAAATAAAACATTGACGAAAACGTCAACTGGCCATATGATAACGTCACAGCATTATACCTCCATGGTCACAGCATCCGATAGGCATAATTGTTATATGTATTCATATCTACATGATCAGTTTTCATAATAACTTAGAAATCAAGTTTAGGCCTACCTTTAATTCTGAAGAGCCGTAAGATACTGTATTCTGCGTTATTCAAGTTTTTAGGCGTGATGGATTCATCAAAATAAAATTGTGGCAATTCATGAGAAAGATAATTAATTAAGCAAGCACGTATTACAATTTGAGGGAAAATCGGGCACAAATAAACAAGATGCTCTCTGTTGAATGTGATCATCGTCTCAGGGCCGAATCGTCCCAGATTTAATCTGTTAAATATTGTACTCTGTAATCATTTTGTAGGGAAATTATACCTTGCCATCCATTACCATCCAATATGCTTGTTTAGCAACCACTACCAACAAACTTTTTCCGTTTTTTTTAAATATCCTATTTAGATTCGATTATAAATTAATACATTGAATTTTTGTCACCATAATTTATGTGTGCGTTTACAACCCCATAGACCTAATTACACTGTCAACATTATTTCAAAAAGTTTTTATTCCAATAATATTTTTTTTTTAAGTTTCTATATTATATTTGCGAATTATTATAGGGATGTTAAAAGAGTGGTCGTATTAATTATATAAAAAATCCTGAAATTTAACCTAAAAAAATGGGAACAGTAAATGAACAGTCCCGATGGCATTCATTATACCCATCCATGAATCCATGAATAATTCATACATACCCCCTCTAAATTATTATTTCTTTGCAGCAGTTAATGGAAGTGTCCACGACGCATGTGCGATATGAGTTTTGTTTGCGGTCAGTACACATGCATTGTATTGATCGAGTCAGCGACTCTCGCAGCTGGGTTTAGTGGCCTTGTTAGTGTTGGTAATAGCGGGTAACTGGAGTTTCACACACACCGCACACACATAACAAAGAAAACAGAAGCTGTACTCCTCTTCTTTCGTTAATGGTGACAAGTGACACTTTTATTCAAAATGAGTATGTAGATAATTGTTGTATCATTCAGAACCAGTTTGTATTTATTTGATCTATTATACGTGTAAAACAAGTTAAGATTTGTTTGTTGTGGTAGCTCAGTTCAGTCGATCGACACGACTTAATTATGATGTTGTCTAGACTTATAAGTCTCGGTTCATGTGCTGAAAACACAATTAGGGATTCCCTTTGGACTAGCTAGGCCTAGGTTATTAGGGGAATTAGACCCGCTTACCTTAAACATATTATACGCAACCATAATATTCCGGCACCGCTGTTTCCTCAAGTTAAAGAACTACCTTAATTTACGATCGTCTTACCGCTGCTGAATGTTTGAATATCCATATTTTGTTGAAAATTACAAATTTTTACCATTAAAAAATCATGATTCAATGTTAGTAGTTGTTGTTTGTTGTTTGTTTCTTTATTTCCATTCACAACAAAAAAACCATTAACATACATAAATATTCATTACAAAAATGAAAGAATGGAAAGGGGGAATCTCTGAAGCACAGCTTATAAGTAGAAACCCCCTGTTAGAAAACAGTATATAAATAGTAATATGAACAAAAGGCACAACGGCATAGGCAAACAAAATGTAACTTTTAAGAAAAAGAAAAAAAAGCAAACAATCCTTTTTTTTTTATCATATTTATGTTTATGGTCTTTCTATTTTGAAGAAATTGCCAAATATAGAAGAATAATAAAAATATTATTAAGACTGTCATGTGAATATAGGCCTACTTGAGATTGTATGACTGTGTAAGTATAGGGTTGGTTCAAGCATGGAGGTATACCTCCATGGTTCAAGTATGCTATTTTACGCTTGTAGGGGTAGGCCTATGTTTCACTCAACACTGATGCAAGTCCTTAATCATTTGCCCATGGTTTTGGTAATAATAACCTTCACATTATTAACACTGTTGTATGATGTTGTGTGCTTATTCCGAAATTAGAGATGCCACATGAGGCACTTGTGAAATCTGACAAGAAAAGTAACCGATATTTGAATCTTTGATACGTTCACAGAAAACACATTTGAAGAGGAGTGTAATTCTATGGAAGAAGACAATGACAGCTTAGACGCCAGTCCGGGGTTAAAAGCAAGACGATCACTTCTCACAGGTCATGGAGTTACTCTTAAGATGCTAATGGATGATCATTTTGTTGAGCCTGGAAATGGTTGCCTTTCAATTGATTATCTGGTAATTGTAACTATTTTATTCTTTGCATTTTGATCATGTATTTATTTGTAATTATAAAATATAGGAAAGGTCTTATATTTTAACTGATATCTTATGTCCAGAGTAATGATTCAGTTGCTATTAAATGTTAAAGAAATATTCTTTTTGTCTTAATTCCGGTTGACGAATGATATTGATGCTTTTTTACTTTACATAGAGATTTATCAGACAAATTTTACTGGTAACCCCTTCAAAATATTTTCAGTTTAAATGGGTCAGGTGCAAAATGTACTTTAAATTATAATTATAATAATTAACATTTATTGCAGGGTCAAAAGTTCAAAGCTGATCTCCTAGAGAGTGGACAGATACAATGGGAAGGACACAACCACTTGTTCAATTCACCTAGTGCTTGGGCAATACATGTGAAGAAACTTGTCAATCCTGACAAGAAATCTGGCTGTGGTTGGGCATCTGTGAGTAGTTTTGGCAATGTGTTCAACTTTTCTAAATGACCGAATTAAATGTGCAAATTCAAAACTGGGTACACCACCAAGACATTCATTGTGGTACATCTATGATCTTAATCATGTGTGATTTTGTTTCTTTGGGATGGTTTCTATACAACTTAAAAGCAAATAACTGGTTAAAATGTAGTGTGTGAATAAATTGCCTTTATTTTGTTGACACGACAGCAGAAACAGAAACAAATTCAAACTAGAAAGCCACTCCGAGAGTGCATACCTCCGCCTACTGTAAAATTCTCCTACATAAGATTTCTCCGGGAAAAAAATATATATTTATATATATTTGTGTGTGTCTTAATGCTGATTATAAATGATTTAGGCTAATTTCACTACAAGCATGTGTATGCGAGTTTGGTGTAATGGTTATGTAACAATTAGCCTTTCAATTAACAATAGCTTCAGTTGACTAACAATAGAACAGCAACGCGAAAATCAAACGAGTGAATTTGAAAAGAAATAGGTTTTTTAAACTACTCTCATCAAAAAAGGTGCACGTTAAATCAAATTATGTTTTAAAATTACAAATCACCAATTATAACTCTTGCCTCTTGTACAAAAATGAAGTGTTTTGGACAAGTAGTTCTTGAGAAAATGCAATTTCAGTTTAGTTGTTACTTTAAGACTGCTCGCCGGCTTTTGAAAAATTCTGTCCTATCTTTTATCACTAGCAGGTCTGAAAAGTATACTAAAAAGTGGTCCAGAATTGGGACCATGGTCCCAAATGGTCCCAAAATTTAATGGAATGGTCTTTGACCACATATCTATCTGTATATTTATGTTGGTAAAAATCTTGTAATTACTTTTTGAGTAATCCTGCTAACAAACAAACAGACAGACAAACAGACAAGCAAATGAAAGCACTCAGAAACTGAGTGAAGTACTTGGCAAAATATATCCACTGACTGGGAGCATGTTGAAAGATACAATTTTTGCTTTAGGTATTATCTTTACATGGTTAAAATACTGATAAGGTTAATAATTTGTTTAAATAATTTTTAATGCAAACAATTCCGGCATTGCAACAATGACCTTTCTAAAATCAAGTTTGACCAGAATAATGGTCGAGGAGTGTCTTGAAGCTGTACCGATTTGCGGCGCCTCTGCCTTAACCCATGTAGTAATATATCAATTTACCTGAAAATCAATAGGCATGTTCTGTAAGTATATACCTGATGAAATAAGGAAGGACACACGCTGGTGCTAACAAAACTACTTATCAACTTACAATAGTTTAATTTGAATAACAATAGAACAGCAACGCCAAAAACAAACGGGTGAATTTGAAAAGAAATAGGTTTTTTAAAACTACTCGTATCAATAAACCTGTAGATTAAATCAAATTATGTTTTGAAAATTACAAATCACAATTTATAACTCTTGCCTCTTGTCCAAAAATGATGTTTTTTGGACAAGTAGTTCTCGAGAAAATGCAATTTCAGTACACTTGTTACTTTAAGACTGCTCGCCGGCTTTTGAAAATTGTCTCCTATCTTTTAACACTAGCCGGACTGACAATAATATCATTTTTATTATTTGTGAAGTTATTAATAAACCAATTTTGTTGATTTTCAATAGGCATGGTCTGAAGGTATATACCTATCTACACCCAAAAATTTAGAACGATAACTTGAAAACTGTAGGCGCTATCGTGCTAACAAACAAACAAACAAACATACAAACAAAGTGAATACTATACTTGGCAAAATTCTTTTTTGCCAAGTAACAAACACATATACCTCCTTGGCGGAGGAAAATAATAGAAAGGCATTCTCAAATTAAGTGTTTTTAACATTTATCTACTTTTTGCTGTGTAACTTTGAACTGCAACGCAAATTAACAATTGTTATTTATTATTAGTGTGTTCATTGCATACTAATAATATGAAAACTTATATTGAGCTGGTGTCAACCACTCATGGCGCTTTGTGCATTAACAACGTGTACATCAGAGAATAGTGACGTCTTCATACTGATGATGTCATTCATAGTGATTTCACAGTGATTACAATCCCTTGTCAATGCACCAACTAATGACTGAATGCAGACCAAGGCTCTTATTACCACCAAATAATGACTGAATGCAGACCAAGGCTCTTATTACCACCAACTAATGACTGAATGCAGACCAAGGCTCTTATGACATATTTGTTGTACAGTTGTTTTTTCAGTTTGATAAAATAAAACTTACCTTGCCAATCTCACTTTTCTTTTCAGGTTAAGTATAATGGTAAGAAGTTAGATTTAGTTAAATCATCCTGGCTTAGAAAAATGGGACAGAAGATGGCATCTGGTTTAACACCACCTCTGGTAATGTTCATGGTTCAGTTTTTATTCATTTCTTTATTAGCCATAAATTACAAAAGTATGTAGTCTGAAGGAATGACCATAGTTTAAAATAACTTTGACCCTTAGGCCAGTTGCTCTATCTCAGAAAATAAAATTCAAAATATAAATTTACATAGAAATACTAAGCACTAAAACATTACAACTTACAATAGACTATCTGATATATACAAGATATTGCTTAAAATTATAAAATTGAGAAAATACATTAGATATTATATATACAAAAATGTTATTTAAATATATTAAATTAAATGTTGAAAACACAAAAAAAAGAGATTAACCAATTAATCTATGGTTGTCCATACATTCTTTTTTTCTAAGCATAAATTAAATGTAATGTTAAGATTGGACTATAAAATAACTTAGGTTGTGTAAAATTGTGTTTGATTTAACTTATGTAGGAAATTAGATTAACACTATTATAGGCTATAATCTTTGGTTCAATCTCACATAGTTCAAATATCTCTGTACAAACTTATCAAAAAAGTTATAGGTTATTATAATGGCAGTTTCTGAGAGGAAGAGTTGGTTATTATAAAATAAATGATGTTTTTTCTGCTAATAACAGACTCCTTCATCTGAAATTAATCTGTCTATGGATGAAAATGGTAGTTACTCTGATTCAATGGACTGTAATGGAGATAAAATTGATAACGAAGGAGCAGTTGATCTGAGAAGTGAAGCTACCAAAGCAAGAGTACCAACAACTGCAGACAAAAAGTAATAATAGTACACTATTAATGATAACATTTAATATATGTGAATTGATTTTTTTATTTGAACCATAATCCTTTTTCATGTTTTGATCATCTACTTTCTACTTTCTACTTGATCTGCTACAATTATGCATTCTAAGGTGTTTTCATTCCCATGTAAAAAAAGGTGTTTTCTTTGTTACAGAAACAATACAAGAGAAGACATAATTAACAAAGATGACAAGTTACAAAACAATGGTAAGACTGAACTGTTTTATATGAAGCTGATTTCTTCTTCAGGAGTCAAAGTAGCTTAGCACAAAAATTACATTTAATTTTATACTTATTTTTCAGAAAATCTCCAAAATAACAATGGAACAAAAGCAAAACCAAAGATTATGACCTATGCAAACTTATTGAAGGAAAAATCAAAACTGTAAGATTTAAATTTTATTTGAAAGAAAATGATGAAAAAAATGGTATTATTATACTGTACTAATAAACAACTGTTTATCATAAAACTATGCTTTGAAGATTGTTGTCTGTTTTTGCAGTTTATCAACAATGCAAGTTGAGTGTATGCAGTTTAAGAAAATTGGAAAAATTCAACCATTTACTATTTCAATATCAACCAATTGTCTTTTGTTAATGGTAAGCTGTTGAATAAAAAATTGTAAACATTGAAAATATAGAAATAATTATGTGAAATGTTCCTTTCTACTCATAATATTACAAATAAGACTGATTAACCCTTTCACTGCATGTTCCCGGTATTACTGGGTATGAACAAATATTGTTGATGTGCTTATACTTGGTATTACCGGGTATGGGAAAAACAATTATTTAATCATATTTGCCTATAATATTTAGCACCTTCTATAGTTTTTCAATAAAATTGAAGATATTTGCAATTCATTAAAACTATTTTATAGCACAACATGCGCCCTCTACAGATGTTAATATCGTGTTGAAATTTCTATTTCAGCTTGCACCCTCTATTGCATTCAATCAATCATTTTGACCTTGAAAATTTGTGTTAGTATTTATTTTAATCCATAATATACACAATACATTACAATTTGAAATTAACATGGTTAATGGTATAGCAGAGGATAAGAATTTAAGCTGGGAAGCTTGTTTCAGAAAAATAATTTGTCTATAACACAGATTTTTTTGAAAATGTAATTTTTCAACAATTTTGACCCAAAACTTTGATTTATGCATAATATTTTATAAAACGATAAAAACAATTCAATTTGTTTTTGTATTTGTTATACATATATTCATCAATATCCAGTGGGAAAACCATATCCCATAAGAATTTCTTATAGAAAAAAAACAGATTTTTTGAATTAATAAAAAACAGGAAATCCAAAATATTAATAAAGTCGCATGATTTTTTTTACTCCCAATCGTAGACCAACCCTTTGCCCACCACACACAACAAAATTATTACAAAATTATCTCATTTAGTATTTTTTAGCAACTTAGTAAAATATAACCTGTTTTCTTAAATGCATATTATGCACCGTAAAAGGGTTAAAATTCCTTTTTTTTAAACGTACATACTGTATACAAAACTCCATATTTTGATTTTATTTATTATTTTATTGATTTAGGATTTTCACTGCCATTTGACAACAAGTGAAGTTGTTGGTTACCTAGCTGGTAAATGGAATAACCAAACACAACGTAAGTATATTATAGTATATAGTTCCATAAACAACATGAAAGTTGAGATATACAGGAATATGGTATCTTTAGTAAACAGTACAAAGTCTTGAAATAGAGTATAACAAAAACAGGCCTACAGAAAAAGGTTCCTTTTGTAAGACTTAGTAAAAGCCAACTTTTTATTACAGTACATGGACCAAAATTATGGCGTAACTGTAATAAAAATCCAAAACAATGTGAAAATGCCAAAATATTCAGACATCGAATTAAGTTTTTGAAATGTTGTTTAAAACCTTCCCGGTACAATTGCGGTAATTTTGATACCCCTTATGTATAACAAACAAACATCGAAAGTGGGGAAAAGTGGACCTTTTTTGACAACATTTTGACCCCTAACTTTGATTCTAGATGGCAGATGATGATCAAATTAGAACTTTCCTGGTACAATTGTGGTCATGTTGATACCCAATATGTAAGGTTATGTTCAGCAACAAAAATTTGTATAATGAACAAACAAATGCACAAACAAACAAATGTACAAACATAAACTCTCTAACTTATAATATAGATTTATATTTCATTATCAAGAATCAATTAGTGAATTATAAATGACTGTCATTATTTTGACCACAGTATGTCATGAATTAATTTGAATTTACCGGTTACAAGGTATGTTGAATGCATTTGCCGTTATCTGCAATTCATTTGCTGCAAAGGAATTTCAACTTATGCCAATTGAAATGTATTGGATTTCATTCAAGTCAATTGCAATTCATAGCAATTAATAGGTAAAAACGGCTGTCCACAGTATTCATGTGATACTCTTCTACATATTTGTGTTTTTCAGATATGACAGTAGTACAGGCATTTCCATGTAAATGTAAATTGGATGATAAGGAAAATGCGGGACTAATAGAAACTATGGTGAGGATGTTTCACTTTCATTTAAAATACACAGTGCGTATGTGATGGCCAGTGTGTTACATAAAATACACAGTGCGTATGTGATGGCCAGTGTGTTACATAAAATTAACATGGTATAAAAATATCATGTGACATACATTTTAAAATCATGCTCTGACTGAAAATTAAATTTGTAGTACTAGAAGGTGAGCGAGCAAAGTACACGGAGTACTACAAAGTGTAGATGATGGTGCACCCTCTACAGGGGTCCCAAGTCTACCGCTACTCGCGGTAGTCTACCGCTTTTAGTACCCATCTACCGCGCTACCGCTATCTTGACGTTTTCTACCGCATTTTGATTTTTTTACCGCATTTTCAAATTTCCCCATATTTTTGGCCAAATTGATTTACGGATACACCCAGGCTCAGCCCAGGTCAACAATAGTCAATACAAAAGTGAGGCAGGATGTTGAAACAATGTCTATTCATGCAGTCTCCGTGGTCTATTAGGCCTATTGTATTTTTATTTGTATGCACTGCCTTTGTTAAACCGTAAAAAAAAAGAAGCGTGCAACCAACCGTGAATCAATCACGTGGTAACCGGAATACGCGATTATCAATTTTGGGAGGATCCAAGTTTTAACTAAATAAACGCTTTGATTACACAGTGGTTGAGACACGTTTTTAATAGTTATTACATTTTTAAACACCCTCATAATTAATGGACTCTACCAATGTTGATCCGCTGCAAAGAACAACAGATCGCACATCGCACGAGGTTGTAGAGGCGGTGTTTTATTTGGTTTTACTGTACGATCCAATAATACGAACATGTTAAAATGATTTAAAAGGCATATGGATTCGCCAAGCAAGTAGGCCTACGTTTGATAAAAATTTACCTAAGATTGCCGTAAGCTCTTGTGTTCAAACTTTTATTTATTTAGCAGTAATCCACCCGTTCCGGCATGCACGCTAGGCCTCTATTCTATTCTAGCCTAAGCCTACTCCTCGATCGATCGATGTCGAGATGGTGGGGAATTTCCCAGCGATAAGAAATCGGCGAAATAGCTCATAAACGGCCTACATTTTAATGTTATATCTTTAATGCCAGTGTAATTACGTATGGATAAAACAATATAAAACTCAATGTTTTTCATCTGAAATAATATGTTAACTCGCGTAAATGTAGCATAAGACGGATTCGGAATAGTTTATTTCGATTGTTTTTGGGTTTTAAAATGGTAGCTAGCTAGGGCCTAGTAGAAGCCCTATGCTAGGCCTAGGCCTGTGCCTAAAAGCTAAAAAAATGAGTAAATTCTATTGAGCAATACTATCATGTGTAAATATTGTACATTATGTAATTAAGTTAAATTATTTTATATACTGAATTTTAGTTAAAATACAGTATATATTTTTTAAATTCTTTGTACTGAGGATGTGTCCATAAAAAAAATAAGAATGTAAAAATAATGATGGATAAACCTACTGTATGTAAAAATTAAACCAACTTATGTGTAAATATTGTATATACTGTATATGTAACATATTTAGTTAATTAGGAGACGTAAACGACACGCGTGTTGATTTTCGATTCCCCGCGCGTTGACTTTCGACGCCCCGACGAATTGAATGTGGTTCACGACAAAATCTCCTGCGAATGGACTTTCCCAAGTTGGGACCTCTGCCTCTATCAAATTCAATCAATCATTTTTACCTGGGAAAGTAGTATTATTAGCTATAATGGTGCAAAAACATCCTCCATACACCCACCCCATAGGGCAATATCATGTTCATAGAGCGTGGTTCCCACTAGAAAGCAACTTAACGCAGCAATGTATCAACGCAAAGTCTTAACCACTCAGCCACTCGACAATAAACAATGTAGCAATTTAATTTATCTTTTCAGATTCAACGTGATATATCTTTGCGAGGTCTTTCTTTGATTGGATGGTATCACAGTCATCCTATCGCTGCAGTAGAACCCTCAGTACATGACATAAATTGTCAGATGCAATATCAGCTTAAATTAAAGGGAGATGGAGCATCTTACCAGCCTTGTTTGGGTGTTATCTGTGGTATGATGATTTATTCTTGTAATTTGTCAGTAAAAATGCTTTTGTATTTTTATTTTTTTTTTGTATTTTGTATTAATATTTGTCCTCAGTGAGGAAATTCGGATTAGGCCCTCCACGGACCCACGGCAGCCAGCAGTGCAGCGCCTACCAGATTAGTCAATGAGAGTAAAGCATCTTGCCTAAAGATGCAATTAGTATGGTACAGATAACCTCGAACCCATGCCTATCACATGCTTGTCCGATATTACCATTACACCATCACTCTCCAGTATATACAGCACCCGCCACGATTTCTAGACGGTCTCCCATCCAGAACGCAACCGGGCCCAACGTTGCTTAACTTCGGTGATCTGACGAGAACCGGTGTTTCAACGCAGTATGTATAACTATGCAGTGGTAATTTCATTTATAGTTGTAGTTTATCCAGGCTGGATTCTGGATGAGAAATCTACTTAATTATTTACTTCTAGCTGATAAAATTAGCCTTGACATTTAATTAGTTAATTATGTATTACATACATCCAGTATTAGTTAAAAAGACAATAGTAGGGAGGTTTCGCAACGCTACGAATACGATAACGAAAACCGGATACGTCACGCACACGTATTTGTTTTCGTAAGCCAGTAAAAATCTGTTTCGCATGGAAACAAATATTTAGGGCGTCGTCCAAAATATGACTGCGGTAAAATTGAGCGAAGCGCAGGTCGACCATACAGTCGACCATTCTATTCTGTGTAAAAAAATTAGAAGCAATGGGGGTTGGGTTGGTAGAATGGTTCCAGTCTTATTTATCTAATAGAAGACAGACCCAAACTTTGTACACATGGAGTTCCACAAGGTAGCATATTAGGTCCGCTTCTGTTTATATGTTACATTAATGATATGTCAATATGCATTGAAAATGACTGTAAATTGTTATTATATGCTGATGATAGCGCAATGTTGGTGGCCCATCGTGACCCAGTATATATTTCCAATAAACTAGGGCATAATATTGAAAATAAATTATTTATGCACCCACAAAAAACGGAGTGCATCATTTTTTAATCCAAAAAGAAATTTAAAAATATTGAACAATTTGAAGTCCTCTATAATGGACAGACCATCCATAGTTGCAATTCCATAAAATACCTTGGTCTACAAATAGATAATTGTGTGTCTAATGAAGAATATGTTAACAAAATAATTAAAAAAGCAAATTCCAGATTAAAGTTCATGTACAGACAGGCTAGCTGTTTGGACATGTAAAGTCGTAAGCTGTTATGCACGGCGTTAATCCAAAGTATTTTTGATTATGCTGTCTCGTCCTTGTATTGTGGTATCAGTACTGTCCTGAAAAATAAACTACAAGTAACACAAAACAAAATTGTGAGATTTATTCTCGATCTCGCCCCTAGGGCACATGTTGGTCAGGCCGAACTTGCCGTTACTGGATACCTGAAAATAAGCGATAGGGTTAAGTATATTAGACTAATCCACGCTTTCAAAATATACCACGATATTGAAGCTCCTTATCTTAATGAACATTTTACAAAGATTTCTGATCGGCACACTCATAGTACAAGGAAATCCAATGTAAACTTTGTGATTTCAAATATTAAAGGCCAAGCCTCTAAAACATTTTATTATAATGCTATTAAAGACTGGAATGATCTACCTTCCGATATTAAGAGTATACACAAATTAATTGAATATAAACGTGCGTTAAAGGTTCACATTATTGTGCATTAACCATGCTGATGATTGTATTTTGTATAGGGATGTTTCTATTTATTGTATTAGTATGCATTTATAATGTACACATTATTATCTAACTTGCTTGTTTAATGGACCCCATTGGAATTAAGCTGTTTCAGCTTTATGGGTCATCCTGGTATTTTTGTTGTGTTTCTTGAGTACCGATTAAAACAAACAAACAAACAAAGGTACGTGTTGCTTGGCTGCCTAGGCCTAGCATAATGTCAAAGCGAGGGAGGACTTTAACAACTGCTAATTATCAAAATTTACCTGGCATTTCAGTAAATTACTTTAGTAAATTACTTTCAATACATTTTTAATTATATTATAATCATGAATAATTCCTGATTCAAATGCAAAATGTGCAAAATAGATCAAAAACTATACTCGTTTTGTAGTTACGAATATGACTGATGATATTCGTAAACACAAAAACGCTTTACGAATATGAAATGGGGATCAGCTCAAAAGTGTCACAAATGTGTGACGTAACCGTTTTCGTTATCGTATTCGTAAGGTTGCGAAACCTCCCTAATATAAATTTTTGGTCATTTTTCCATTGTGCAATGAAGTTCAATGTTTTTTTTTTATCTCATACCGTATATATAAACATTTTTATTTTTTCATTGTTTTAAATTGTAGTAGTTGTCAGTATATTTTGTATGTTACAGGGGTTGTGAACACAAATGTTTATCTGGGGCCCTCTATGGCCTGACACAACCGCTTGACCGCTTACATAAGCGGGTTCAAATAATTGAGTAGCCTGAGAATAATGTGATGCATTTGATGCAGGGTTTCCTCACTTAAATTATAAATGTGTTTTTTATTATTATTCACTTTTATTTCAAATATCAAAAATATCAAAAATTGACCAAAATTACAACTCGTGGCTAAGAGCCAAATTGCGTGTAAAATACATGTCATAGCAAAAAATATATATATATAAAAAATATAAAATAAAAAACAACAAAAAACAACAAAGAAGGGGAGAGCAATCGCAAGCTCGCAGGGGAGAAAATGAAGAATTTAATAATTTGATGAAGTAGGGTATAGGGCTATTAGTAAATCTGGATGTTTTAGACGCTAGCTGGGTAATTTTGTTTTTATTTCTTAAAATCCTACCATGACAGCTATGTCTGGTCGGTGGGATTAAATCAGCTGTTTGTTTAATTTTGGGGAGATACTCAGCGAACTTGCGACAATGCTCCACCCTTCTTTGAGCCAAAGTCTCTAATTTAAGAAATTCAAGGGCACCAGAGTTTGTTTGTGTATATAGTCTGGAAGAATAGGTATATTTTTTATCACAGAAAGTGGCATTCCTTTGTGTATTTCTAATTGAAACACCAAGCATCACAGTAAGCACTGTCCACAACACAAGAAGATAATTACGAGAGTACATGGTCTTTTTTTTTCTTTTGTGGTAACTCGTAATTGCACTTTAAAGAAATATTACTTTTTAATGTATTTGTAGGACCTTACCGAGATAACTCCAGAACATCTGATGTCAAAGCATTCTACGTCATGCCATCAGTAGAGGTATGTACCTTGCTTTTATTTTTCTAAATAAAAAAACCTGATAACTTACTTTAGTATGGAGGAATCTTAAAGGACCACATTTAGTTTGAGTCAATTTTAAATTATAAATTTAATTATCAATTTAACAATTATTATTGCCTGTCCATACATCGATGTTCATTTTAATACAGTGTACTGCTTTAGTTTTCCGAGGCTGAATTGTTATGCTTCCAAATACTTCTCAACATTTTTAACCAACAATGAGAGAAAGATAAGATCAAGTGAAAACATAGTTGTACCTTGATTCTGGAAAATAAAATGTGGACACATTGGACAGTTTTATGTCACTACTGTTTTTTTTAATTATTTTTGTCATAAACCGCTATACAATTTTGTATTTAATTGAATAACTACTGTACATTTACTTCTAATATGAGGCTTGCAGAAACATCCAAATTGAAATAGTAGTTTTCTCTATTCCGTCTATGATATATTTACAGTTCAGATGACATTTTTATGCTAGTTTAATTACAATTATCTTATAATGAAAGGAAAGAAGCCTTGATCTGGGAATGCCAATGAACATGAGAACCAGCTCACAGCAAGATGTCTTTCTTACTCAAGATGTCTTGCAAGAAATGGTAAGGTCATTCAAGTAATAAGAGAAAAGTCAGTTAAACAAATATCAAATGGAATTGCAAAGTTTGCTGATGCAAACTTTTATGGACAAATGAAAGAGTGTTTTTTTAAACCGAGGAAAGTAAAATTGGGTAGTACTATTTAAAACCAACACTCGTATTACAGATTAGGGCTGTACTAAATAAATAAAAATAATAAAATAATTAACTGGTGTTTTTGCAAGGGAAGGTGATCATAAGGCCATAAAAAATGTTTATAAAAATATTCTTGCTGGGAATCGAATTCATTCAATTCAAATAGACAGTTATTTCTCTTTCTTTTCGAATACAAAAAGCAATTAACAAAAGAGAGATAGTGGTGATGGGATAAAAAAAAAGATTAATCTAGTATTTAATAAATGATGTGTTGTGTCAGATTAATAACCTGACAAACTGTACTATAACTTTGTGTAGAGGTGTTGAAAACAATAAAATCTGCTTTCAATATATATTATACACTTAATGCTTTTTTCTTTTTTTTTCTTCTAGAAAATTTTGGCAGCATTCTACAGAGAGGGAAGTGATTCCGTGTCATTTAGTGATATTTGGCATTTAAATACAACATATCTCCACAAATTTACGGTATTGAAAATATATAGTGCAAACTAATTTACAATTATGAAAAAAAAACACAATAAAATCCTCAATAAAACTCACTTTTTGGTAATTGCTACTTATAAATTGGTAAAGATATAGACAGATACTGTATTTACATTTGTATAGTATAGAAATGAGTGTGTTTGCTCTTTTGTTTGTTTTTTGAGGGTTTTTTTTGTCTATAATTAAATATTATAGTCAGCATTAATATTATAGTCAGCATTAATATTATAGTCAGCATTAATATTATAGTCAGCATTAATATTATAGTCAGCATTAATATTATAGTCTGCATTAATATTATAGTCAGCATTAATATTATAGTCCGCATTAATATTATAGTCAGCATTAATATTATAGTCCGCATTAATATTATAGTCGGCATTAATATTATAGTCGGCATTAATATTATAGTCCGCATTAATATTATAGTCCGCATTAATATTATAGTCCGCATTAATATTATAGTCAGCATTAATATTATAGTCAGCATTAATATTATAGTCAGCATTAATATTATAGTCAGCATTAATATTATAGTCAGCATTAATATTATAGTCAGCATTAATATTATAGTCGGCATTAATATTATAGTCGGCATTAATATTATAGTCGGCATTAATATTATAGTCGGCATTAAAATTATAGTCAGCATTAATATTATAGTCCGCATTAATATTATAGTCCGCATTAATATTATAGTCCGCATTAATATTATAGTCCGCATTAATATTATAGTCCGCATTAATATTATAGTCAGCATTAATATTATAGTCAGCATTAATATTATAGTCAGCATTAATATTATAGTCAGCATTAATATTATAGTCAGCATTAATATTATAGTCAGCATTAATATTATAGTCAGCATTAATATTATAGTCAGCATTAATATTATAGTCAGCATTAATATTATAGTCAGCATTAATATTATAGTCAGCATTAATATTATAGTCCGCATTAATATTATAGTCCGCATTAATATTATAGTCCGCATTAATATTATAGTCAGCATTAATATTATAGTCAGCATTAATATTATAGTCAGCATTAATATTATAGTCAGCATTAATATTATAGTCCGCATTAATATTATAGTCAGCATTAATATTATAGTCAGCATTAATATTATAGTCAGCATTAATATTATAGCCAGCATTAATATTATAGCCAGCATTAATATTATAGCCAGCATTAATATTATAGTCAGCATTAATATTATAGTCCGCATTAATATTATAGTCCGCATTAATATTATAGTCAGCATTAATATTATAGTCCGCATTAATATTACTAGATGGTACGCTCGCTTCGCTCGCGTACCATCTAGGTCGTGCCCACAGATGGTTCTCGAATACATAATGATTTCAGCGTTAAAAAACTGGCGATTTCAAATGTACAATAATGCAGGACAATAATACATGTCGTTTACAGGAACGAATAAATAGACACTGTGATTTATGTACTCAACTAAAATTAGCACCCTGGGAATTACTTCCGAAAGAGAAATTTGTCACAAAATGAGACCAATTGTTTTAAAAGTCAGATTTATACAAACTTATTTTGTGTTTTGTATGTAACATTATGGTTGAGGGATGGGGAAGAGGATGGGTGCAAAGAGGAACAATTTTTAAATATATTCTTTATTTTGTAACGAAATATTTATTGTTTTCATGTTTTACAAATAATATACCACTAAACACAGTAAAACATTGCGATGTAATACTTTGTTGAAACTATCACCGTCGTAGTCGATTGAAATAGTACAGTACATGTAACGATACACTATGACGTATGTTTATATATAATGTTAAACAATCTGTGAAAACCACCTCTATTCAGGGAAAATCATAAATTCTATTTAATCGTCAATAAATATTAAATTATCTAACTCAACTTAATTAGTAGGCCTAATGGTTTTCAATTGTTTCTTAGAGCCAATTCATAATTAAGTTGGTTCCTACCCTACCCACCAAAGTTGTTCTGCGTTTAGGGCATGTGATGCACCGTATAGGCTTATCTTCTACTGGCTTTACAACGCTACTCATGCCAGTGAGGGAAGGGTGATGATGTGGGTGGTTTAAATGCAATAATAAAGATTTGTAAATAATATACGGCGACTGAAAACGCTAGCTCATTATCCGTTAAAAAAAAATAATATCCAACCTCTGCAGAACAGATTGGAAAAAAAATGGATCGAATTTATGTTATAAGTATACAGTACTTGCCTTTACGATGCCTGAGGGAATAGACACTTGTGTAACAGAGATTGGAATGTTCCATTCATCGCAAATCAATACATTTATATAAACGTATATTAAATCTATCAAAATAGTATTTTTTAAAGAAAATCGGCCTGTCTTCAACATTATGATGCTGTACTCGAGCTGTTCAACCGGTTTTCAGCCATTAAAAACAATTATCGTAGGAGGAGATAGGAAAATGCGAAGCATCCTCGTATTATTGTCTTCGGGTATTTTTCAAGACGGACATCCATTAGACAGTGTATACCACGATCGAAAAACACCCCTATTTGGGGCAAATCGTTGAACCTAAATTCGTTTTAATTGTCAATAACTAATTATCTAACTCAATTTAATTAGTAAACAGGGTTACATCAGGTGGTTAAAATCAGTACCGAGATTCTAACCAACTTTATATACGATCGAGTAAACATTCTAGAAATAACGCTCGATTTACCGAATTTTGCCCTTACGTAAATTTATATATAGATAGTCAGCATTAATATTATAGTCAGCATTAATATTATAGTCAGCATTAATATTATAGTCAGCATTAATATTATAGTCAGCATTAATATTATAGTCCGCATTAATATTATAGTCCGCATTAATATTATAGTCAGCATTAATATTATAGTCAGCATTAATATTATAGTCAGCATTAATATTATAGTCAGCATTAATATTATAGTCAGCATTAATATTATAGTCAGCATTAATATTATAGTCAGCATTAATATTATAGTCAGCATTAATATTATAGTCAGCATTAATATTATAGTCAGCATTAATATTATAGTCAGCATTAATATTATAGTCAGCATTAACAATAGCATGTTATCTTATACTGTAATTGTTATTAAACCTCTATTTTGTCTTTCAACTCCTTGTTTATGTGGACTATGAACATTAATAATAAATTATTTATTGGATTTCAGAATACTCTAAATATATATATATATTTTTTTTTAACTACCTATTTTTATGTTGTAAGCTTTCAATATTTATTAAACACTTAACAGAATGTATTTTTTTATTATTATAGGCATCCTTGATGGATAAGCTACCTCAGGATAATTCGGATGGTCGACTATTAAAATACATCATATCTTTAGTCACATAGTTGCAGCTGATGTCATCATCAACCTTTGCTCAATACCATTCCAGGTTACTCAGAATGTTATTTCAAATATATTCCAACTTTATACTTGCCTTGCTTTAAATTACTACATAAAAAATATAGAGATGTATGTTTGAGTGATGTTTGAGAGAGCTTATTTACAGTACTACATTGAGAAGTGAGAGTTTGAGATTTGTAGTTAGTAAATCCAGCTTAACTTTAAAATAAAATAATTATTAAATAACAATAATTAATTATAATAATAATATACTATTTATAAACACAATTCAACTTGATGAACATTGGACATAAAAGTTATAATAATTATATTTATTTTTCTGATTATGTACATTTTAAGGACACCTTACCTTTTATTTTAAAATATAATCCACATTGATTGTTTTTGTGGGAAGCAGAACAAGTATAAACAAATATGCTATTAAATTTGTCTTATTGTTAAAATTGTTAATGTTGTTGATTTTTGTTTACTAGCTACAGATAAAGAACATTTTACACTGTTTAAAATTGATACTTGCAGTGGTTAAATCATTCTAGAAAACCAGTGGCAGATTCATACCGAGCATGGACACATCCTATGTACGCCCTGTAATCTTATTTTATTTTTACAATAACATTCTGAATGTTAGATATGTATATATTATTGTTAGTATTAGTGTTGATACATTATATTCATTTGTAACCTACACTTCCTTTTTTTTCTTCTATGCAAACTTTCTTGATCTGCCACTGCACAAAATAGTCATATTTTTTAGAGAAAAATTATGCAAATAATGAATGTAAATAGTATATTGATGAAATATGCATTAATGCTGACCACAGCCATACAGATAAGGCAAAGCTGCTGTGTGGCACCTTGTGAATAACGTGTTTGTGTATAATGTTTCTTTACAAGAGTTGGATCACTTAGGTAAGCAGGTGATTCATTGTATCGAAATTTACCTTTTTTAAGAAAAAAAAAATTAGTAAAACTATAATACACATTTTCCTCCCGAAAATATATATATATATAGATATAATTTGAAACGATAGAGATAAGGAAATCTGTGAGAATGAGAAAAAGTCACCCCAACCAAGACTCGAACCCGGAACATTCTGCTTGATATGCAGATGTCCTAACCATTAGACCACTGGGGCAGAACAATATAATATATATTAAAATATACTGTGTGTGTATTTAGGCTGCACTGCATTTTTGAAAAAATAAATGTTATAAAAAATTATTTTTAAAGATTTCTCTATAGATTCAAAAGAACCATAAATGTGTACATAGTGGACAAAAACGCAGAATGGACAAAACTTTCATAGATCATCTATAAATTTCCATGAAGGCATAACTTTCACAACAAATTGTTTACACAAAATAGGTTTGTTTTGCTTAGTGTTGCTTATTTAAAAAATAAATTTCAAATTTTCCAAACAAAATTGTTGGCTATGCAAATTCTGTATAATATATGTACATGTATTTGTTTGGGGAAAATAAAGCCTAGTAACTGGTCAGATCTATTCTTTTTTTGTTGTTAAAAGTCTATTGTAGAAATAACGTAACCTTTACCTCAAATGTGAACTCGAATTTTTTACCGATTTATGTTTGCACCAATATGAACCTCATCCTCATGTTATTTGTCAGTTTAGGCACCTAGATCAGCTTTCGACTTTCTTGTAGTTTGAAACACTTCTTATAAATAGTTATAATATTTGATAAAGTAGTTAACATGCAATAGGAAAGACAAATGCAAATGTGGATTCGGGAATGCAAAATAGAAAATAATTTTAAACTTAAAACTATGTATTTTCAACTTAACTTTATCTTCAATTGGCCTTTTATTGAGATATTTATTACATTATCTGAGATATTATTATTCTGACACCGACGAATCTATAATAATAGCATTAAGCCAACATGTGTGCCTCTATCTCCTCTTAAACCACAAGTCCGATATTAACGCCATTCGAGCTGGGGCACCTTTTAATACTCCTTTATGCATTAGTCTATATTAGAACGGAAACTTTGTTTTTTAGGCCAGTTTCTTTGCAAAGGCCGAATGCCGTTATTTGTAATCATCGGCCATTTTCCTATGTCACAATTAGATCACTCAAGTCATTGGCGATATCGAGACAGGCAGGACATGTGATCAGCGTATAGCCTCAATAGCTTGCGCCATTACAAATGAAAAACGGGGCGGTAAGTACAAAACTGTATTCTTGCTCATGTTTCTACCTCATGCACACCGCTCCTGCCTAACATAAGATTGAGCACCCTTTTTATCTATCATTTTTCCAAACACCAAATGCAGTGATACCACTAGGCTAGGTTATGTGTCGTCTTGCTGGTCGTCTTACTACTGTAATTAGGCCTACTATTTCTAAGCTGCTATGGGCAATAGCAAAGAATATATATTCTTTGGCAATAGTCGAATGCGGGATGATTCGGCCCTGGTTTGGCAAGGCAAATCGGCCCACTTAGGCCGATATAATGTCTGACTAAAACTAAGAGAGGCTTCTAATTTCATTAGCTCCCGATAGGTTTTTATGATATGGAAGATTGTGAAGTACATTATGCTAACATTATGTTTTGTTATTTTTGGGGGGGATTTTTAATGTAATTTATTTTCAAGATGTGTAGGCCTAGGCCCCTAGGTACTTCTTTCTAATTAGGCGTAGCCTACACCGCCAGAAAACACAGTGTGACAATCCACCAAATATTCTTACCACCACAAATCAAGACATTCAACTGAACAACAACAGGAAACTGCACGAATTAAGTGACTGTTCTCCAGTCGGAAATGACAAAAACATATTTGGAAGCTTTTACAAAACATGACAATTTACCAGACGACTATGAAATTCAGTATTATGTCCTATACCAAACTTATAATAATAACTGACATAATAATATTAATTAATAAACGTCTATTATTTTAATATATTTACACAAACAAACAAGAACAAAGATACAGATGTATATTAAAAATTAATATTAATGAGATTCTGTTTTTTTGTTTTCAAACATTCATTTTACAGTGAGCACTATTATTATTCTCGATGACTCTGCTTGATTTTAGAATTAAATCAAAATAGACACTGAAATATAAAGACGAATACAGTATAATACTGTATAATGTACTTCTCGGCACTTTACATCCATTTACAGATTTGGGAATAAGTATTTCTATACTATCTTTAAAATAATTCGTTCATTCATTTACATGTACATTGGACGGCTAGTCTAACTGCTTATTAACTGCTAGTCTAATTTAATGTTGATGATTATTCGTTATTATTCATAAATGTTTGGTATGTAATTGTATTTTATTGAAGAGAGCCCTAAATATCACTTAACTTACTGGAAGGGTTGCCCTCTCTAAAGATGGTTAAATGTATAAAAACAAATACTTGTTCAACAACCAAAAGGTACAGGGGCGGTTCATTTAAACTGAACCAGGCTACTAGGCTGATGTAGCAGCATCACCAAGGAAAAATGGAAAGATCAAAGAAGAAAGCAGCTGCAGAGAAGAAATGGAGTGTAGCAAAGAAGACAAAATAATTAACAGCGAAGTAGGCAAAGAAGGCTGTCAAATTCAAGTCCCCCACCCAAGAAGTCTGAGAAAAATGAATCTAAGTCGAAAAGGTCTATTTTGAGATATTGACCAAAACACGTTTTGCTCTAGCCTTTCTTTATGAAGAGGTATTTTAATAAATGCCTAAAATACTTATTGTATAATAGAAAAATATATTAAAGAACTTTTATTATGATTTTATATCTACAAAAACAATGATATAAAAAGTTACGCGTTACATCCAATAAAATGTATATACAGTACATTAATTGTCTCATGTCAGTTAATAATCATATGGAAAACTTGACAGCAATTGCACTGACCATACCCATCATACAATTTAATTTTTTTAAATAGGAAAATTGAAATTAATTAAAACACACACAACCTTAGAATCAATTGTTATTATACAGGTTTAATTATATCATAGCTAGACGCAAATATTTACGGATTCTACGAGAGAACTTTCGACGCGAGCTACTTAGGTAGTGCATTGTTTTTTTCTTTTTATCATAGTTAACCTTAGAACGCACATTTAAGACTAGTGTCTTTAACAACATCGAGAGAAAAAGTACAGTAACGTCAATCTGCACTGCGAACGTGCATCAGACAGTGTTTTGCAAGTATGACGTCATGAGCTCATGCATGCATCATGAATGTACATGTTATATGCACTCCCTCTATAGTTTATGCCTTAACCTAATAGGAAAAAAATAATGCGTCCCGTTCCTAAGAAAACTTTCCTGTCTGTAATCAATATAAATATGTGTTTATGAGTCTATTGCATATAGTCTTTAAAGTTCCGTCCGTAACAATATATTTTTGAAAATGAAATGTTCATCAAAATATGCCCCTACACAAATTTCCAAAAAAATGTGTTTATATAATCTAATGAGGTAGTCACATAAAACGTCGTGGAATTGGCATTTATAAACTTTGAATACATATGAAATAATAAACAAACAGAATTAATTAAATACTTAATTATGTATAATTGAGATTCAATTTAATCAAATTCAAATATGAATTCAATAACTTAAAAAAATGAAGACCAGAAAAAGTTTAACAAATTCTTAATTTACTTTGAGAAATAGTCACGAGTTATATCAAAATCAGTAATTGAAATGTGTCAATTCATGCAGCAAATACTGTGGAATGTCCCATTAAAACACAAGTAATTAATTTCTTGGTGAGGATACAGACTTGGAGAAATTTTGAGAAAAGTTCTAAACTGTAGTTCAATATTTTAGTGCAAGTTTCAATCAATCCCAATCATTATATAATTAGCGAATATTGTTTATACATTGTGAAAACTTTGGATGAAAAAGTCTATAATTTAAATAAAGAAGCAATGATATTCTAACTTATACGAGTTGGGTGCATCCATTTAACTATTAACAATTATTATTTAAACTAATAATTTATAATAAAACACTGTATTTTATTACCAGATGATATTTCACAGACAACATACTAGCATTTACATTAATAATAATATGGTGCCTCTCCTGTGTGCACTCCCAAATGTCTTTTCAAATTCCCATTTTGTTTAAATTTCTTCCCACAATATTCACATTCATATGGTGTCTCTCCTGTGTGTACTCTCAAATGCGTTTTCAAATCCCCATTGTGTTTAAATTTCTTCCCACAATATTCACATTCATATGGTGTCTCTCCTGTGTGTACTCTCAAATGCGTTTTTAAATGCCCACTTTCTTTAAATTTCTTCCCACAATGTTTACATTCATATGGTGTCTCTCCTGTGTGTACTCTCAAATGTCTTTTCAAATTCCCATTTTGTTTAAATTTCTTCCCACAATATTCACATTCATATGGTGTCTCTCCTGTGTGTACTCTCAAATGCGTTTTCAAATCCCCATTGTGTTTAAATTTCTTTCCACAATATTCACATTCATATGGTGTCTCTCCTGTGTGTACTCTCAAATGCGTTTTTAAATGCCCACTTTCTTTAAATTTCTTCCCACAATGTTTACATTCATATGGTGTCTCTCCTGTGTGTACTCTCAAGTGTTTTTTCAAATTCCCATTTGTTTTACATTTCTTCCCACAATGTTTACATTCATATGGTGTCTCTCTCGTGTGTATCCTCAAATGCGTTTTCAAATGCCCACTTTGTTTAAATTTCTTCCCACAATGTTCACATTCATGTGGTTTCTCTCCCGTGTGTATTCTCAAATGGTTGCCCAAATGATAATTTTGTTTAAATTTCTTCCCACAATGATCGCATTCATATTGCGTCTCTCCTCTTTGTGTTTTCACATTCTTCCAACAATGTTTCGTTTCATTTGTTGTTTGTTCGTCTTCTTGTTTGTCAACTCTCACCAGTGTTTTAAAATCATCTTCAAATAGCATGTTCTCTAGTTGAATGTTTAACTCTTCTGTCCATGTGTGATGTATTCCTAAATGAACCTTCAAAACACTGAATTCAAATTTATCTCCACAATGCTCACATTTATATGTCATGTTGTTGGTGTTCAATTCCATAATACAGTATTGTGAAACCGTTTAATGGAATTTACAGTATGTTTATTATTGTGTTTAAAAAGTTGATATAAAGTATATTTAGTTCTAAAATTTCTTGACGTTTCGATCAATATACTTTGATCGTCATCAGGATAGAGAATGCCGAAAGTCCAGGAAACTGGAAATATAAGCGAAATTGGGTGGGACTGGTGTGAAAGATAAAACAAAGATAAAACTAGGTTAACAATGGATGGGATTGAAATAATGCCTAGCTATAGAAGGATATTGTTTCTCATGAACAAAGTCTTGAATAAAAGCTAGCTATAGAAGAGCATTGTTTCTAAGAAGAGGTGTGAACAGCAAAGTGGTGCACAGTGGGCCAGAATTGGTTCAAAGTGTGCCAAAAGTATATACGCATGAACAAATACTGATTACGTTAATTTTTAAAGGATCTAAGGGGTTTTTCAGACCCGTAGAATTTAATGGAAGTATTTTTAAATAGGTATGACGTAATACAAATGGTGTTTTCTGATTGGTTGAGGCGACTGCGCTTGTAATTCTTAAGTCAATTAATATTACATTTACTATTGAAAGGTTTCTATTACCCGGGGAAGCGTGAAATTAAAAATGTCGTCTTCCTTCCTACACCCAATAAAACCAACTGGAACATTTTCTTAATATATCAGAAGTCATAAAATACTAATTTTTGATTTTGGTTGCAGCTTTTTTATCTCATCTTGAACATATTCATTCTCTACCTCTAAGAGTAGAGTCGTTTCTTTCTTGAATTACAGGTGTATAGGTCGGCAAAATCGCGAGGAAGTATCTTTCTAAATTTTCAACTACTTCTGTAATTTCTTCTTTTCTTTCCTGAACAATTCGAAGTGCAGTTTGGTCCAGCAAGCTTTGAAGGGGTACTCTTGGCGAATCTTCTTTAACCGTTATATTGTTTGGGTAGCATTTATGCTTAGCTTCACTCACGTTGTTATATGGTGGGTAAATATCTGCATGTTTGCTTTTTGCAGCCAATCTGTTGTTTATTTTTTTTATAATTAAATATCATTCAATTGCTGCTATAATATATTTAAAGATGTATTGTTCCCCAAAAACATGAAAAATTAACATTAATTGAATCAGACTTTGAATATGTTATTTTAGTAAAGTTAATCACTTTCGGAGAAAAAAACGAAACAAAATAATGTTTTCACTTATAAAATGACAAAATAAATGATTAAAACCTATTACAAACAGTATTAAGTAATAGTATTCCGACTTTATAACTAATCTGTGTGTTAGATTTTGCTGAAAAAACTAAAATTATTTTTAGATTTCATCATTCACTAAGTAGTTGGGTGGTATATGATTAATTTTCCATCTAGTCTTTGTTACACAGTGCACATGGGTCGTTATGTGCAATGTTTTTATTATTACAACGTACTACTAGACCTAAAAAATCAAATGAATATCATTTTCCACAGGGTACTATTTACACGGCTGCGTGCTTCAACAAATATAAAAATACGCATGTTATTTGTTTTGTGGGAGAACATTTATTAAGTAGAATCGTACGTACGGTTGGTTTTGCAATCGATAATATACATCAAATTCATTCGTTCATTTTAAAGTTTTTGTAATCTTACATTGTTAACTTTCACAGTTTTTCAAGCTTAAGCTAAGCGTGGCCGAAACAAGTTAAACCCATGCGCATGGTCAACAGCCAATAGGACTACAATTTTACCTTCAGGAAGTACTCATTTGCATATCTCCGTGTATAAGAAATAAGCTTGTTTAACAACTAGTCACTTCAATTTTCTAATCGTACATTAAAATTGTGAAGCATGCTACCAAAAACCTCAGGAAAAGCTGCTAAAAAAGATCAAAGAAGAAAGCAGCTGCAGAGAAGGAAAAGAGTGTAGCAAAGAAGGCAAAACAATTAGCAGCGAAGAAGGCAAAGAAACCAGTTGTAAAGAAGGCTACCAAATTCAAGTCACCCAAGAAGTCTGAGAAAAATGAATCTAGGCCGAAAATGTCTATCAAGTCTCCTAAGAAGCCAAAGACAAATAAGCCTAAAAAGCCGAATGTTAAAAAGGCATCAAAGAAGGTCGCCAAGAAGTGAATTACTGCTAATTTCAAACCAAACGGCTCTTTTCAGAGCCACCGTGTGTATAAAAGGGATTTATTTGCATTTTAATTCTTTAGTTTCCAAATCTTGTTTTTCACTTTGAATATTATATATTATCTCTATTATATTAACAATTACGTTTATAGAAAACTTTGTACAGATAGTTGTATTACCTTTAAATACTTATTTTACCGGTAGTGCTGAAATTAAAGCGTCGTGTTTCTTTGTCGTGAACGAAACATCACTATTATATCAAAATAATAACTAATAATTAAATTGAAATAATGACTCATAACATATTCTTCTTTTTTCCATAATTAACTGTGCTGTTGATTGAATATTTATACATATAAAAGAGTAGTCCTTTTATTTAATATTATTTTATTTTGCAACAGACAAACAACGATGATTTTATTGACCCTTGCACTTACATTCCTTTTTGTTCAGTTTTATTCTTTACGATCATTGTATATATAATTTCGATGGTGGACGACTGACCCAATTTTTCTAGAGACATTTATGTTACTGACGAAATGCCAATTGACATAATTACAGTTGAGCAACGTCCGCACAAAGCGTATAAATACTTCGGCATTTCGACACATTTCGAATAATTCTGAATATCGATTAAACATGTCTGGAAGAGGTAAAGGTGGAAAGGGACTTGGAAAAGGAGGCGCAAAACGTCATCGTAAGGTTTTGCGTGATAACATCCAAGGCATCACAAAACCAGCTATCCGTCGTCTTGCACGTCGTGGTGGTGTCAAGCGTATTTCTGGTCTTATCTACGAAGAAACCCGTGGTGTATTAAAAGTATTCCTCGAGAATGTCATCCGAGATGCTGTAACATACACTGAGCACGCCAAGAGAAAGACCGTCACCGCCATGGATGTCGTCTACGCCCTAAAGAGACAAGGCCGAACTCTATACGGATTCGGTGGATAAACTCGATGCTTTTGCAAAACAAAAGGCTCTTTTCAGAGCCACCAGTTGAACCAAAAAGAGATTTATTTGCTTTTCTTTAATTTTTTAATATGATTCAATAATTTCAAATAATCCATTGATTTTTCAGAAATGTATTTATTATTAAACCTATATAGGCCTATGTAAAATAAAAGTAGTAACGCGGTAATAATTGATTTAGCACGAATTCGGACGATTCCTCCCGCTTCTAAAAGTTACGTAATAAGTAACATTTTCTATATTTAAACAAATACATACGAAATAGCGCCACATATGCCTTTGTTAACATAAAGAGTCACACGTCGTATAAAGAAAACACGCCTCATATATAAATGTTTTGTTTTTTAGAAGTTCTATTAGAATAATACCTGAAGCGTACCTGGTCGGTCTTTTCGAAGACACGAACTTGTGTGCCATTCACGCTAAACGTGTAACCATTATGCCCAAAGACATCCAATTAGCCCGTCGTCGAGAGCGTGCCTAACACCGCTTCGTATCTTCATTTTCAAACCAAAAGGCTCTTTTCAGAGCCATTACTTGAACAAAAAAGAAATAATATAGCAAAATGTCTTTTTTTTATAACTATATATCATTCAATTGCTGCTATTATATATTTAAAGATGTATTTTTCCCCCAAAACATGAAAAATTAATTAAATCAGACTTTTAATATGTTATTTTGTAGTTTTAGTAAAGTTAATCACTTTCGTAGAAAAAATTGAAACAAAATAATGTTTCACTTATAAAATAACAAAACAAATGGTTAAATTCAATCTCCAAAACCTATTGGCTGGCAGCCAATTTGACCATTTTTTGCTTTAAATTACATTTTTTACAGGTAAATACATTTTGTTTTCGATTCAATTTTTGGTCAAAGTGGATAACTATTATGTTACATTAACATGACATATTCAACAATAAATTTGTTAAGAATTAGTTTTTTCAGGGAGACAATACATCTTTAATAAATATAAACATAGAAGGAGCTTTCTCCATGTCATAAAGCTAAAAACAAGATATGAATTAGGCATGTTTTTGTATTATACCATATACTAAGATATACAAACAGTATTAAGTAATACTATTCCGACTTTAAAACTAAAATCTGTGTGTTAGATTTTGCTGATTATTTTTAGATTTCGTCATTCACTAAGTAGTTGGGTGGTATATGATTAATTTTCCATATCTAGTCTTTGTTACACAGTGCACATGGGTCGTTATGTGCAATGTTTTTATTATTTTTACAACGTACTACTAGACCTAAAAAATAAAATGAATATCATTTTCCACAGAGTACTATTTACACGACTGCGTGCTTCAACAAATATAAAAATACGCATGTTATTTGTTTTGTGGGAGAACATTTATTAAGTAGAATCGTACGGTTGGTTTTGCAATCGATAATATACATCAAATTCATTCATTCATTTTAAAGTTTTTGTAATCTTACATTGTTAACTTTCACAGTTTTTCATGCTAGGCGTGGCCGAAACAAGTTAAATCCATGCGCATGGTCAACAGCCAATTGGACTACAATTGTACCCTCAGGAAGCCCTCATTTGCATATCTCCGTGTATAAGAAATAAGCTTGTTTAACAACCAGTCACTTCAATTTTGTCATCGTGCATTAAAATTGTGAAGCATGCCACCAAAAACCTCAGGAAAAGCTGTTAAAAAAGCCGGTAAAGCTAAAGCCGTAAGAACAACAGACAAGAAAAGAAAACGTAAGCGAAAAGAAAGCTACAGTATTTACATCTACAAGGTATTGAAGCAAGTTCACCCGGACACTGGTATCTCAAGTAGAGCCATGGGAATCATGAACAGTTTCGTGAACGATATCTTCGAACGCATTGCTGGAGAAGCATCTCGTCTTGCTCACTACAACAAGAAATCTACCATCACCAGCAGGGAAGTCCAGACCGCTGTCCGCCTTTTGCTTCCCGGTGAATTGGCAAAACATGCCGTTTCTGAAGGTACCAAGGCAGTCACTAAATACACCAGCTCCAAGTAGTCTCCATTTTGCTACTTCTCAAACCGAACGGTTCTTTTCAGAACCACCACTTGTCTAAAAAGAGATTTATTTGCAATTCGTTTGTGTATTTGTCTTTTCTATTGCACTTGAATATAATAATTACTCATACTCCAAGGCTGTTAATAGCTTTTCTATGAAAGGTTTAATTTCCGTATAATCTTGAATTCGTTACTTGGTGCCTTCATTAATTGGAAATTGATGGATATCTTACTGCAATTTGTGTATGAGCAGTCAATTCTGTCATTTTCTTCTTCAGATAGAATATTCTAAATAATGCTACATTCTTCCAGTATAATCTTTAATACACATCTGTATTTTCTGATATAGACAACAATTTCACAAGTCCATCAGCAAAATGGTATTCTATACATCTCCATACAACCATTATGATTAAACACATGATGAGTTTGCCGGGCATCATTAACATGGAATTTTGACAATTATTCATAAAACAATATTACAAATAAAACAATTAGACATTTCTTTAAGGTCTTTTAAGCTTTAATTTTCTATTATATTTGTGCAATTCGCTATATGAATGTTTGTCTTAACCCGGACCTTCTGTTTAGATATATATTTTTTGTCTGTACTATATAGTCTGTTAATTTTTAACAAGTTGTAACTTGGTGTGATGTTGGTTATAGTCTTTTGTTTTTTAGTAGGAATGTACATTCCCATTTTTGTATTTCTCTTTTTTGTTGTTATATTTTGTTTCTTTGGACGCACCTTAACAAGTTGAAGTGTGCCACTAATAAAAACAAGGCCAACAGCCATTAAGTCGCGTGCTACAATGCATAGTGATACCGGACCGACAGACCGACAGACCGACAGACAGAGAGACCGACCGACCGACATAGTGAACTATACTGTCCGAAATTACTGAACATGTTTAAAAATGTTGAAATGTTTAAAAACATTTATTTTTTTTAAATTTACACGTGCGTAGCCTGTCACTTTCGACGTGCTCGTATAACGTAATTTCGAGTTGAAAAGTAAGTCAAGAAAACAGAAATCGGGCAAAAAGAGTGCGCAATAACAATTAACGCGCAGTGCGCGCGCAAAAATATGCGCACTCATGGCAATTTTGTAAACGCTTAAAATTGCCTGAAATGTACTCTTATTTCATCGAAAATAAATTTTGAAAATGTTAAGCGCGCGTACGCATGCGTTACATGCGCTACGCACGTAATTGTATTGCCATATGATGATTTATGCCCTGAAATTTATGAGTACCAAATTTTATTTAATTGTGATTCATGGTTGTGAAGATATGATTACAAACGTGATTTCGTTAAATCGTGCGTAGACCGCGTAATTTTTTATTGCGCACCGTGAAAACATAACCACATTGATTCCTGGCCATAAGGAATATACTGTGAAAAATTGACCTAGCTAGATTAAACTGATATCAAGATAAGGTCAGAAAGCGATAAAACGCATAGTGATACCGGACCGACAGACAGACAGACCGACAGACAGACCGACCGACCGACATAGTGAACTATAGAGTCGCTTCCACGCGACTAAAAAAAGTGCCGTGCCAATAAATTATTATTATTAATTATATCGATGCACTTTACAAACTTATATAAAGTCTAAACTAAAAACACCTTCGTAGAGCTACTGTCACTACCTAAAACTTGAATTCCCGAATTATATATATATAATCAAAATAAAGAAAAAGAGTAACACACTAATCATTTTTATCTAGTCACGCCCTCCCTATGAATAAAGCGTTAACAATTATCGTTGGCGCCAAAGCCTGTGATTGGCCAATTCAATTATAGGTTTCTGAGAGGGTGTATTGAATAGACTATTTAAATCGTGGTAAATGTTAATTTGGTATCATTTTCGATATAGTATTCCGAAATAGTGTACAAGCTATAACAAAAAAATGTCTGGACGTGGTAAAGGAGGCAAAGCTAAAGGAAAGGCCAAGAGCCGATCAAGCCGTGCTGGACTTCAATTCCCAGTCGGTCGTGTTCACCGATTTTTACGAAAGGGCAACTATGCATCCCGGGTCGGTGCTGGTGCTCCAGTATACATGGCTGCTGTACTTGAGTATTTGACTGCTGAAATCTTAGAATTGGCCGGTAACGCTGCACGTGATAACAAGAAAAGCAGAATTATCCCTCGTCATCTGCAACTTGCCATTCGGAATGACGAAGAATTAAACCGTCTTCTCGGAAGTGTAACCATTGCACAGGGAGGTGTATTGCCAAACATCCAGGCTGTACTTCTACCAAAGAAGACTCAAACCAAAGCCAAGTAAATCATCAAAGCAACCATATTTTATTTCAAACCAAACGGCTCTTTTCAGAGCCACCAAAATACAAAAAGAGACTTGATTTGTGATCTTTTCTTTATAAATGTTTATAATTGTATAATGTAAAATACCTGGCCTAAGTTAATAATATTATACAAACATTTCGAAAATCGGTCGTAGGTTTTGATTCTACAAATTAATATTTTGCCATTAGGTATCACATATTCAGTATGCGTTTACGACAACTTTATTCAATTCATTTAACTATTAATTAATACTGCCTTTAAAAATAAAGGTCAGATACATATCCATCTATACGTTTTAATATTAGAATTGTTCAATATGGAATAAATGCTCTAATCAAAAACATAATTAGCCATTATAAATATTTTTTTTTTAAATCAAGAATTGAAAATTGTCAGTGCTTATCTTATGTTCAATGAAACAGAATCATCTGAATTAGAACTCACATAATATAGAAAACGAATGTTTTATAAAATGATTCAAAATAATGCTTTAAATGTGTATTTAAAGACAACAAAGAACGCACTTTTATGAAACTAAAAAAGGCGACGAGATGTTTCGTCCATACACGTCCGCGATTGAGTAGATAAAAATGGGGTTCGTCGCTGCGTTGTATCACTCATCAACCAACTCAACTATTTGGAAAAGTTAAAAGCTAAGTTATGGCTGACCAAACTAAAACTAAGAATCTTGTTGTAGCCAAGAAGCCTGTTACTCACCCAACGTACATCGACATGGTAACGGCAGCAATTGGTACTTTGAAGGATAAAAACGGCTCATCTGGTCAGGCTATTGCCAAGTACATCCTAGCCAATTACAAAGTTGAACCCACTAAAATGAAAACTCATCTTCGTTTGGCTTTGAAACGTGGTGTCGAAAGTAACAAACTTGTTCAAGCAAAAGGTACAGGAGCCAGCGGTTCATTTAAACTGAACCAGGCTACAGCCAATGCAGCTGCCAAGGCAAAAATGGAAAGATCAGAGAAGAAAGCAGATGCAGAGAAGGAAAAGAGTGTATAGTAGAGCAGTTAATGACATGAGCTGTGCATTTTATTACCAAAGCATGAAACTTGGCACAAAGTTTCTATAATGTATATAGATTCAAAATATCGGGGGGTGCCAAGTGTCCAACGTCCGGTATGGCGGCCATCTTGATTTCAAAATGGCCACCATAAAAACAAAAAATGTTCATATCTTGGCAACTACACACATTAGAGACTTAATTCTGGTCTCAAATTATTCACAAACTATATATTTCTATTTGCTCTAATGAAAATTTTCGTCCAAAAATGACCGGAAATGACGTTTCTTTCAGTTTGACCTTTGACCTCGTATTTGTATATCTTTGTAACTACTGGTCATTTTCAATCGATTTTGGTGTCATTTTGTTCAGAATAAATACATTTATATTTGTAGTAAGGAAACATTTTTACATAAAATGACCGGAAATACAATTTATGACCTTTGACATTTAATTATTGATTTTTAATTATGTGAATTATACTGTATGTGGTTTTTGGTGGTCTTAAATGCACCTAATTTTGAACTTTGACCTGATAAGCGTAATTATATTAAGATTAATGGACTTAAATTGTATATAGTACATAAAATTGGTAAACATTGTGCTTGGTGGTACCATTAGTTCAATGATGTTGGCACCTTCTGATTCGCTAAAAGTTTTAATAGTTTGACAGAGGAAATAACATACATGTTATGGAATACCGTAAAACCTCGAAAAGGTGATAGTATGAGCTTCTTTTCGAGATAGACTGTATTTGAATGTCAAATGAATAGTATGATGATCGTGTTTATATCAATATATTATTAATGACCTTACAAAGAACCCTTTATATTTCAACAATCAAGCCTCAGTTATTCTACAATTTATTGTTTTCCAAGTGGCTGGTAGGCCTATTTTGATTGCATCTTCTTTTTGTAGGCCTATGCTTCCTCGGTAATATGGTCCTACCCCTCCTTCTTTGTCTGTAGATGGTCTTATACCCCATTCTTTGTCTGTGGATGGTCTTATACCTCTCTTCCTTGTCTGTGGATAGTCTTATACCCGCTTCTTTGTCTGTGGATGGTCTTATACCCGCTTCTTTGTCTGTGGATGGTCTTATACCCTCCTTCTTTGTCTGTGGATGGTCTTATACCCGCTTCTTTGTCTGTGGATGGTCTTACACCCCTTTCTTTGTATGTAGATGGTCTTACACCCCTTTCTTTGTATGTAGATGGTCTTACACCCCTTCTTTGTCTGTGGATGGTCCTACACCCCCTTCTTTGTCTGTGGATAGTCCTACACCCCCTTCTTTGTCTGTGGATGGTCTTATACCCCCTTCTTTGTCTGTGGATGGTCTTATACCCCTTTCTTTGTCTGTGGACGGTCTTATACCCCCTTTTTTGTCTGTTGATGGTATTAAACCCCTTTCTTTGTCTGTTGATGGTATTACACCTCTTTCTATGTGTGTGGATGGTTTTACACCCCTTCTTTGTCTGTGGATGGTCTTACACCTCCTTCTCTCTCTGTGGATGGTCTTATACCCCCTTCTTTGTCTGTGGATGGTCTTATACCCCCTTCTTTGTCTGTAGATGGTCTTATAATCCCTTCTTTGTGTGTGGATGGTCTTACACGCCCTTCTTTGTCTGTGGGTGGTCTTACATCCCCTTCTTTGTCTGTGGATTGTCCGACACCCCCTTCTTTGTCTGTAGATGGTCCTACATCACCTTCTTTGTCTGAGGATGGTCTTATACCCCCTTCTTTGTCTGTAAGTGGTCCTATACCCTTTCTTTGTCAGTGGGTGGTCTTACACCCCCTTCTTTGTCTGTGGACGGTCCTAAACCCCTTCTTTGTCTGTGGACGGTCTTACACCCCTTTCTTTGTCTGTGGACGGTCTTACACCCCTTCTGTGCCTGTGGACGGTCTTATATCCCCTTCCTTGTCTGTTGATGGTATTACACCCCTTTCTTTGTCTGTGGATGGTCTTATACCCGCTTCTTTGTCTGTTGATGGTATTACACCCCTTTCTTTGTCTGTTGATGGTATTACACCTCTTTTTTTGTGTGTGGATGGTCTTACACCCCTTTCTTTGTGTGTGGATGGTCTTACACCCCTTTCTTTGTCTGTGGACGGTCCTACACCCCTTTTTTCTTTGTCTGTGGATGGTCTTACACCCCCTTCTTTGTCTGTGGATGGTCCTACACCCCCTTCTTTGTCTGTAGATGGCCTTACACCCCTTTCTTTGTGTGTGGATGGTCTTATACCCCCTTCTTTGTCTGTGGATGGTCTTACACCCCCTTCTTTGTCTGTGGATGGTCTTACACCCCTTCTTTGTCTGTGGATAGTCTTATACCCCCTTCTTTGTCTGTGGATGGTCTTATACCCCCTTCTTTGTCTGTGATGGTCTTATACCCCCTTCTTTGTCTGTGGATGGTCTTACATCCCCTTCTTTGTCTGGACCCACTACTTTGATTGATTAAATCAGACATTGTTTCTTGTATGATTAGGAGACCAAGACCTTGAAAGTGAAAGTCCACAAGTGGATGCCTAAAAAGGTCTTGTACAGAACAGTATATTGTAGGTCCATGTCACTAATTTGAGAATTACTTGAATAATTATATTGAGATGTCTTTTACGAATTGATTTGGTTCGGATTTTGCTAAAAAATCAATGAGTAGAGAAAATCGAGGAAAAGGATTCAGATGGTTTACAGCAAAGGCCCATTACCATAAAAATGGAGTACATTTTTTTAGATGCAACGAAAATGAACAAGAATTATCTGAGTTTCTGACTAATGAAAGTAGGTCTACTGCACAAATGCAGGATAAGTTTGTAGTAAGTACTTTGAAAGACGGTATTCTCTTCTTAACTCATGAAAATGAAAACTTTCCGAACTTGTCTCATATGCAACATCAAAGAGGCCAACGAAAGAATGCTACTTTACATCAAAAATATTTCCAAATGGCATCTAACAATTCAATTCAACTTTTATTTCAGACAATTGTCCATATGGTATAATACAGTGCAAAAAAAAAAGATGATGGAGAGAGGACCAAAACTTTTATCTAACGATTGACACATCACAGTTTAGCAAACAAGTCGGCATAGATGAGCTCAGTGATTGCTGTTTCTCAGTGATCTGTGTCATACTTTACGCCTATCCTATCACATCAAAAGTCAAAAATTCAGAATAATAATTCCTGGTCATTTTTGCAGTGTCATTTATTTCGTTAAAAAAAATTAGGTGCATTTATACCAATGTAAACCACATACAGTATGTTCACATATTATATATGTCAAAGGTTATAAATTGTATTTCCAGTCATTTTATGTGAAAATGTTTCATTACTACAAATATAAATGTCTCTATTCTGAACAAAATGACACCAAAATCGATTGAAAATGATCAGTAGTTACTGAGATATACAGATAAGAGGTCAAAGGTCAAACTGGGAGAAACGTCATTTCCGGTCATTTTTTGACGAAACTTTTCATTAGAGCAAATAGAAATATGTGGTTTGTGAACAATTTAACACCAGAATCAAGTCTCTACTGTTTATAGTTGCCAAGATATTAACACTTTTTGTTTTTATGGTGGCCATTTTGAAATCAAGATGGCCGCCATACCAGACGTTGGACACTTGGCACCCCCCGATATTTTTATTCTATATACATCAAAGAAACTTTGTGGAAAGTTTCATGCTTTGGTAATAAAGTGCACAACTTGGCTATTTTTATGGCACTAACTGCTCTACTAGTAGCAAAGAAGGCAAAACAATTAGCAGCGAAGAAGGCAAAGAAACCAGTTGTAAAGAAGGCTACCAAATTCAAGTCACCCACGAAGTCTGAGAAAAATGAATCTAGGCCGAAAATGTCTATCAAGTCTCCTAAGAAGTCAAAGACAAATAAGCCTAAAAAGCCGAAAGTTAAAAAGGCATCAAAGAAGGTCGCCAAGAAGTGAATTACTGATAATTTCAAACCAAACGGCTCTTTTCAGAGCCACCATGTGTATAAAAGGGATTTATTTGCATTTTATTTCTTTAGTTTCCAAATCTTGTTTTTCACTTTGAATATTATATATTATCTCTATTATATTAACAATTACGTTTATAGAAAACTTTGTACAGATAGTTGTATTACCTTTTGATACTTATTTTACCGGTAGTACTGAAATTAAAGCGTCGTGTTTCTTTGTCGTGAACGAAACATCACTATTATATCAAAATAATAACTAATAATTAAATTGAAATAATGACTCATAACATATTCTTCTTTTTTCCATAATTAACTGTGCTGTTGATTGAATATTTATACATATAAAAGAGTAGTCCTTTTATTTTGCAACAGATAAACAACGATGATTTTATTGACCCTTGCACTTACATTCCTTTTTGTTCAGTTTTATTCTTTACGATCATTGTATATATAATTTCGATGGTGGACGACTGACCCAATTTTTCTAGAGACATTTATGTTACTGACGAAATGCCAATTGACATAATTACAGTTGAGCAACGTCCGCACAAAGCGTATAAATACTTCGGCATTTCGACACATTTCGAATAATTCTGAATATCGATTAAACATGTCTGGAAGAGGTAAAGGTGGAAAGGGACTTGGAAAAGGAGGCGCAAAACGTCATCGTAAGGTTTTGCGTGATAACATCCAAGGCATCACAAAACCAGCTATCCGTCGTCTTGCACGTCGTGGTGGTGTCAAGCGTATTTCTGGTCTTGTCTACGAAGAAACCCGTGGTGTATTAAAAGTATTCCTCGAGAATGTCATCCGAGATGCTGTAACATACACTGAGCACGCCAAGAGAAAGACGTCACCGCCATGGATGTCGTCTACGCCCTAAAGAGATAAGACCGAACTCTATACGGATTCGGTGGATAAACTCGATGCTTTTGCAAAACAAAAGGCTCTTTTCAGAGCCACCAGTTGAACCAAAAAGAGATTTATTTGCTTTTCTTTAATTTTTTAATATGATTCAATAATTTCAAATAATCCATTGATTTTTCAGAAATGTATTTATTATTAAACCTATATAGGCCTATGTAAAATAAAAGTAGTAACGCGGTAATAATTGATTTAGCACGAATTTGGACAATTCCTCCCGCTTCTAAAAGTTACGTAATAAGTAACATTTTCTTTATTTAAACAAATACATACGAAATAGCCGCGCCACATATGCCTTTGTTAACATAAAGAGTCACACGTCGTATAAAGAAAACACGCCTCATATATAAATGTTTTGTTTTTTAGAAGTTCTATTAGAATAATACCTGAAGCGTACCTGGTCGGTCTTTTCGAAGACACGAACTTGTGTGCCATTCACGCTAAACGTGTAACCATTATGCCCAAAGACATCCAATTAGCCCGTCGTCGAGAGCGTGCCTAACACCGCTTCGTATCTTCATTTTCAAACCAAAAGGCTCTTTTCAGAGCCATTACTTGAACAAAATAGAAATAATATAGCAACATGTCTTTTTTTTATAACTATATATCATTCAATTGCTGCTATTATATATTTAAAGATGTATTTTTCCCCCAAAACATGAAAAATTAATTAAATCAGACTTTTAATATGTTATTTTGTAGTTTTAGTAAAAGTTAATCACTTTCGTAGAAAAAAATTTAAACAAAATAATGTTTCACTTATAAAATAACAAAATAAATGGTTAAATTCAATCTCCAAAACCTATTGGCTGGCAGCCAATTTGACCATTTTTTGCTTTAAATTACATTTTTTACAGGTAAATACATTTTGTTTTCGATTCAATTTTTGGTCAAAGTGGATAACTATTATGTTACATTAACATGACATATTCAACAATAAATTTGTTAAGAATTATTTTTTCAGGGGGACAATACATCTTTAATAAATATAAACATAGAAGGAGCTTTCTCCATGTCATAAAGCTAAAAACAAGATATGAATTAGGCATGTTTTTGTATTATACCATACACTAAGATATACAAACAGTATTAAGTAATACTATTCCGACTTTAAAACTAAAATCTGTGTGTTAGATTTTGCTGATTATTTTTAGATTTCGTCATTCACTAAGTAGTTGGGTGGTATATGATTCATTTTCCATATCTAGTCTTTGTTACACAGTGCACATGGGTCGTTATGTGCAATGTTTTTATTATTTTTACAACGTACTACTAGACCTAAAAAATAAAATGAATATCATTTTCCACAGAGTACTATTTACACGACTGCGTGCTTCAACAAATATAAAAATACGCATGTTATTTGTTTTGTGAGAGAACATTTATTAAGTAGAATCGTACGGTTGGTTTTGCAATCGATAATATACATCAAATTCATTCATTCATTTTAAAGTTTTTGTAATCTTACATTGTTAACTTGCACAGTTTTTCATGCTAGGCGTGGCCGAAACAAGTTAAATCCATGCGCATGGTCAACAGCCAATTGGACTACAATTGTACCCTCAGGAAGCCCTCATTTGCATATCTCCGTGTATAAGAAATAAGCTTGTTTAACAACCAGTCACTTCAATTTTCTCATCGTGCATTAAAATTGTGAAGCATGCCACCAAAAACCTCAGGAAAAGCTGTTAAAAAAGCCGGTAAAGCTAAAGCCGTAAGAACAGACAAGAAAAGAAAACGTAAGCGAAAAAAAAGCTACAGTTTTTACATCTACAAGGTATTGAAGCAAGTTCACCCGCCCGGACACTGGTATCTCAATTAGAGCCATGGGAATCATGAACAGTTTCGCGAACGATATCTTCGAACGCATTGCTGGAGAAGCATCTCGTCTTGCTCACTACAACAAGAAATCTACCATCACCAGCAGGGAAGTCCAGACCGCTGTCCGCCTTTTGCTTCCCGGTGAATTGGCAAAACATGCCGTTTCTGAAGGTACCAAGGCAGTCACTAAATACACCAGCTCCAAGTAGTCTCCATTTTGCTACTTCTCAAACCGAACGGTTCTCTTCAGAGCCACCACTTGTCTAAAAAGAGATTTATTTGCAATTCGTTTGTGTATTTGTCTTTTCTATTGCACTTGAATATAATAATTACTCATACTCCAAGGCTGTTAATAGCTTTTCTATGAAAGGTTTAATTTCCGTATAATCTTGAATTCGTTACTTGGTGCCTTCATTAATTGGAAATTGATGGATATCTTACTGCAATTTGTGTATGAGCAGTCAATTCTGTCATTTTCTTCTTCAGATAGAATATTCTAAATAATGCTACATTCTTCCAGTATAATCTTTAATACACATCTGTATTTTCTGATATAGACAACAATTTCACAAGTCCATCAGCAAAATTGTATTCTATACATCTCCATACAACCATTATGATTAAACACATGATGAGTTTGCCGGGCATCATTAACATGGAATTTTGACAATTATTCATAAAACAATATTACAAATAAAACAATTAGACATTTCTTTAAGGTCTTTTAAGCTTTAATTTTCTATTATATTTGTGCAATTCGCTATATGAATGTTTGTCTTAACCCGGACCTTCTGTTTAGATATATATTTTTTATCTGTACTATATAGTCTGTTAATTTTTAACAAGTTGTAACTTGGTGTGATGTTGGTTATAGTCTTTTGTTTTTTAGTAGGAATGTACATTCCCATTTTTGTATTTCTCTTTTTTGTTGTTATATTTTGTTTCTTTGGACGCACCTTAACAAGTTGAAGTGTGCCACTAATAAAAAAAAAGTGCCGTGCCAATAAATTGTTATTATTAATTATATCGATGTACTTTACAAAGTTATATAAAGTCTAAACTAAAAACACCTTCGTAGAGCTACTGTCACTACCAAAAACTTTAATTCCCGAATTATATATATATAATCAAAATAAAGAAAAAGAGTAACACACTAATCATTTTTATCTAGTCACGCCCTCCCTATGAATAAAGCGTTAACAATTATCGTTGGCGCCAAAGCCTGTGATTGGCCAATTCAATTATAGGTTTCTGAGAGGGTGTATTGAATAGACTATTCAAATCGTGGTAAATGTTAATTTGGTATCATTTTCGATATAGTATTCCGAAATAGTGTACAAGCTATAACAAAAAAATGTCTGGACGTGGTAAAGGAGGCAAAGCTAAAGGAAAGGCCAAGAGCCGATCAAGCCGTGCTGGACTTCAATTCCCAGTCGGTCGTGTTCACCGATTTTTACGAAAGGACAACTATGCATCCCGGGTCGGTGCTGGTGCTCCAGTCTACATGGCTGCTGTACTTGAGTATTTGACTGCTGAAATCTTAGAATTGGCCGGTAACGCTGCACGTGATAACAAGAAAAGCAGAATTATCCCTCGTCATCTGCAACTTGCCATTCGGAATGACGAAGAATTAAACCGTCTTCTCGGAAGTGTAACCATTGCACAGGGAGGTGTATTGCCAAACATCCAGGCTGTACTTCTACCAAAGAAGACTCAAACCAAAGCCAAGTAAATCATCAAAGCAACCATAATTTATTTCAAACCAAACGGCTCTTTTCAGAGCCACCAAAATACAAAAAGAGACTTGATTTGTGATCTTTTCTTTATAAATGTTTATAATTGTATAATTTAGAATACCTGGCCTAAGTTAATAATATTATACAATACAAACATTTCGAAAATCGGTCTTAGGTTTTGATTCTACAAATTAATATTTTGCCATTAGGTATCACATATTCAGTATGTGTTTACGACAACTTTATTCAATTCATTTAACTATTAATTAATACTGCCTTTAAAACTAAAGGTTAGATACATATCCATCTATACGTTTTAATATTGGAATTGTTCAATATGGAATAAATGCTGTAATCAAAAACATAATTAGCCATTATAAATATTTTTTTTTAAATCAAGAATTGAAAATTGTCAGTGCTTATTATATGTTCAATGAAACAGAATCATCTGAATTAGAACTCACATAATATAGAAAACGAATGTTTTATAAAATGATTCAAAATAATGCTTTAAATGTGTATTTAAAGACAATAAAGAACACACTTTTATGAAACTAAAAAAGGCGACGAGATGTTTCGTCCATACACGTCCGCGATTGAGTAGATAAAAATGGGGTTCGTCGCTGCGTTGTATCACTCATCAACCAACTCAACTATTTGGAAAAGTTAAAAGCTAAGTTATGGCTGACCAAACTAAAACTAAGAAGCTTGTTGTAGCCAAGAAGCCTGTTACTCACCCAACGTACATCGACATGGTAACGGCAGCAATTGGTACTTTAAAGGACAAAAACGGCTCATCTCGTCAGGCTATTGCCAAGTACATCCTAGCCAATTACAAAGTTAAACCCACTAAAATGAAAACTCATCTTCGTTTGGCTTTGAAACGTGGTGTCGAAAGTAACAAACTTGTTCAAGCAAAAGGTACAGGAGCCAGCGGTTCATTTAAACTGAACCAGGCTACAGCCAATGCAGCTGCCAAGGCAAAAATGGAAAGATCAGAGAAGAAAGCAGCTGCAGAGAAGGAAAAGAGTGTAGCAAAGAAGGCAAAACAATTAGCAGCGAAGAAGGCAAAGAAACCAGTTGTAAAGAAGGCTACCAAATTCAAGTCACCCAAGAAGTCTGAGAAAAATGAATCTAGGCCGAAAATGTCTATCAAGTCTCTTAGAAGCCAAAGACAAATAAGCCTAAAAAGCCGAAAGTTAAAAAGGCATCAAAGAAGGTCGCCAAGAAGTGAATTACTGCTAATTTCAAACCAAACGGCTCTTTTCAGAGCCACCATGTGTATAAAAGGGATTTATTTGCATTTTATTTCTTTAGTTTCCAAATCTTGTTTTTCACTTTGAATATTATATATTATCTCTATTATATTAACAATTACGTTTATAGAAAACTTTGTACAGATAGTTGTATTACCTTTTAATACTTATTTTACCGGTAGTGCTGAAATTAAAGCGTCGTGTTTCTTTGTCGTGAACGAAACATCACTATTATATCAAAATAATAATTAAATTGAAATAATGACTCATAACATATTCTTCTTTTTTCCATAATTAACTGTGCTGTTGATTGAATATTTATACATATAAAAGAATAGTCCTTTTATTTAATATTATTTTATTTTGCAACAGATAAACAACGATGATTTTATTGACCCTTGCACTTACATTCCTTTTTGTTCAGTTTTATTCTTTACGATCATTGTATATATAATTTCGATGGTGGACGACTGACCCAATTTTTCTAGAGACATTTATGTTACTGACGAAATGCCAATTGACATAATTACAGTTGAGCAACGTCCGCACAAAGCGTATAAATACTTCGGCATTTCGACACATTTCGAATAATTCTGAATATCGATTAAACATGTCTGGAAGAGGTAAAGGTGGAAAGGGACTTGGAAAAGGAGGCGCAAAACGTCATCGTAAGGTTTTGCGTGATAACATCCAAGGCATCACAAAACCAGCTATCCGTCGTCTTGCACGTCGTGGTGGTGTCAAGCGTATTTCTGGTCTTATCTACGAAGAAACCCGTGGTGTATTAAAAGTATTCCTCGAGAATGTCATCCGAGATGCTGTAACATACACTGAGCACGCCAAGAGAAAGACCGTCACCGCCATGGATGTCGTCTACGCCCTAAAGAGACAAAGCCGAACTCTATACGGATTCGGTGGATAAACTCGATGCTTTTGAAAAACAAAAGGCTCTTTTCAGAGCCACCAGTTGAACCAAAAAGAGATGTATTTGCTTTTCTTTAATTTTTTAATATGATTCAATAATTTCAAATAATCCATTGATTTTTCAGAAATGTATTTATTATTAAACCTATATAGGCCTATGTAAAATAAAAGTAGTAACGCGGTAATAATTGATTTAGCACGAATTCGGACGATTCCTCCCGCTTCTAAAAGTTACGTAATAAGTAACATTTTCTATATTTAAACAAATACATACGAAATAGCGCCACATATGCCTTTGTTAACATAGAGAGTCACACGTCGTATAAAGAAAACACGCCTCATATATAAATGTTTTGTTTTTTAGAAGTTCTATTAGAATAATACCTGAAGCGTACCTGGTCGGTCTTTTCGAAGACACGAACTTGTGTGCCATTCACGCTAAACGTGTAACCATTATGCCCAAAGACATCCAATTAGCCCGCCGTCGAGAGCGTGCCTAACACCGCTTCGTATCTTCATTTTCAAACCAAAAGGCTCTTTTCAGAGCCACTACTTGAACAAAATAGAAATAATATAGCAAAATGTCTTTTTTTTTATAACTATATATCATTCAATTGCTGCTATTATATATTTAAAGATGTATTTTTTCCCCAAAACATGAAAAAATAATTAAATCAGACTTTTAATATGTTATTTTGTAGTTTTAGTAAAGTTAATCACTTTCGTAGAAAAAATTGAAACAAAATAATGTTTCGCTTATAAAATAACAAAATAAGTGGTTAAATTCAATCTCCAAAACCTATTGGCTGGCAGCCAATTTGACCATTTTCTGCTTTAAATTACATTTTTTTCAGGTAAATACATTTTGTTTTCGATTCAATTTTTGGTCAAAGTGGATAACTATTATGTTACATTAACATGACATATTCAACAATAAATTTGTTAAGAATTAGTTTTTTCAGGGAGACAATACATCTTTAATAAATATAAACATAGAAGGAGCTTTCTCCATGTCATAAAGCTAAAAACAAGATATGAATTAGGCATGTTTTTGTATTATACCATATACTAAGATATACAAACAGTATTAAGTAATACTATTCCGACTTTAAAACTAAAATCTGTGTGTTAGATTTTGCTGATTATTTTTAGATTTCGTCATTCACTAAGTAGTTGGGTGGTATATGATTAATTTTCCATATTTAGTCTTTGTTACACAGTGCACATGGGTCGTTATGTGCAATGTTTTTATTATTTTTACAACGTACTACTAGACCTAAAAAATAAAATGAATATCATTTTCCACAGAGTACTATTTACACGACTGCGTGCTTCAACAAATATAAAAATACGCATGTTATTTGTTTTGTGGGAGAACATTTATTAAGTAGAATCGTACGGTTGGTTTTGCAATCGATAATATACATCAAATTCATTTATTCATTTTAAAGTTTTTGTAATCTTACATTGTTAACTTTCACAATTTTTCATGCTAGGCGTGGCCGAAACAAGTTAAATCCATGCGCATGGTCAACAGCCAATTGGACTACAATTGTACCCTCAGGAAGCCCTCATTTGCATATCTCCGTGTATAAGAAATAAGCTTGTTTAACAACCAGTCACTTCAATTTTCTCATCGTGCATTAAAATTGTGAAGCATGCCACCAAAAACCTCAGGAAAAGCTGTTAAAAAAGCCGGTAAAGCTAAAGCCGTAAGAGCAACAGACAAGAAAAGAAAACGTAAGCGAAAAGAAAGCTACAGTATTTACATCTACAAGGTATTGAAGCAAGTTCACCCGGACACTGGTATCTCAAGTAGAGCCATGGGAATCATGAACAGTTTCGTGAACGATATCTTCGGACGCATTGCTGGAGAAGCATCTCGTCTTGCTCACTACAACAAGAAATCTACCATCACCAGCAGGGAAGTCCAGACCGCTGTCCGACTTTTGCTTCCCGGTGAATTGGCAAAACATGCCGTTTCTGAAGGTACCAAGGCAGTCACTAAATACACCAGCTCCAAGTAGTCTCCATTTTGCTACTTCTCAAACCGAACGGTTCTTTTCAGAGCCCCCACTTGTCTAAAAAGAGATTTATTTGCATTTCGTTTGTGTATTTGTCTTTTCTATTGCACTTGAATATAATAATTACTCATACTCCAAGGCTGTTAATAGCTTTTCTATGAAAGGTTTAATTTCCGTATAATCTTGAATTCGTTACTTGGTGCCTTCATTAATTGGAAATTGATGGATATCTTACTGCAATTTGTGTATGAGCAGTCAATTCTGTCATTTTCTTCTTCAGATAGAATATTCTAAATAATGCTACATTCTTCCAGTATAATCTTTAATACACATCTGTATTTTCTGATATAGACAACAATTTCACAAGTCCATCAGCAAAATTGTATTCTATACATCTCCATACAACCATTATGATTAAACACATGATGAGTTTGCCGGGCATCATTAACATGGAATTTTGACAATTATTCATAAACAATATTACAAATAAAACAATTAGACATTTCTTTAAGGTCTTTTAAGCTTTAATTTTCTATTATATTTGTGCAATTCGCTATATGAATGTTTGTCTTAACCCGGACCTTCTGTTTAGATATATATTTTTTGTCTGTACTATATAGTCTGTTAATTTTTAACAAGTTGTAACTTGGTGTGATGTTGGTTATAGTCTTTTGTTTTTTAGTAGGAATGTACATTCCCATTTTTGTATTTCTCTTTTTTATTGTTATATTTTGTTTCTTTGGACGCACCTTAACAAGTTGAAGTGTGCCACTAATAAAAAAAAAAAGTGCCGTGCCAATAAATTATTATTATTAATTATATCGATGCACTTTACAAACTTATATAAAGTCTAAACTAAAAACACCTTCGTAGAGCTACTGTCACTACCTAAAACTTTAATTCCCCGAATTATATATATATAATCAAAATAAAGAAAAAGAGTAACACACTAATCATTTTTATCTAGTCACGCCCTCCCTATGAATAAAGCGTTAACAATTATCGTTGGCGCCAAAGCCTGTGATTGGCCAATTCAATTATAGGTTTCTGAGAGGGTGTATTGAATAGACTATTTAAATCGTGGTAAATGTTAATTTGGTATAATTTTCGATATAGTATTCCGAAATAGTGTACAAGCTATAACAAAAAAATGTCTGGACGTGGTAAAGGAGGCAAAGCTATAGGAAAGGCCAAGAGCCGATCAAGCCGTGCTGGACTTCAATTCCCAGTCGGTCGTGTTCACCGATTTTTACGAAAGGGCAACTATGCATCCCGGGTCGGTGCTGGTGCTCCAGTCTACATGGCTGCTGTACTTGAGTATTTGACTGCTGAAATCTTAGAATTGGCCGGTAACGCTGCACGTGATAACAAGAAAAGCAGAATTATCCCTCGTCATCTGCAACTTGCCATTCGGAATGACGAAGAATTAAACCGTCTTCTCGGAAGTGTAACCATTGCACAGGGAGGTGTATTGCCAAACATCCAGGCTGTACTTCTACCAAAGAAGACTCAAACCAAAGCCAAGTAAATCATCAAAGCAACCATATTTTATTTCAAACCAAACGGCTTTTT